>NW_028318504.1:6067500-6440000 GCF_062004578.1 Staurois parvus
TGTATAAAATAGCCATACCTGGAACTAGTCTAGAAGTGTTCACTTGGCAAATAAGCGGACACTGTACTTCAACAATTCAATTATATAACAGAACATTTTTTTTTTAATTTTGCAGGCACGTGGCTTAAAGTGAAAAATGATTCTTAACCACTTGCTGCACACTTGCTTGCATTGTACTGCGGGCTGGCAGCTCATACAGGCAAAATCACATACCTGTACATCAGATGTGTCTTCCAGGTTCAGAACACGCACAATCTCCCCACCTCAGCCAACTCCCGCTGTGACTGGACACAGCAGGATTTTGACAACAGGTTACAGCCAATGATTCATTGCTGAGACTTGCTGATCGACTGTGTCCAATCACAGCCCAGATGTTATGTTTCCAAACACACAGGGCTCTGTACAGAGGAAACAATCTGTTTGTGACTACTCCCTGCAAAGATATTTAGTAAAAATCAGCACATATTACACACATTAACCCCTTAATTACCCCGAGATGTTAACCCCTTTACAGCCATAGCTTGATCACTGATCACTGTATTAGTGTCACTGATGATGTCAGTACCAGTTATTCAATTACTGTACCTCCCAGCCAGCATCAGTTTGTGTCAAATTGCCTGCCGCACTATTACAGTCCCACTATGCTAATCACTGCCATTACTAGTATTAAAAAAAAATAAAGAAATAACAATCCCTGTATATATACACCATAATTTGTAGATGCTGTAAGATTCAAACAAACCATTCAATATACACTTATTGAGAAAGACATGTAGCAGAATACAGAATTTGTATTGGTAACTTGAAGAAATTGGCAGAGCTTCAAGTTGTTGCCAATTGCATCAGGTGGATAAAGCAAGGCACAAGATCCCAAATAAAAGTCATAAACATATTGATTTGTAACAAATTAATCATACAATAGATTTAGTTACCAATTAATTTAGACAATTTTAAACCAACATATGAAAGTAATAAAGGTATGCTACCAACAATTGCGCTGAATATATAAACAGGTGATAAATGCCATTATTAAGCAAATACTAACTGTGTATAACCACATAAGCTAAAATGCCACTTTAAAAATAAATAAATCATCTAAAAAAACACTTTAACAAATATTCAAGTGGCGCATAATCAATATTCCATGCAAAAAAAACAGTAAAATATATAGAAGTGAATAAAAATGTTCCACAACAAAAATATGTATAATTGAAAATAATTGTGTATAGTCCAAAAAAAGTCCAAATAATATCAATTAGTCCATCCAAAAGAAGATCATCACGTGAAAGAATCATGTGCAAAACAAGTGAAAAAATAAATATATATATATGTGTGTATGGAGTGCTCCCCTCTCAGTGAACTGATTTATCTCTTGAAGATCGTCTGTTAAACCTGGTTTGCCAACCATGAGAGTGGCAGGCAATACTTGCTGGTGAGTGCTCATCTGAGGGGGGGAGGGGCACTCCATACACACACACACATATATATATATATATATATATATTTTTTTTTTTTTTTTCAGTAATTGATATTATTTGGACTTTTTTTTGGACTATACACAATTATTTTCAATTACACATATTTTTGTTGTGGAACATTTTTATTCATTTCTATATATTTTACTGTTTTTTTGCACAGCATATTGACTATGCACCACTTGAATACTTGGTAGCCTCCCTGACGGTATTCCCGAGTGTATCTCGGGGTAAAGTTTCAGTACCACAAGTGGTAACCCCGAGCTACACTCGGGCTTACCATGCGGCGCTGCTCTGCGATCCCTCGATCACTTACCTTGTCCTGCGCTCCCGCGATGTCCCTCCTGCAGTGTCCCTGGCAATGTAATCCGGCGGATGTCGGCATCTGTCATCTGGGTTCCGTCCCCTGCGAGCGTCGGGACGTACGAGGGACGGAACGGCGAGAAATTTGAAAATGACAAAAAGTGACATTCACTAAAATCACTAAAATCACATAGTATAACATTCCTGTATCAAACCATTTCACATACTTTCTGTCCCGAGTGCTTTGTCTGGTGCCCTGCCTGCATTTTTACTGTTCTTTCTGCCTGGAAACTGAGAAACATCCATGGCGTCCAAAAAGCGTCCCTTTAGGTCAAAAGCGGTTTTAGACCAGATAGAGAACAGCGATAGTAAATTAGAACCACTTGCAGAATTGAGTGATAATGATTCGTGGGGGAAATTCCTCATCAGACACTGAAAACAAGTCTGCGACTTTGCTCAGCGATGTGCGAACTTGGCGCTATATTTCATAATTCAGTGTTTTTGGTTTGATTATATTATTGAATTAAATGTATTATTATTATATTATTATTTTTTATGATTATTTATTAAATTATAATTTATGATGTTTCAAGTTTTATCATACCCGGGATGTTTACTAGACTCTTGTTCGTACAGATTTCAGTGAGTTATTCCTAAAAATTACAGCCTACAATAAAAAATAAACATATTTCCATGCAAAAAAATGTACTGCTTTGAGCACAGAAATATGGACATAATCAGACCGCTAGGGAGGTTAAAGTGTTTTTTTTTAAATATAATTTTAAACCAAAGTGGATCATCCAATTTGATTTTACTCAGATAGCCATTGGATAGCAAAGTGGTGTAGCAGTTAGCCCTCCTGCCTTACAATACTAGGGGCAAATTCAACCAGGACACTACCCACATGAAGTTTGCATTCTCCCTGTGCTTATGGGGCTTTCCTCCTATACTACAAAGACATGTAAGTAGGTAGATTGGCCGTAGTATGTGTACATAGGAATGTGAGGTAGGGACCTGGGGCGGACTGAGAACTCATGGGGGACTGATTGTGGGGACTGATTTGAATGTTCAATATGTAAAATCTTTGCATAAGTCGTTGACAGGGGCGGACTGACCATTTGGAAACTCGGGCACTGCCCGAGGGCCCAGGGTCAGTTGGGAGCCCCATGAGATGCCCCTGGTACCTTTTTCATAGGCTCTTTTGAGTTTGGGCAAGGACACAGGGGCCCCATGATCCCCTATTGCCTGGGGGCCCCATGAGTTGTCAGTCCGCCCCTGGTCGTTGGAGTATAATTTTGTGACAAAATGTTTAAATATGCTTGAAATATCTCTCATGTGATGAAACGTGTGTTGTGGGCAGGAGCGGACTGACAACTCATGGGGCCCCCGGGCAATAGGGGATCATGGGGCCCCTTTGTCCTTGCCCAAACTCAAAAAAGCCTATCAAAAATGTACCAGGGGCATCTCATGGGGCCCCCTACTGACCCCGGGCCCTCGGGCAGTGCCCGAGTTTCCAAATGGTCAGTCCGCCCCTGGTCATTACCTGGACACTGGACATGCTATACACCTCCAAAAAACCTTCATCATAGTACATAGGATGTGTGTAGCATGCCCAGTCCTTCTGCCTCACTGCCAGGACCCCCTCTCCCACCTCAATTCTCTGGCAATTAATCAAAGCCGGGAGTTGCTATGTACATAGAGCAGCTGTAGAAGCTGCTGCTGTCCGTTTATCAATACAGCTCAGACACCAATAGACAGATACAAAGTAACATTGTTACCTTTTGTGTCTGCTCTGCTTCATTTATTTGCAGATCAAAGCTTCTCTGCAGATGATGTCAGTTAAAGAAATCTGACAAGTAAAAAAAAATGTCGTTTTTTTGTTTTTATTTTATTAGCCCTTAGTTTACCCTAATCAGCCCTAATTAACTCAATTTTCTCTCTCTGATTTCAACTATTTTCCTGCTGACTTTTTTTTTCTTTTGTTAATTTGATTAAAGCGGAGTTCCAGCCACTCTGTAAAAAAATAAAAGTTGACAGCTACAAAAACTTTAGCTGCTGAATTTGAAAAAAAACAGACACTCACCTGACCTTCGATCCCGTGGTGTCCTCCCCCCAGACGCCAGCATCTTCAGTGTGGGCACCCTTCACAGCCGGTGCCCACTGCGCATGCGCGAGTAGTGCTGCGGATTGTGAATGATCCCGTAGTCTTCTGGGACCTGTCATGTGTCCTAGAAGACTATGGGGAGGGAGGAGGGGGGGCAATTTCCACTTCCAATTACCTAGGTGATCACAGCACAAGTGAGAGTGGGAATACCTGGGAATTTCGGGTACCCGCTCCCCAAAGGTGCCATTCCTTAATGGAGAGCGTTGGACCTGTTTTTAAAGCAGAACTTTCCCTTTAGGGTGGAGCTCAACTTTAACTTTAATGTTTAAACCTTTTTTCCTGTTTTTAGTTTTGTTCATGAATTTCTTTTGTGTGTATCACATTTAAAAAAAATACTTTTGTTACTTTTTTGTCTAAGACCCCATGCACACAAGACATTTTGTTAGCCACTTTTAGGGGCATCGGGCATTTTTTTTACAGCTTCCAAGCGCCCCTCCATATTATTCTATGTGTCCATGCACACATAGACTTTAAAAGCTTTTAGTGGGAGGGGCTTTTAGAAGCCATAAAAAAGCACTGCCAGTTCATCCAAGAGCAGCAGCATTTTGGCCGAAAAAAACGCTTAGCGCGTTTAGACCCATATAAACGCATCTAAACGTATGTTAACGCTAGGCACGTTTAGCGCTTGAGTATTAATTCATATCAACAGCCAGAATAAATGATTGTTCTGGCCCATGAAATGAGTTATTGCCCAAGTGCTTGACATCTGTAAATGCACCTAAACACTTGTAAACACGTTAAACACTTTTACAAGCATCAGGCGTTTTTTTTTCTGTCTAAAGGCTGCTGCCAAGAGGAAGAGTATTTTTAAAACATCCTGTGTGTAGGAGGCCTAAAGACTGCAAAATAAATCATTTGCAAGACAATGTCATTAAAAAAAAACATTGTTTTCTTTATAAAAAAAAAAAAGGTGTTGATTTACTAAAAGCAAATAGACTGTGAATTTTAAAAGTGCAGCTGCTCCTTTGTAAATAAGGTGAAGCTCTGTGGACTTCCATCATCCATTCATGTACAAGTAAGAATACTTTTTTTTTTTTTCTTCCTTGCATGTGATTGGGTATTGTTTGTAATTGGAGAAACTGCACTTGCAGAGTCTGTTTGCCTTTAGTAAATCCACCCTTATATGTATTACTGTGCTATCTTAACCACTTCCCGTCCGGCCCAGGGGCGGACTGACAACTCATGGGGCCCCCGGGCAATAGGGGATCATGGGGCCCCTGTGTCCTTGCCCAAACTCAAAAAAGCCTATGAAAAAGGTACCAGGGGCATCTCATGGGGCCCCCTACTGACCCCGGGCCCTCAGGCTCTGCCCGAGTTTCCAAATGGTCAGTCTGCCCCTGGTTCGGCCCATGTTCATAAAAGGTAGGACGGGAGCAGTGCCGAAGCAGGTCACCGTTTATAAACGGCCCCCGCATTCCCTGCCTGTGCGTGCTCCCAATCACTGTACGGAACCTCTGTGTGAGGTCCTGATCATGTGATCACTGATTGGCCAATCAGTGATCACATGAATAGTAGTAAGCAAGATGTCACTTCCTGACATGATTGCTTACTACTTGTGAAATCTGTGAATGATCACAGAGATCACATGATACAAGGCTATTCACAACAACCTTGTACCATGTGACAAGCTTTGACCAATCACAGCTCACACAGTATTTCTCAATGCCTGCAAGAATGAGAGAAGGATAAATGATTGATTTTACAGCCTTTATGGGTGTAAAAGCAATCCGTGTAAAAAAAGAAAAAAAATCTTCACCACCCCCCACAAGTAGTACAGTGTCACTATGGTGACACTGTACTGCTAGGGTGACAGTATGTTAAAAAAAACATAAATAATAATATGAAAAAAATGTAAAACAAAATTTAGAAAAATTATAATTTTTGGTTATAAACTAATTTAAGTTATTTTTTTTTTGCTAAAAAGAAAGATGAATAAATTTTGGCCAAGATTTATGAAGAAAGAATATTTATTTGCAAAATTTTATAAGAAAAACACTTTTTTTAAAAAAATGTTTAGACTTTTTCATTAATATAGCAAAAAAATAATAAATACCACCAAAATACATTTTTATCTGTCTCAAAAAAATGCTAAAAAATTCAAATGGGTACAGTGTCGCATGACCGCGCAATTTTCATTCAAAGTGTGATAGCGGTGAAAGCTGAAAGTTGGCCTGGACAGGAAGGGGGTGAAAGTGTCTGGACTGGAAGTGGTTAAGTAATGACAAAGTTATTATTTAAAGTGGAATTTTTTTTTATGTGCTGTTTTGTTATTGTTTTTTTGGGTTGAATTTGATATGTACAAAGAGAGATCACACAAATACTTATAAGTAAAACATTTATTACAAGAAATGACAGATACAGATAAAGAAAATATAACAAGAATCCTTAACAAAACATGCTGTTTCCATCACGGGTCCCTCCATTATATGGCATGGCACACAGGTGACCACAGACGCATGCATATTGCAGCTCTGACATGAGAAAATATTTCCAGTCTAGTTGTGTGTTATATACTGGATTTGTGTGCAAGCAATCAACAACCCACCTCCCATACAAACAAAAAGGGGAGCAGTGGTCTGGCTTGGCTAAATAGTCACATTCCTTTGTTATTTAAGGTAATCAGACCTTGTCCTTGAATAGCCCTTTAACCTTGGAGCAGGGGCGGACTGACAACTCATGGGGCCCCCGGGCAATAGGGGATCATGGGGCCCCTGTGTCCTTGCCCAATCTCAAAAAAGCCTATGAAAAAGGTACCAGGGGCATCTCATAGGGCCCCCAACCGACCCCGGGCCCTCGGGCAGTGCCCGAGTTTCCAAATGGTCAGTCCGCCCCTGCCTTGGAGGCATTTTTACACATTTGTGAGGCCAACATTAATAAAGAAATATGTAATTTGCACTTTCCTAATCATGGGCCCCCAGGAGGTTTAGGTCATAATGCCTGTCAGCTTTTTAAAGAAAAAATTAGTTTAATGCCGCTTTAACCACTTACCCTGCAGAGGATTTACCCCCCTTCCTGGCCAGGCCGTTTTTCGCGATACGATGTTGCGTTACTTTAACTGACAATTGCGTGGTCATGCAACACTGCACCCAAATGAAATTTATGTCTTTTTTTTCTCACAAATAGAGCTTTCTTTTAGTGGTATTTGATCGCCTGTGCGTTGTATTTCTACTGTGGACCTGTTTATTTCCCACTGCCCTATAGTAGAAATACTGCTACAGGGAAGCAGGGCTTTACGAAATCATATATATATATATATATATATATATATAGTATATGTGATTTTTTTGCACAGTGGTTCACAGTGTCGTATTTAGGTTTTGTGCTGCCCTAGGCAACACAAAAATCATCTGCCCCCATGGACCCTGACCAACACAACCCCCCCTTCCCCCTCCCACGGAGAGAGAGCCTGTCATTGACCAACACCTCTGCCCCCACCCGGGAGAGCCTTCCACTACCCCCCCCCCCCAGGGGCGGACTGACAACTCATGGGGCCCCCGGGCAATAGGGGATCATGGGGCCCCTGTGTCCTTGCCCAAACTCAAAAAAGCCTATGAAAAAGGTACCAGGGGCATCTCATGGGGCCCCCTACTGACCCCCCGGGCAATAAGGGATCATGGGGCCCCTGTGTCCTTGCCCAAACTCAAAAATACCTATGAAAAAGGTACCAGGGGCATCTTTTGGGGCCCCCTACTGACCCCGGGCCCTCAGGCAGTGCCCAAGTTTCCAAATGGTCAGTCCACCCCTGCCCCCCCCGGCAATAGAGAGACACTCATCTTCACAGCTCCGGACATCAGGCTCTATATACACCCACCATCAAGCAGCCTCTCTCAGATCCCACCTGGTTCGAATGGTGCGCGTGTCCCTTCTGTCATCCCTTCTTCTGGGGGGAGGTGCTGCCCCGTTGAAAAATGCTGCCCTAGGCAAGTGGGAGAGATGAAGTGCAGCACACTGGACATCTGGCCATCTTTCCTAGACATCTTTCCTCCTGGCAGCAGCATTTTGGCAGAAAAAAAACACTTGATACTTGTAATCTCATGTAACATTCTTAACCTCCTTGACGGTATTCCCGAGTGTAGCTCGGGGTAACATTTCAGTACCAAAAGCGGTAACCCCGAGCTACACTCGGGCTTACCCTGCGGCGCTGCTCCGGCATGTTGTCTTCACTTACCTTACCCTGCGCTCCCGCGATGTGTCCCCTGCAGCGTCCCCGGCCATCTCCTCCGGCCGATGCCGGCATCCGGCTTCTGTGTCCTGTCCCTGTGACGTCGGGACGTACGGGCGCCGCCGCCGGCGGCGGCGGGAAATTTAAAAATTTTAAAAAATGTCATTTTTTTTTTTTTACATTTTTCATAGTAAAACATTGCTGTTTCAACCAATTTCACATACATATTGTCCCTAGTGCTTTGTCCTGCGCCCTGCCTGCATTTTGTCTGTTCTTTCTGCCTGGAAACTGAGAAATGTCCATGGCGTCCAAAAAGTGTCCCTTTAGGTCAAAAGCGGTTTAGATCAGCTAGAGAACAGCGATAGTAAATCAGAACCACTTGCAGAATTGAGTGATAATGATTCGTGGGGGAAATTCGTCATCAGACACTGAAAACGATTTTGCAACTTTGCTCAGAGATGTGCGAACTTGGCGCTATATTTCACATTTCAGTGTTTTTGGTTTGATTATATTATTGAATTAAATTTTTTATTATTTTTATATTATTTTTATGATTATTTATTAAATTATAATTTATGATTTTGTGTTTCAAATTTTATCATACCCGGGATGTTTACTAGACTCTTGTTTGGACAGATTTCAGTGAGTTTTTCCTAAAAATTACAGCCTACAATAAAAAAAATACATATTTCCATGCAAAAAAATGGTACCGCTTTCAGCACCAAAAATCTGAAATAATCATACCGCCAGGGAGGTTAAGTGCATCTAGTGCTTGGGCATTATTCATTTTGTTGGCCTAAATAATATTTTTTTCTGGCCATTTGAATGAATTAATACTCAAGCACTAAACACACCTAGGGTTAGCATACGTTTAGATGCATTTACGCATGTCAAGTTTTTTTCTGTCAAAAAACTGCTGCTTCTGGACATGCTGGCAGTGGGGGTTTTTCTGCCTCTAAAACTCCTCTATACGTCTATATGTACTTGGACACATAGGCTAACATGCAGGGGAGTTTAGAGGCAGAAAAAAAAAATGCCAGACACTCTTAACAGCAGCACAGGGGCGGACTGACCATTTGGAAACTCAGGCACTGCCCGAGAACCCGGGGTCAGTAGGGGGCCCCTTGAGATGCCCCTGGTACCTCTTTCATAGGCTTTTTTGAGTTTGGGCAAGGACACAGGGGCCCCATGATCCCCTATTGCCCGGGGGCCCCATGAGTTGTCAGTCCGCTCCTGCAGCAACATTAAAATGTTCAGTGTGCATGAGGCCTGAAGCTGAACATGGAGCATATATAATATCACCAACATCTGCAGTTATGTATTTATTAATCACATGATTTACTCACTAACCCTAATAGAGTAGAGTCATGCAAACAATATGTCCTAAACAGGACAAACTAATTGCTTCTAAGGAGCAAAGTATCTACAAAACCAATCTTTTTTGGCCATTAAAGGATAATAGAAAATGTTTCAAATTGCAATAAACTAAATCCTAAATATCAAAAGTCTTAAAAAACCAAAACAAATACTGTATATAGAAATTAAAAAAAAAAATAGTTTCCATACCATTGTAGCATTGGCACTTTGGGGTTAATTTACTAAAACTGGAGAGTGTACAATTTGGTGCAACTGTGCATGGTAACCAATCAGCTTCTATATTCAGCTTCCGCGCCACCCTATAGCAGAAATACTGGTACAGGGTGGCACGGGTGCGCAAAATCACGTATATATTTCAGTTCCATTTGTGGCCTCGGCTGTCAATCACCGGGTCCCAGCTGGTGATTCCCCGTGGACACCAGGCGATCTCTGAGTATTTTGGGCGGGGGAGAGACCTGTGTATAAACAATACAGTTCTTTTCCCTGTCAGCTCCTGCACACTGCTTTGTATGGCTCTGCATAGCAGAGCCATACAAAGCATTGTGCTTACAGTGAAACACACACACAGCACACTGTAAAACAGCACACATTTAACCCTTTGATCACCTCTCATGTAACCCCTTCCTGCCCATTGTCATTAGTACAGTGTCAATGCTTTTTATTAGCACTGGTCACTCTATTGGTGTCACTGGGGATGTCAGTGACACCAATCAGTTCCCCCCAGTGCCAGGATGCCCGCCGCAGTCCCGCTATAAGTCGTTGATCGCTGCCATTACTAGTAAAAAAGCAAAACAATTCCAGTATATACCACCATTTGTAGACGCTATAACTTTCACGTAAACCAATTATTTACACATATTGGGATTTGTTTTTAGCAAAGACTTGGAGCAGAATACATTTTAGCATAAATTTATAACGAAATTTGATTTTTTAATTTTTTTTACTGGATATGTTTAGTAGCAAAAAGTCATAAATATTGTTTTTTTTTCAAAATTGTTGGTGTTTTTATCTTTATACAACAAAAAATAAAAAATGCAGAGGTGATCAAATACCACCGAAAGATCTATTTGTGGAAAAAAAGGATGTGCATTTCATTTATGACGGCGCAATTGTCAGTTAAAGTAACACAGCGCCGTATCTCAAAAAATGGCCTGGTCAGGAAGGGGGGGGGGGGGGGGGGAATCCTCTGGAGTCCAAGTGGCTGAGCTTTGACAATAAACCCTGGAAGATGATTGGTTTCTATACAGAGCTTAAATATATGAAACTGCGTTCAGTGCTGAAAACAAGAAAAACTTAAATTATAGCTGCACTCAAAAGCATAAACTACAAATGCCCAGTGGGAAATCTATCTACAGTTGCTCTATTATGTTATGTCAAAAATCTATAAATAAAACACTACAGTGCTATGTTGTTCAAAACATAATATCAAAAAAATCATGATAAACCCAAACAATCAATATTATCAGTGTCTGTGCACTAATCACCAAACTGAATGTGACCCAAAAAGTCCATAGAAAGTGTCTCTTAGTTACATAGTTAGTCTGGCTGAAAGAAGACAAAAGTCCATCCAGTTCAGTCATTAAAAAAAAAAAGTTATAATCCTATACCCACAGTTGATCCAGAGGAAGGCAAAACACCCAGCAAAGCATGATCCAATTTGATCCTGCAGGGAAACAAATTCCTTCCTGATCCCCCGAGAGGCAATTAGATATTCCCTGGATCAACTTTACCTATAAATGTTATATCCAGTTATATTCTGTGTATCCAAGAAAGAAACCAGGAATTTTTTAAAGCAATCCACTGAGTTAACCATAACCAACTCTGGAGGGAGTCTATTCCACATTTTCACAGCTCTCACTGTGAAGAAACTTTTCTGTGTTTGGAGATTAAATTTCTTTTCCTCCAGATGTAAAGAGTGCCCCCTTGTCCTCTGTGATGACCTCAGGGTGAATAACTCTACACCGAGTTCACTATATGAACCACTGATGTATTTATACATGGAGATCATATCCCCCCTTATGTATTATACATGTTGATCATATCCCCCTTATGTATTATACATGTTGATCATATCCCCCCTTATGTATTATACATGGAGATCATATCCCCCCTTATGTATTTATACATGTTGATCATATCCCCCTTATGTATTATACATGGAGATCATATCCCCCCTTATGTATTATACATGGAGATCATATCCCCCCTTATGTATTATACATGGTGATCATATCCCCCCTTATGTATTTACACATGGAGATCATATCCCCCCTTATGTATTATACATGGAGATCATATCCCCCCTTATGTATTATATATGGTGATCATATCCCCCCTTATGTATTATACATGGAGATCATATCCCCCGTTATGTATTATACATGGAGATCATATCCCCCGTTATGTATTATACATGGAGATCATATCCCCCCTTATGTATTATACATGGAGATCATATCCCCCTTATGTATTATACATGGAGATCATATCACCCCTTATGTGTTATACATGGAGATCATACCCCCCCCCTATGTATTATACAAGGAGATCATATCCCCCTATGTATTTATACATGGAGATCATATCCCCCCTTATGTATTATACATGGATATCATATCCCCCCTTATGTATTATACATGGAGATCATATCCCCCTTATGTATTATACATGGAGATCATATCCCCCTTATGTATTATACATGGTGATCTTATCCCCCCTTATGTATTATACATGGAGATCATATCCCCCCTTATGTATTATATATGGTGATCATATCCCCCCTTATGTATTATACATGGAGATCATATCCCCCGTTATGTATTATACATGGAGATCATATCCCCCGTTATGTATTATACATGGAGATCATATCCCCCCTTATGTATTATACATGGAGATCATATCCCCCTTATGTATTATACATGGAGATCATATCACCCCTTATGTGTTATACATGGAGATCATACCCCCCCCCTATGTATTATACATGGAGATCATATCCCCCTATGTATTTATACATGGAGATCATATCCCCCCTTATGTATTATACATGGATATCATATCCCCCCTTATGTATTATACATGGAGATCATATCCCCCTTATGTATTATACATGGAGATCATATCCCCCTTATGTATTATACATGGTGATCTTATCCCCCCTTATGTATTATACATGGCGATCATATCCCCCCTTATGTATTATACATGAAGATCATATCCCCCTTATGTATTATACATGAAGATCATATCCCCCTTATGTATTATACAGGAGATCATATCCCCCTTATGTATTATACTTGGAGATCATATCCCCCTTATGTATTATACATTGTGATCATATCCCCCCTTATGTATTATACATGGAGATCATATCCCCCTTTATGTATTATACATGGAGATCATATCCCCCCTTATGTATTATACATGGAGATCATATCCCCCTTATGTATTATACATGGAGATCATATCCCCCCTTATGTATTATACATGGAGATCATATCCCCCTTATGTATTATACATGGAGATCATATCCCCCTTTATGTATTATACATGGTGATCATATCCCCCCTTATGTATTATACATGTTGATCATATCCCCCCTTATGTATTATACATGGAAATCATATCCCCCTTATGTATTATACATGTTGATCATATCCCCCCTTATATATTATACATGGAGATCATATCCCCCCTTATGTATTATACATGGTGATCATATCCCCCTTATGTATTATACATGGTGATCATATCCCCCCTTATGTATTATACATGTTGATCATATCCCCCCTTATGTATTATACATGGAGATCATATCCCCCCTTATGTATTATACATGGAGATCATATCCCCCTTATGTATTATACATGGTGATCATACCCCCCCCCCTTATGTATTCTACATGGAGATCATATCCCCCCTTATGTATTATACATAGAGATCATATCCCCCTTTATGTATTATACATGGAGATCATATCCCCCCTTATGTGTTATACATGGGGATTATATCCCCCCTTATGTATTATACATGGAGATCATATCCCCCCTTATGTATTATACATGGAGATCATATCCCCCCTTATGTATTATACATGGAGATCATATCCCCTTATGTATTATACATGGAGTTCATATCCCTACTTATGTATTATACATGGAGATCATATCCCCCCTTATGTATTATACATGGAGATCATATCCCCCTTATGTATTATACATGGTGATCATACCCCCCCTTATGTATTCTACATGGAGATCATATCCCCCCTTATGTATTATACATAGAGATCATATCCCCCGTTATGTATTATACATGGAGATCGTATCCCCCCTTATGTATTATACATGGAGATCGTATCCCCCCTTATGTATTATACATGCAGATCGTATCCCCCCTTATGTATTATACATGGAGATCATAGCCCCCGTTATGTATTATACATGGAGATCATATCCCCCCTTACGTATTATACATGGAGATCATATCCCCCCTCATGTATTATACACGGTGATCATATCCCCCCTTATGTATTATACATGGAGATCATATCCCCCGTTATGTATTATACATGGAGATCATATCCCCCTTACGTATTATACATGGAGATCATATCCCCCCTTATGTATTATACATGGAGATCATATCCCCCCTTATGTATTATACATGGTGATCATATCCCCCCCTTATGTATTATACATGGTGATCATATCCCCCCCTTATGTATTATACATGGTGATCATATTCCCCCTTATGTATTATACATGGTGATCATATCCCCCCTTATGTATTATACATAGTGATCATATCCCCCTTATGTATTATACATGGTGATCATATCCCCCCTTATGTATTATACATAGTGATCATATCCCCCTTATGTATTATACATAGAGATCATATCCCCCTTTATGTATTATACATGGAGATCATATCCCCCCTTATGTGTTATACATGGAGATCATATCCCCCCTTATGTATTATACATGTTGATCATATCCCCCCTTATGTATTATACATGGAGATCATACCCCCCCTTATGTATTATACATGGTGATCATACCCCCCCTTATGTATTCTACATGGAGATCATATCCCCCCTTATGTATTATACATAGAGATCATATCCCCCTTATGTATTATACATGGAGATCATATCCCCCCTTATGTATTATACATGGTGATCATATCCCCCTTTATGTATTATACATGGAGATCATATCCCCCCTTATGTGTTATACATGGAGATCATATACCCCCTTATGTATTATACATGGAGATCATATCCCCCCTTATGTATTATACATGGTGATCATATCACCCCTTATGTATTATACATGGAGATCATATCCCCCCTTATGTATTATACATGGAGATCATATCCCCCCTTATGTATTATACATGGAGATCATATCCCCCTTATGTATTATACATGGAGATCATATCCCCCCTTATGTATTATGCATGGTGATCATATCTCCCCTTATGTATTATACATGGTGATCATATCCCCCCTTATGTATTATACATGGAGATCATATCCCCCTTATGTATTATACATGTTGATCATATCCCCCTTATGTATTATACATGTTGATCATATCCCCCTTATGTATTATACATGGAGATCATATCCCCCCTTATGTATTATACATAGAGATCATACCCCCCGTTATGTATTATACATGGAGATCATATCCCCCGTTATGTATTATACATGGAGATCATATCCCCCCTTACGTATTATACATGGATATCATATCCCCCCTTATGTATTATACATGGTGATCATATCCCCCCCTTATGTATTATACATGGTGATCATATCCCCCCCTTATGTATTATACATGGTGATCATATTCCCCCTTATGTATTATACATGGTGATCATATCCCCCCTTATGTATTATACATAGAGATCATATCCCCCCTTATGTATTATACATAGAGATCATATCCCCCCTTATGTATTATACATGGAGATCATATCCCTCCTTATGTATTATACATGGAGATCATATCCCCCCTTATGTATTATACATGGAGATCATATCCCCCCCTTATGTATTATACATGGAGATCATATCCCCCTTTAATCTCTTCTTCTCAAGAGAGAATAAATGCAGTTCCTCTAATCTTTCCTCATAGCTGATCTCCTTCATGCCTCGTATCAGTTTGGTTGATAATCAAAATGTGCTTCCATGGATAACCATGTCCACAATATCCTTCAGGATAAATGACCAACAGACACATGTGCCCACCACGGCAAAGGATAAATGACCAAGTGACACATGTGCCCACCACAACAAAACACACTGCCTCTTACCAGATTGTTAGACCATAAATTATAGGTGGTCTAACATAGCGTAGAGCTGCATATATCTTGCTTCATTGCTTTCTAAGCATGGGGAACATATGTCACGCATCTCAGGAAATTCCACTCCTTCCTCTCCCTTTTTGGTCCACTAAAAGGTTCAGGCAAAAAAATAAGACTCCATATAGTGTGATTCCGCCAAATAGTTTAATAGATAATTAAAATTTTAATTACAAACATCCATCAATGCAAGCATGTAGTAAAAATGCCGCTCCAGATGGACGTAGGTGATGTCAGCGCAAATCTCCGCCCAGCCCCGACGTCCGTTTCATTCCACCAGATGCTGTCAAGGGGATCACCTGAACTGAACAATATTTAGATACATTTCTATGCAGAGTTGCACCGGATGTTGCAACAAATCCCATTACATCATTTAAAAACAACATATTGCAAGCTGGAATCAGAATTTCAGTATTGCTATTATTATCATGATTATCCCCTATATTAGGTTCAGTTTCTATGAACAAAAAAAACTAAAACAGTTCTATCATCCTATATATAAGCAGCATTTAATGTAAGATTTAAAAGACACAGGGATGATTTGATTGGAAGTAAAATGTTGTGTGTACTTTATTACTGTGTGATGAAACCCACATGAGGGTCCAGCATCGATCATAAATTCTAGGTGTAGTGCTGTGCCGAGTCTAGCTCCTGTCTTGCAGTTTGTCAGGAATCAGCAGGAAGTTCTGTTTCATTTTCTTCCTATAAAGAGAGTAGCGGTATGAGCTCTCCAGCAGCGTTGTAACCCTGAAGCCCCATGTCTGAGGGATGCCTCTGACGTACACGATACCATATGAGCATCTTCACGTTTCAAATATTTAATCATATACATTTATGAAATAGAGAAGATTATTCTTTTAGCTTCCAGAAGAAATAACTATCCACCCATCTGGTCCTTGCATGCTGGCAGTAATCTCCTTTTTCTGTGCAGTGCAATGCAGAACTTTGGCTTGTCTGTTTGACAAAACTGACCTGCGGTTTACAAGAGTTTTTTCCCATCTATCTGAAATTGTTCTGTTTTATCATCTGAACTCCACAAGACTGGAGTTGATACTGGTATAAAGAAAATGTCAGATACATTCTTATGAAAGCTGAGAAGGCCATCCTCACCAAAGAACAATGTCTCTTTTTTTAGCTTGTGTATGTGTCCCTTTAAAAGTCATAAAATAGCTTTTTACTCTGCAGGGTTTCTCCTTTTCATCTCTGTCACTTAGACTCACATAGCAACATTGGTTGCCCTTGTTGAAAGGGTTAGTATACCCAACAGTGATATAGAGTAGAGGTAGTTTCTTAAATCTCTTAGGAACTGTATTGGTGGGATTTTTGTGGTGGACTTTTTGGGCTTGCACACCTGCTGTGGCCATTATGATGGCACCCTACTCTACCTGTTGAATTTATTCATGATATACAATGGACAATGCTACAGGAAGTGCTAGAACAACCAAAGGTGGCTGAGATCACCTAAAGACCCAAGTTGGCAGTAACAGCACCGAGAATCATGGCAAATATGATCTTGGTCCTTCTCTTGATGCCACCCCAGTCCTTTGCACTTAGGGGACAGGGCCTGCACACCTGCTGTGGCCATTAAGGGGGGGTTCTTACCAGGGACGGACTGACAACTCATGGGATCCCTGGGCAGTAGGGGATCATGGGGCCCCTGTGTCCTTGCCCAAACTCAAAAAAGCTTATGAAAAAGGTACCAGGGGCATCTCATGGGGCCCCCTACTGATCCCGGGTCCTCGGGCAGTGCCCGAGTTTCCAAATGGTCAGTGCGCCCCTGGTTCTTACTCTCCCTGATGGATTTATTGATGCTATAAAATGGACAATGCCACAGGAGGTGCTAGAACAACCAAAGGTGACAGAGGTCACCTAAAGTCCCAAGCTGGCTGAGACAGCATCGAGAATCATGGCAATTGTGATCTTGATCCTTCTCTTGATGTCTGCTCCAGTCCTTTGCGCTTAGGAGACTGGGCCTGCACACCTGCTGTGGCCATTATGAGGTGTTTCTACTGTCCCTGCTAGATTTATTGATGACCCTTGAATTCCTTCAACACCCACTGTCACATATGGAAAGCCCTAAGACTTGGAATACTGACAAAAACGTTCCTAAAGTTATCCATATCTGACTCTTAAAAGCTCATTGTGGTTTGGCTCATTCCACTACAAAGTACCCATAATCATGGAACCACTATAGTTACTGCAGCTTCACTGAGGTCTAACCCAGCTTTGACTCATCTTCTAATGCCAACCTCTACTTCACATGGTTCCATCCGATTGTATCCATTCAGAGTTACTCTCACCCTGCTCATATCATCAGAGGGGCTAACACAGGTTACCACCCATTAAGTAGATGGCATAGACCATCAATTCTATATCCAGCCCATTTGCTTGAAGACCTTTCTAGTACATTCAAAATTTTCTGCACGCTTCTCTAATATAAACTTAACAATGTCAGCGCTACACTGGATATACCAGTATCTCATTACAAATTCATGTAAGGTCTATGTGGCCTGCTGAAAGCTGCCTTTAGGTTCACAAGAAGGTAATTCAACTCAGAATTAAAATATCTATACTAGTTTTGGGTTAGAGGTTAAATCCCAAGAACAAAAATGTCATGGTATGTGGTTTTATTTTTTCAGGCTAAGTACAGAATCATACCTCTTGATACTGCCAGAATTCCAGTGTCCTTGTGGACTAAACTGAAATCTTAAATGATGGTATCAGTTTTCCTAGCTTTCTTCTGTAAAGTGCAAAACACCTCTCCTTGTAACAGATCTGAGGAGAGGAAGGTATTTGTGGTCCAATTCAGGAGAGCACCTGTTCCTCCATAGATACAGTCCTGTGCTGGGGCAGACTGACCATTTGGAAACTCGGGCCCTGTCCAAGGGCCCGGGGTCAGTAGGGGGCCCCATGAGATGCCCCTGGTACCTTTTTCATAGGCTTTTTTGAGTTTGGGCAAGGACACAGGGGCCCCATGATCCCCTATTGCCCGGGGGCCCTATGCGTTGTCAGTACGCCCCTGGTCCTGTGAGTGACCATTGAACCTCTAGGACAGGAAGTGTGTTACCAGCAGGATCACAAGAGAAAAAGGGAAAAAAGTCAGAACAAATCAATACAGTTAACCCATCTAAGGACTAATAAGCTACAATATACAGCATTTTTTAAATTGGGTTTAGATAAGTTTTAACCCCATAGCTCGCGCATCCTTCAGACACAGCTGATCACATGCCATGGTAAAGGACCAATCACAGCGGCCCTTTACCACATGATCAGCTGTGTCCAATCACAGCTGATCACAATGTAAACACACTTGCCAGTTATTAGCAGTACTTTCCTCACGCAGTGACAGTGTGAAGAAACTACTGCCGATAACTGGCAAGTGTGAACTGTGACATCTACACTGATAGTCAGTGCTCTGATTATCAGTGCTCTGATTATCAGTGCAGCTCCAACAGTGCCCATCAATGCCAATCAGTGCCCAACAGTGTTGTCAATCAGTGTCCAGCAGTACTGCCAGTCAGTGCACAGCAGTGCTACCAATCTGTGCCCATCAGTGCTGCCAGTCAGTGCCACCTATCAGTGCCATTTATCCGTGCTGCCTATCAGTGCCCTTCAGTGCTGCCTATCAGTTCCCATCAGTGCCGCGTCATCAGTGCTCATCATTGCCACCTATCAGTGCAGCACATCAGTAAAGGAGAAAAATTACATGTTTGTAAAATTTTATAATAGAATTTAAGAAAAACAGTTTTTTTCAAAATTTTTGGTCTTTTTTTTGTTTGTTTAGCAAAAAATAAAACACCCAGTGGTGATTAAATACCACCAAAAGAAAGCACTATTTACAGGTTGCAGGTTCATTACTGTTTTAACCCCACTGGGTTAGTGCAACCAGATTTTCTCATCACCAGTTGCCTTTGTCATACATCATAAACATTGGGATTGGCAGTGTATAGGCTAGGGATGGCCTACCTTTTGACTTTTCTTGACCATATTGGAAGAAAAGGAGTTATCTTGGGCCACACATAAAAGACAATAAGAATAGCTGATGAGGAGAAAAAGTTGGGCAGATCACAAGGTAATGATCACTGATATAGATAATGTACCTATCTGAGTAATAAAACTTCAGTTTTTTGTAATATTTTTTCATTATAAAAGTAAAAGTGGAAAACATAAAACTAATAGGATATTTGACACTGTTTCTGATAAACAATCCCATCAATAACTGGTTGGATGTATGCAGTAGCAATTTCAATGAATTCTCAAGGTACTTATCAGATATTTTAGTTCTAATGTTGCTCTTCATGTGCTTCATCCTTGAAAATAGTTGCTCATAAATATAGGTGCTGCCAAAAACTGATGACATGAATAAGGCGTGTTTGTGAAGAGTGCAAGATTTTTATTTGGGAAGATAAAACTTATAAAAGTCTAGTAAAGAGACACTGCACATATTTGCAAAGTGTAAACACTTTTTTTTACAAAAAACATCCCCCAAGAAAATCAATTTGTTAAGTAAATTGATGATTGGGCTTGGGCCACAGGTTAGATAACACTGGTATAGGGTGTTTATGGTACAAATGGAACAGCTTGAAGGCTAAATAGTAATTCATTTACAATTGTAGTACTGGAGTCCAGGATTTGAATCTTCTTAGAAACAATTTTTTTTTAATGTTTTTGTGGTTTTCCCTAGAGGCTCCAATTTTGCTCCACAACCTAAAAATGGAATGGCAGCTTAGCTGGCATCCTATTAATGGTTTCTTGTGTAAATTACCTGTGCTGGTCTAGCACCCTTCTCTTATGTCTGAAAAGTCCAGTAATTGATCTCACTGGGACAACTACCCAATGGGATTAGACTATTACTAGTAGAAGAATTGAAAACAGGCAGTATGGTCCAGGCCCAGCATGGGATACAAAATAGGCCCGGGTCATTTGAGACTGAGCAGCCCATTATATTTTAAACTAACTTACAAATAATGATAACTACCTGTTTACTGTGTACTCTATTAATATAACTTGGGACTGAGAAGAAAAAGTGTTTGCAATTGGTTGGCAGAGGTTACAGCATATCATTACCGCTCACTGACTGGTTGCTAGAGGTTACATTACAGCTCACTGATTAGTTGCTAGAGGTTACAGCACATTGTATTTGCTTGCTAATTGGTTGGTTGCATCATTACTGCTCACGACTGGTTCCTAGTGGTTATTGAACATCCTTACTGCTTACTGATTGATTGCTAGAGGTTACATAGTTAGTCTGTCTGAAAAAAGACAAAAGTCCATTCAGTTCATCCATAAAAAAAAAGTTATAATCCAATACCCACAGTTGATCCAGAGAAAGGCAAAAAAACCCCCAGCAAAACACGATACAATTTGCTCCTGCTGGGAAAAAAATCATTCCTGATATCCAGAGATCCCTGGATTAACTTTACCTATAAATGTTAGTATCCAGTTATATTCTGTGTATCCAAGAAAGAATCCAGGCCTTTTTTAAAGCAATCCACTGAGCTAGCCAGAACCAACTCTTGAGGGAGACTATTCCACATTTTCACAGCTCTCACTGTGAAGAAACCGTGTTTGGAGATTAATTTTATTTTCCTCCAGATGTAAAGAGTGCCCCCTTGTCCTCTGTGATGACCTCAGGGTGAATAACTCTACACTATATGAACCACTGACGTATTTATACATGGTGATCATATCCCCCCCCTCAATCTCCTCTTCTCAAGAGAGAGTAAGTTCAGTTCCTCTAATCTTTCCTCATAGCTGATCTCCTCCATGCCTGTTATCAGTTTGGTTGCCCTTCTCTGTACTTTCTGCACTACTCTCTGAATTCAGTTTTTTAGCCAGTTTTCTATCCATTTACATACAGATTTTTCCAAGCCCGTAGACTTTACCTTACACATTAACCATGTGTGGGGAACTGTGTCAAATGCTTTTGCAAAATCCAAGTATACCACGTCCACCACCACCACCCCTCTGTCCAAGTATACCACGTCCACCGCCACCCCTCTGTCCAAGTATACCACGTCCACTGCCACCCCTCTGTCCAAGTATACATCGTCCACCGCCACCCCTCTGTCCAAGTATACCACGTCCACAGCCATCCCTCTGTCCAAAGTTTTGCTCACCTCCTCATAAAAAGAAATCAGATTTGTTTGACAACTTCTGTCTTTCATGAATCCATGCTGTCTGTTGCTTAAAATATTTTTTCCAGCAAGAACTCAGCGATGTGGTCTTTTATTAAACTCTCCAGTATCTTCCCAACTATAGAAGTTAAAAGATTCTGATCCCTAATATTGGTACCACATTGGCCTTACGCCAATCCAGTGGTACTATACCAGTCATTAAAGAATCCCTAAAAATTAGAAACAATGGCTTTGAAATGACAGAGCTCAATTCTTTAAGGAGCCATGGGTGTATGCCATCCGGTCCAGGTGCTTTATTCATATTTATTCTGTCTAAATATTTTTGGATCATATCAATTGAGAGGTTACTGCACATCATTAGGTTACTGCACATTATTACGGCTCATCCATCACTTAGCTTCATAACCCCAACCAGCTATCCATAGCCCTGCCCATCACCCCCTTGTACTCTTTATAGCCCCACTCACAACCCCGTACTCTCAAGATCCCTGCCCAAAGTGCCCTTCTCTACTCTCAATAGCCCTGCTCACAAAGCTCCCTCTCCATAGCCCCTCCCCAAAATGCCACTTAGCTCTCCATAGGCCCACCCCTAAATGTCACTCAGCTCTCCATAGTTCCTCACACAAAACCCTGTTTACTCTCCCTAACTCCACCCCCAAATTCAACTTCACTCTCCATAGGGATACCACCCAAAGCCCTCTAATTCCATTAGCCCTGCCTACTCTCTGTGCCTGGTGAAGGCCAACAGTGTGGACATTCCCCTTAACTCCCTTTCCCCTTCACCCCATACTGACCACCTGTTACTGATTACCCCGACCGTTGACAGGGTTTAGGAACAGTCATAGACAATCTATTTAGGGAGAAGGACTTACCTTCCAGGCTCACCATCCACAGGTTCTCAGTGATGCTGGCTGCCACTCTCTCTCCAATCTCATCTCCTACACCACAGCCTCCCGAGTCCCGAGCATACTGGCTGCATGGCATGGGGTGGGGTCAGAATGTCAGTTGAACTCCGGGCCCCACCACTCCTTGCTCACTGAGGAATAATACAGTGCACAGTGCTTCCTGTCTCCCATGTACCCCATAGCTCTGTAGTGCCAATGAGGCCTTGCTTGTTAGGACATGTGGCCCCTGCCCACCGGGGGAAATGCCCAGTGTGCCCTATCGTCGGTCCGAGCTCGGTATGGACAAGCAGCGATTCATGCTGTTGCACAATCCTGTGTTCAGTTACCCTTCGAATATTCTCTACATGGATTTCATATGTTCTTCATCAGTTTACTCTTAAAAGCATAATAATTGGCTAACACAAACTGCCTTTGTGAGCTTCTCTCCAAAGTAGAAACAGATGGAATGATGCTAATGGATTTGTAAAGTGCTATATATTGTAGGTGGTATATAAATATAAGAAAAAAGTAATAATTATAGAACACATTCAGTGCCTTTTCTTATTTAAGTGTCACTTACAATAAAATACAAATGAAATAGTTTCCGTATATTGAAAATGCAAGAAAAAATGAAGAGTAAGAGATTATGGTCTGGTATAACATGGTAGTGGCAGTGAGGCACAGATGTGTAATAAGTAGTTATGCAAGTGCTCTCAAATTATTTAATTTGTGCAGATTACCTGTAAAATGTAAATGTTTGCCCCCTTGCTTAGCTTAAAGTACTTTTAAGTTTAACTCTTTTGCCTAAGGGTCACTTAAAGCTTGATAGGTGCTGCTGTATTATTTGACTGACCCCACTGATGGTCTCCCAGTTCCTGAGAGCAGTGCTGGATTTATAAAGGGGCAAAAATAGGCAACTGCCCTGGGCTCCCTGACAGAAGGCCCCTCCGTACAAAAATTATATTAAAACAATATTGAAAAAAAATTAAAATAATAAAAAATAAATAGTAATAAAATAATATAAAATGTATAATTAAAAAATATGCTTTCTTTTATTAAATGTAGAAAAGTATTATTTTACCAGCCATCATCTGTAAAAGAGTTTACTCTGGACTGGTATATTGTATCATTTTTTAAAACAAATTTTGCTGGCTTAAGCAAACCACACATATAGCTCTATGACTGTGTGTGTGTGACTTCAGAATGACGTTGTGTCACGCATTTTAAAAATGGGTGACTGTCATTGCACTGTCAGTGCCCTGGGCCCCCCAACGTCTAAATCGGTCCCTACCTAAGAGTGCATAGCAGTACCAAAAACCTTGGATCAGTGGTTTTGGCGTGATACTTTAGATGTTGTTTCATATGTTGGTGCAGATGATTTGATCAGCTTTAGAGTATTTAGAGGTAAAGGGTAAAGTGGCCATGTAATTTCCAACAATGGCCTTCTGCAGAGCTACTTCTGCTTGAAGACCCTTCTGCATCTGACATTACCTGGTGTGTTTGATGGCTGGTTCTTCTTTGTGCCCTCAGTTCCTCCCATTGACCTTTTTATAACTACAGGACACAGTGGTGATATAGGGGCTGGAGGAAGGGGACCGGATGCAGAAGGCTCTTCAGGCAGCAGTATGTTAAAGGTTAAGAGTTGAAGTGACCCTGTCACTTCCAAGAAGCATTAAACAAAGACCTACTTGTAAAAGACCACACTTAATACTTACCTGTCCAGCTGCCCACAATGTTGATCTTGCACGTTGCAGAACTACTGATGTTTGAAGACCCTTCTATATCCAACATTGCCTGGTATGTTCAATGTCTAGTTCTTCTCTGTGCTGGCATGATACTTTAGATGCTGTTTTATATGTTGGTGCAGATGATTTGATCAGCTTTAGAGTATTTAGAGGTTAAGGGTACAGTGGCCATGTAATTTCCAACAATGGCCTTCTGCAGAGCTACTTCTGCTTGAAGACCCTACTGCATCTGACATTACCTGGTGTGTTTGATGGCTGGTTCTTCTCTGTGCCCTCAGTTCCTCCCATTGACCTTTTCATAACTACAGGACACAGTGGTGATACAGGGGCTGGAGGAAGGGAACCGGATGCAGAAGGCTCTTCAAGCAGCAGTATGTTAAAGGTTAAGAGTTGAAGTGACTCTCTCTCTTCCAAGAAGCATTAAACAAAGACCTACTTGTAAAAGACCACACTTAATACTTACCTGTCCAGCTGCCCACAACGTTGATCTTGCACGTTGCAGAACTACTGATGTTTGAAGACCCTTCTGCATCGAACATTGCCTGGTATGTTCAATGCCTAGTTCTTCTCTGTGCTCTTGGATCTTCCCTTTGATCCATTCATTACAACAGGACAGGGTGGTGATATAGGGGCCGGAGGCAGGAGACCAAGCACTCAACATACCTAGAAGTGCCAGTTGCAAAGATTTTTCAGGCAGCAATATTTCTACAATAGACCTGTAGTGCAGACAGTGGGACAAGTTTTGTGTGTTCTTTTACTGGATGGACGTTGTTTAATTTTGGAAGCATCAGAGTTCCTTTAAGGTTCACTTTAATGTAAAACTGTAATAGTTTTGGTCAATTTTATTTTAATTTATTTTTGTATATGCATTTTAAAAGGTATTTTTTTTGCTATTTATATGATATTTTTTTTACAAATAAACATTTAATGTGAGGGGCACCCATTGCACAGAACTAGGAGAAGCTCCAAGGAGCAGGGCCCTCGAACCCCTCGTGTATTGTATTGTTACTGTATTGTCTCATGTACTGTCCCCCACTATAATGTACAGCACTGAGAAAACTTTTTGGCGCTTTATAAATACTGTATAATAATAATTATGAAATTTTTAAAGAAAAAAGCATAGCAGGGCTTGTTTGTCTTTGTTCCTGTATGACCCCATTTGAATAGGGAGGCCAGTGGGGGGAGTAGATTATTCCCCTGACTTACTGCGTTGTGTGTGTAACCAGAGCTTGAGCTATTGAACTCTGTAAAAAAGATAATTTGGAGATACAGCAGGCAGTGATAGTTTTGAAAGAAGTGGACCTAGAACTTTACTTCAAATGAAAATGCGAAATATTGATAAGCATCATTTCAGAAAGAAAACATGTTTTTTATATAGGCATTGCGAGGTGTAAAAAGAGGTACAAATGACACAGGGTTTTCACAAATGCAAAGTGAGGGGCTCCAGAGTGTCTGTTCTGTGCAGGGAAAGGTCATTTTACAGATTTGTCTGTTTTTGTTATTCCTGAATTTGGTTCTGGAGTTTGGAGGCTTCAAATCAGTTTGAAGAACTAACCCAAAGGTCTGAGATTGAGGCCTGAGGGGCAGGGCTGCAAAACAGAGCCAAGAGTTTAATTATCATTGATTTTCATGTTTGAACTGACAGTGGAAACCCCTAGGTGGGCAACTAATTGTGCTGAACTTTATTTTAATTTTTAAACAAAATTGGGCCCTGAAGCATAGATTCTGGCTGCAGTGGATTCACTGGAAATGCAGTATACTTCAACAATACCCCATGCCTATCAGGATGTGCTTTGTTCATTTTTCATTTCAGTGCTTTACAACCACTTTAAGGATGTATTAATAATTAGTGAGTGATATTAATTGGAGTTCAGCTAAAATGTCAGTCTCAGGTAAAGTATGAAAAGCTATATTCTGTAAGGAGGCAAATAAAAATCATCTAAGAATCTTGTACAAACCCAGTCATGACTAGTTCTCTTTAAACATGATATTTCTATACTTCTAAGATAAAATATTGTTTTTAGATCCCTATCAGCACAGCACTAGCCTCGGCTATGATTTCAGCTGGAGTGTTACGCTTTTCCTAAGTATTTGCAATTAATGCATCACCAAATGTTCTGTACTAGTTGTGATTATCTTAAAAAGCCTTTTTTTCCAATTTTTTTATCCACTCGAAAAGAACACGATTCTGTTCCAATTACCGGAGCTTCATCAGCCAACTGCCTATTTGCATTGGCTTATGTCTTACAGGGTAACTTACCTAATAACAAATACAAGTGTAAAAATGATTAGAGGAACAGCAGAAGTAATTATCCGCTGACAATTACTAAGAAATATGAGGGAAGTTACCTTTTTTTTGTACCTTCTGTTCTACCTGAAGCCATCTCCATCAAAGGTTATTTAAGCAGCTGGGCACAATGGACGCGTTTTAATGAACCATTAAAATACACTGTAAGTATTCTGAGCGGAACAGTTGATGACCTTATCAAAGGCCAAAATTTGAGTTTTAAAGTGGCAAAGAAAGTAGAGAACAGAGGCGGGAAGAAAAAGTAAAGGAAATAAAAAGATGGCTCCCTAATAGAGGCAAGATTAAGGCAATTTACGCAGAGACTGATAAAAGGGATGAAAGAGACACAAGAGGAAAGATGGCCGACACATCAAGGTGGCATGCTCATTGATGATTTAAAGGACAGAATAGGGGCAATTAGATGGTGAGCATTAATGACTTGATTGAAGCAAAATGCTTTCCAAGATATGGCAATTATGCAAATATAGAAGTGAGAAAAATATGAGAGAACAGCTAAAGTGAAAATGGAATTTTTTTCCTTGCTTCATCCTGTAGTCTCCTCAAAAGACTGAACAATGAAGTATTTATGAGGTGGGAAGGCGCTCAGTTTTATTACAGGCTGAACATTTAATGTATGACACTAGATAGATACCTAGATAGATAGAAAGATGGATAGATAGAAGTTACCAAAGGTAGAAGATAGCAAACAAATACTGTGGCTACTGACTTTTAAAAATCAGGTACTGGTTCAGCGCTGTCTTCCAGAAGCCAATTCTACTTACTACTATGGGTCCCAGTGCTGCCAACCTGGATATGAGAGCAAACTGTGGCTTCCTGAGAAATCACAACCTGATTTCTACTGCACATGCGCAAGCTTTTGTGGTGCTCTGCAAATGATCCTGCATCCTTCTGGGACACATAGCGTGTGTTGGTGAGGAAATCTTTCCCGTGGAGCTTCTATATTCTGACAGTGGAAGGTTTCCCAGCGGTCCTATTACAACGATAGCTGGCGGTGGCAAAAAAACCCTGACAGGTGGGTTGTACTGAAGTTGATCAACGGATCAACTTTAGTACAACCAGTCTGCCCGTAGATCAGGGCTAGGCAACCTTTGAGAGGTGGAAATCTACCATGGCAGCAATGAAGACAGCAAATGTTGCTGTGGTGCCGCTGCTTTTTTTTTTAACTAGTCAGCCCCAAGTATATAGTATATAGAGGTAAGTAGTATGTAGGGCAGTGTACAGATCTCAGTAGGATGTAGGGCTATGTACAGAGATCAGTAGTATGAAGGACAGTGTACAGAGATCAGTAGTATGAAGGGCAGTGTACAGAGATCAGTAGGGCAGATGAGAGGAGTGAGCAGGACAGGGGTTAGCAGGGCAGAGAACAGGGCAAAGGACAGGGGGTTGGCAAGGTAGTAGGAAGGGGGTCAGGAAGGGACAGTACAGAGGGGTCAGGAGGGCATGGTACAGGGGGTCTGGAAGATAGGGAACTGGGGGGTCAGCAGAGCTAGGGAGTCTGGAGGGCACAAAACTGGAGGGTCAAGAGAGCACAGTATTGGATTATTAGTAGGGCACGGTAATGTGGGTTAAGGAAAACAGTCATGGGGGGGGTCAGGAGGGCAAGGTATGGAGGGTCAGGAGGAAAGGTACTGGGGTGTCAGGAGGGCAAACTACAGGGGGGTTTGGAGGGCATGGAACTGGGGGTTCAGGAGGGTACTATACTAGGGGGGTCAGGAGGGCACACAGAGGGGTCAGGAGGCCATACAGAGATCAGGAGGTGACAAATAGGGGTCAGGAGGGCACACAGAGGGCACAGAGGGGTGAGAATGACACACAGAGGGCACAGAGGGGTGAGAATGACACACAGAGGGCACATAGGCATCAGGAGGGCACACAGAGGGGTCAGGAGTGTAAGGTGTTGGGGGTAAGGAGGGTACAAGTGTTTTATTGATGAAGAGGTGCTCAGGAAAGCTGCTATGGCGACCTGATCAGGTGCGCTGATCCCTCTGGTCCTCCTCTCTCGGCATACCTACAAGCACACCCACTTGAGAGGAGTAGATTGGCACACTGCAGTCAGTGGGATGTGAGCCAGAACTTGCTGCTAGCAAATCTTAGGTGGCAGAGGCATTCCCCGTCCAGAGCAGCACATTAAAGGGGCATGCTGCGGGTGGGGAATGCCTTTGCCTATGCTTCCTGGCGAGAAAGCTCAGGGGACAAGATACCTAAGTTCATGCCTTCTCTGTGCTGTTAGTAAATCCGGGAAGGGGGGGAGGAGCACTTGCAGGTCTACCTGTCACCTGCCCACAGACAACAGGTCAATTGCAATCGACGGGTTGCTGACCTCTGCCATAGATGGATTGAAATTTGCTCGGTCCCTGCTGAACGAAAGCTGAATTTTGATCCATGTATGGCCGGCTTAAGAGTACATTTTTGCCCATTAGTATTACAGACAGGAAATGGAACTGTAAGGCAAAAATAGAGTGCATTCTGGAGTTCAGCTTTAAATACTTTTAGAATCAGATTAAGAGTTAGATTTAGGATAAACCCCAAACCAAAAATTACACATATTGCAACTTACCATTCCTTAGATTTGGTGGCAGTAGTTTTCTTTTGTCATGCTTTCTTTGCTTTATTTTCACCTAGTGATCCTGTCAATAACACACTTTCTGTCCTTGGGGTGGGGCTACACTAACTCCTCCACTGTATCTATAGAGGAGCCATTGTTGTCGCCTATACTGAAATTCAAACATGTTGTCTTCGCTTCCACTCTTTTAGGCCTCATGTACACTGCTGCTCCTAAATGTGAGTTTAGGAGCTTTTGGTGTTTTTTTGCCAAAGCCCCTAAACTCAACTCAATAAAAGCCTAAGTGCCCATGAGTTTTGCAGCAGCAGCGTTTAGGGGCAGTTAAACGACCCTCTCCTGAAAGCAGAAGAATTGCATTCAGGAGAGAAATGTTTTGGGCAAAAAACACAAAATGCGGCCAAACATATGTAAACGCGCCTAAGCACTAGCCATGTGCTTGGGTGTTTATTCATTTCAATGGCCAGTACTATGGCCAATGAATGAATAAACACCCAAACTGTAAACGTGGCTAAATGCGGGTAAACATGGTATCGCACTATTGTGTTCTGCCGGTGGGGAGCCTTCCCTGCTGGCAGAACACAATTATCACTGGCAGCTGCTATAGCTACTAGCAGTGATCCCATGAAAAAAATCCAACAGGCTGGACTTACTGAAGACGACCAATGGATCGACTTCAGTACAACCAGCCTGCCTGTAGATGGATTGAATATCGGCTGGTCCCTGCTGAATCAATCCATCTACAATATATGGTCAGCTTTATGAAATAATTTATTTAATCTCCTCGGCGGTATGATTATTTCCGATTTTTTGTGCTGAAAGCGGTACCATTTTTTTGCATGGAACTATGTAGTTTTTTATTGTAGGCTGTAATTTTTAGGAATAACTCACTGAAATCTGTCCGAACAAGAGTCTAGTAAACATCCCGGATATGATAAAATTTGAAACACGAAATCATAAATTATAATTTAATAAATAATCATAAAAAAAATAATAATATAATAATAATAAATGTAATTCAATAATATAATCAAACCAAAAACACTGAAATTTGAAATACAGAGGCAAATTCGCACATCGCTGAGCAAAGTCGCAAAATCGTTTTCAGTGTCTGATGACGAATTTCCCCACGAATCATTATCACTCAATTCTGCAAGTGGTTCTGATTTACTATCGCTGTTCTCTAGCCGGTCTAAAACCAATTTTGACATAAAGGGACGCTTTTTGGACGCCATGGACTTTTCTAAGTTTCCAGGCAGAAAGAACAGTAAAAATGCAGGCAGGGGACAGGACAAAGCAGTAGGGACAAAATGTATGTGAAATGCATTGAAACAGCAATGTTTTACTATGTAATAATCATTTTTAAAAAAATGACATTTTTTAAAAATTCAAAATTTGCCGCCGGTTCCGGCGCCCGTATGTCCCGACGTCACAGGGACCGGAACACGGAAGCCGGGTGCCGGCATCGGTCGGAGGAGATGGCCGGGGACGCTGCAGGGGACACATCACGGGAGCGAAGGACAAGGTAAGTGCTGCAGGGACTCCCTGAGCAATGCCGCATGGTAAGCCCGAGTGTAGCTCGGGGTTACCGCTCTTGGTACTCAAATTTTACCCCGAGCTACACTCGGTAATACCGCTAAGGAGGTTAAAGTGGTTGTAAATCTCTGAAATGAAAAATAAACAAAGCATATCCTTCTATTAGGTGTGCACTTGCCTCAATCCAAAGCACTTGGTGTAATTTTTTTTGTCTTCTTTCTTATTCCTTTGCTATCTACATGAGTCACTTCTGACAGTATATCCTGGGAAATCCCAGGAAATGGCCCTGCTCCTCCCAGCACACAGCGGGTGATTGACAACCTCAGCTGTGTATGTTTTCCTATGACACTGTGTAGGGTCGGTGTCCATTCCCTCCACTCAGGTCTCAGATCACACACAGCTCTATGCTGTGCCATGTGTGATATCAGATCCACAACCCATGCTTTCTGAAACTAAGGAATGCTGATTTTGAACTGATGTTCAGGAGAGAGGACTACATGTGAACAGGTGCCTCATTCCTATCAGGAGGAATTGCTTCATCTCAGTGTATCATCTGAGGCTAGTCACCTCAATGGGTATACTGTATGTAAAGGCTTACAATCACTTTAATTAGTTAAAGCATTGAAAAGCTGCTAAAGCAGCAATTACATACATGAAATGAAAAAGGGAAAAAAATTACTTTTAGAAAACTCCGCAATACAATAAGCTATGGCATATGTGTTTACTAAAGGTACTAGAATTTCTCTTTAAAGAACAAAATTGTTGTTCTAAGAAAAACCTAAGAAAAAAAAATATTTTGTCTACAAATTACCAATGGATTTGGGCCCTATCAATGTCCAGAATATAATGACAGTTAATCTTTGAAAGCACCATAATGTGGAGTATAATAAACCAATGGGAACATACATTTGGTGGGTTAGAGTCCCTCCTATTGGCTTGTCTCTAAGCCGGACAGGTGGTAGATGGACTTGTGCTGTGTGAGTTGGCAGCCAAGTCATATCTGCAATTGTTTGAGCTGGATGCACGCCCCGGCCAATCCATAGGGCAGGAAAGATTTTAATTCTCATTTATTGAGTCTGCACAGCTCTCTGAATAGCTGCAACTGCTGAGAGATTTCCAACTCTTCACATTAACTAGTAAATGGCATCTAGACACAAAACAGGAAAGATCTTTTCAAGTACTTATCGTGACCACTGCATACTTACCTGTGTATGTGCAAACAATCCTTAATGGAATCACGTGACATTGTAATCATAATTTGCTAAAGTTGACCACTAAAATATTAGTTTTAGGAATGTTTATTCAATTTTCTATTGCTGAGTGGGGTAAAATTGATGTTCATTTTCGACCGCAGTGATGAAAAGATTCAAAAGAACAGGGTGGAATTTTTTTCTCCAATAAACACATTTCTATCTGTAAATGGTGTCTTTATATGGGAAAGTGCACCCACTTCGAAATTGAATGCTACCAGCAAACTCAATTTTGAAGAACTTTCAAACAACATTCGTCAGGTCATCAAATGTGCTAAGGAGAATTTTTGTAAGAATGTTAATATGTATGAACGTTCAGTCAAAACTCTACTAGTGTGTAAACAGTTTGAACTTTGCTCTGTGCCCATGTCTCCTGACACATGGCTGGGCTTTGCGTACCTAAGTAAGGCGCTTGCACACTTACCCCAGGGCCTGAAAACAAGACTCAACACTGATATGCACTCTGCAAGAGTCAGTATTAAAAAGTGAAGAGATGGGATTTTGCCACATCTGTTCTTTGCCTAAACTCTGGTTTGAGCTAAAGAGCCTTTTTTTTTAAAGGAAAATGGTTTGGAGGGGACTATTGGAATTTGGAAGTCCCCTTTAGAAAAAAGTGAGCCCCCAGATACTGGCTCCCTCTTATGTGAATGAGCATAGGGTACATAGTACCCACCAGGGGCGGACTGACAACTCATGGGGCCCCCGGGCAATAGGGGATCATGGGGCCCCTGTGTCCTTGCCCAAACTCAAAAAAGCCTATGAAAAAAGGTACCAGGGGCATCTCATGGGGCTCCCTATTGACCCCAGTGGATCATGGGGCCCCTGTGTCCTTTCCCAAACTCAAAAAAGCCTATGAAAAAGGTACCAGGGGCATCTCACCGGGCCCCCTACTGACCCCGGGCCCTCGGGCAGTGCCCGAGTTTCCAAATGGTCAGTCCGCCCCTGGTACCCACCACACACAACCATTCCCCAATGGTAACATAAGCCCAAACCAAATCCCCATGATATCATTGGCTACATAAAGGAAGGGGAGGGGATAGTGGTGACATCATTGCTCAAATATAGCCCTGTGGCCATATTTAGGCAATGATGTAAGGCTCCATTCCTCACCCATTTTGTCTCACCCATGCAGCCAGGGATTCCCACCCATGTAAGTTTTTGGGCCAGGTTACGTCAGTGGTTGGTAAGGATGCAGTGGGTGCAAGCAGCAGCTGCTTACTAAACAACCATTGACTGCTTGGATAGTGGTAACATCTACCAAGTATGGCCATGTGTTCATATTTAAGCAATGATGTAACTCGCTTCATTCTCCACCCATTTGTTCAAGTGGCCATGGATTCCTGACCATGTAAGTGAATGGGACAGTTGATGTCAGAGGTTGGTAAGGATGCAGCGGCCGCAAGCATCCGCTGCTCCTTTAATAACCATCGACAGCCTCTCATGTTAGTCTATGCCAAACGCCCTAAACATTAGGTGTTCGGGCAAGCATCTGAACAGCCAGTGTTCAATCCACACCAACATTCAGATCGAACACTTAGCTCATCCCAACTCTAAATCCAGTATACCGAACTATACTCTGTATTTAAACATGGCAAAAGCATTTGATGTATCATATTTAATTAAAAATATATAGTATAAAAAAGTTTGTGTGTGTATATCCACTTGCCAACCACATAACCTAGTTATACGGTGGGCAGAGTGGTACTTCTGCACTAGATCACATACCTAGTACGAGATCTGGGGCAAGGGCGCACGAGGACAACAACCCGCCTGTGCTGTGATTAGACACAGCACAAGCCGATCAGTGGGTGCCGGCCAATGGATGACTGGCGGCACCTGCTGATCGTCGAGGGGAAAGACAGAACAGAGCTCTGCCTATGTAAACAAGGTAGAGCTCTGTCCTGTCAGCAGGGATGTGCTGGATTTTGTTTCCCTGCTAAGCAGAGAAAAAAATCCAGCACATCCCTTAGTGAAAGCATCGGAAAGTACACACACAAACATTGGTTAAGCACACATTAAACACACATTTAATCCTTTGATTACCCTATATGTTTAACCCCTTCCCAGCCAGTGTCATTACCCACATGGAAGAAAAACATATTTGAAATATATTTTTAAAATATTCTTCTCAAATATATTGACATATATTTGAAATACTACAATTTTGACAGTATTCAATATATTTCAAAATATATATTTCAATATATAAATATATATATATATATACACACACATACTGTATGTTGAAATGCATTACAAGCTGTACACTCACTACTTTACATTGTAGCAAAGTGTCATTTCTTCAATGTTGTCACATGAAAAGATAGAATAAAATATTTACACAAATGTGAGGGGTGGACACACTTCTGTGAGATACTGTGTATTTTTATTTATAAATGTAATATTTATATATTATATAGATATATGTGTCATATTTTACAGAAAATGCACATTGAATTAAACAGTATATGCCTTACAGTATTTATAAATTAATATAAACAAAAAAAACACAATTTTTAGTTATATTGTTGGATTGGTGTGGTCCTTTGTTTATATATATATATATATATATATATATATATATATATATATATATATATATATATATATATATATGGTATAGAAAAGAATCACCCCTTTACAAATAATCACATTTTGCTGCCTGAAATTAAGAGAGGCAGAATTTTTGTTTTATCCAACTGTATGGGACATTTCTTAATTTCCCTCTTCCTTTCTTTCTTTCTTTCTTTTTCTTTCTTTTTCTTTCTTTCTTTTTCTTTCTTTCTTTCTTTCTTTCTTTCTTTCTTTCTTTCTTTCTTTCTTTTTTTCTTTCTTTCTTTCTTTCTTTTTTTTCTTTCTTTCTTTCTTTCTTTTTCTTTTTATAAAAATAAAAACCTACTGACACTAGTGGCGGAACTACCAGGTTTGCAAAGTTCGGTCTTGCGACCGGGCCCTGGAGTTCTGCCACCGGGCTCCAAGGAAAGGGTCCCCGGGCTTTGGGCTGCTCAGTCCAAAATGCCCGGGCCTATTTTTTGTCCCAGTATGGGCCTGGATGTAGGACAGAATTAGCTCAGGATCTTATCATGTTCACACATATTCTGTTTAGAAACGGTTCCCATAGAAGACAATAGCCTGTGACCTGCACCTGAACTGGACCGCACTGCTCAGAAATCAGACACGACTCTTTTTCACTCCGCACTGAATCTGCACCGCCAGTGCATCGGACATATGTGAACAGGCACCATAGGAAGCAATGTTTTTTCACGTCATGCGGATTGGATGCGGCATATATGTGAACCAGCATTGAGGTTTGAATAGAAATTGATGTAAACCAATATCTCTGCAAGTGAAATCTGCATTGCAGACATATCGTTTAGTGTTGAGGCCAAATCATTAAATATTAGTCCCATCTAGCCATAACGCCTCTTTCCATGTGGCCTCAGAATCTTCAAAGTGCATTTTGGCAAAGCTCAGTGGTGACTGCATGTTGCCTTTCTTGAGGAGTGTCTTTTTTTCTTGCAACCCTCCCATACAAGCCACATTTGTGGAGGATTTGTGATATTGTTGTCACATGCACAAGATCATCACTCTTTGTCATCAATTCCTGCAACTGCTTTAGTTGCTGTAGGCCTCTTGGTAGCCTCTCTGACCAGTTTCCTCCTGGCTCTTTCATCCAGTTTGGAGCGACGTCCTGATCCAGGGAGGGTCTGCATTGTACCAAACATTTCTTAATAATACACTTCACTGTGCTTCTAGGCATTGATAAAGCCTTTGAAATATTTTTGTATCCATCTCCTGACTTGTGTCTGTGAGATCTTTTGACAGTGCCTTGCCACCCATAGTTGATTGTTTGCTTTAGTTGCACTACCTGGGACTGAAATGCTCCAGGAAAGTTTTTTTCATGCTGAGCTAATCAAAATGAAAACAGCTGATCACAGTTGAAAGTCAAATGGCTTTGTGTGCCATTGAGAAGGTAATTAGCTACACCTGACTGTGTTTACAAGTCATTTTTAGGAGGGGGCAATATAGGAGATTTTTTTTTTGACATGTTGGTGTTATACCTTTCACTTGGATGTTATAAGTTACACATCTGCTCTGGATAAAACTGTGTCTTCATCTCTGGCTGCAAAGCAACAAAATGTGATTATTTTAAAAGGGGGGGGGGGGCAGTGATGCATTTTTGTACCATATATATATATATAATGTGTGTGTGTATATATATATATATATATATACAGTATGTGTGTATATATTTTATATATATATATATATTTATTTAATTTTTTTATATTTATTTAATTTTTTATTGATATAATCAGTTGTATAATAGAATCAATCTATGTTAATATTTTTTACATTCATATATAGTTTTTACTTCTGTGTTTACATGGGTGCAATTATATTGGTTAACTGTAGTAGTATATATATATATTTTTAATATTACTGCAAAGTGATTGTACTTTACTGTTCCTCTCTACTAGTGGGCATCTATCAGTCTGCCCAGACCAGCTAAAAATAATACCTTTCATAATCCCATTTATTTAGAATGGGTAATAACCAGGGGTGGACTGACCATTTGGAAACTCGGGCACTGCCCGAGGGCCCAGGGTCAGTAGGGGGCCCCATGAAATGCCCCTGGTACCTTTTTCATAGGCGTTTTTGAGTTTGGGCAAGGACACAGGGGCCCCATGATCCCTTATTGCCCGGGGGCCCCATGAGTTGTCAGTCCGCCCCTGGTAATAACTGCAGATGTCTGATATAAATCTAGGCACAAGAGAGAAACTACACAAGTGACATGAACAGGGGCGGACTGACCATTTGGAAACTCGGGCACTGCCCGAGGGCCCGGGGTCAGTAGGGGGCCCCATGAGATGCCCCTGGTACCTTTTTCATAGGTTTTTTTGAGTTTGGGCAAGGACACAGGGGCCCCATGATTCCCTATTGCCCAGGGGCCCCATGAGTTGTCAGTCCGCCCCTGTACATGAAACATGATAAAAATGGTTAAAATATCATCAGTAGGTATAAACATGTGAAATCACAGCTCACACACACAGTAGATCATACCTCCAGATAATTACTACAATAATAACCTACAATGTAGACTCACTGAACACTCACTATATCTTCCTTTGAACTCCAAGCAAACAACTTTTGTTTTCTGTAATTTAGAAAGTAGACAGCTTTTCATGTTGTTATCCCCTAATTATAAGGATTTTTCTAATGTGATTCTACTATTTTCAGAAAGGCTTAATTCCTCACTCCAATTAATAGCAGTTGGTTTTTGCGTTTGGTGGTGACAGGCTCCTTACCAGCTCCTAATAATGGGGATGCTGCATTTGGACACGATATTAATTTGCCGAAAGTCAGAATTTGTTAACTGAAATGCGGCCTGTCTGGGGACTCCGCTGGTTTGCTTACCTATAATTGAAAAAATGCAAATGAGAACAATTAATCAGTGGACTGGCCAACTATGAAATACTACCTACCTGGATGAATTAAACATTTACTATATACGGAAGCCTGCTGAACCTCAACTCCGCTGAGAAAAGTCAGTATGCAAAGCCTTTGTAAGGTATTATAGAACAGACTAATGCAGGGAAATGGTGGGTTGTGTAAATTTGGGGGAATTTTTCTACTGTGAGCAAATGAAAACAAATGTTTCCTTTAGGCACTTGCCCTCCAGAGGATTTACCCCCCCCCCCCCCTCCTGACCAGGCCATTTTTAATGATACGGCGCTGCATTACATTAACTGACAATTGCATGGTCATGCAACACTGTACATAAATGAAATTTATGTCCCTTTTTTTTGCCACAAATAGAGCTTTCTATTTGATCACCTCTGTGTTTTTTATTTTTTGTGCTATAAATAAAAAAAGACAAACAATTTTGAAAAAAAAAAACAATATTTTTGACTTTTTGCTATAAAACATATCCAGTAAAAAAAAAATGTAAAAAATCAAATTTCAGCATAATGTATTCTGCTACATGTCTTTGCTAAAAAAAAATCCTAATACGTGTTAATTATTTGGTTTACATAAAAGTTATAGAATGGCGGTATATATACTGGAATTTAAAAAAACTAATTTCTGCAAAAATTTAGGCCAAAATGCATTCTGCTACATATCTTTGCTAAAAAAAAAAATCCTAATATGTGTAAATTATTTGGTTTACATGAAAGTTATAGAATGGCGGTGTATATATATATAGTGGATTTTTTTTTTTTTATATACTAGTAATGGCGGCGATCAGCGACTTATAGCGGGACTGCGGGACTGCAGCAGACATTTTGACACTGGGTGGGAGCTGACTAACTGTCAGTGACGCTAATACAGGGATCAGTGCTATTAAAAAGCACTGACACTCTACTATTGACACTGGGCAAGAAGGGGTTAACATCTGGGGCGATCAAACGTTTAACTGTGTGCTGTGTGTGTTTTACTACAGAAACATGCTGTTTTGTATGTCTCTGCTGTGCAGAGACATACAAAGCAGCATGTCCATGCTGACAGGAGAGTGACCTGTGTTGTTTATACACAGATCTCTTCCCTGTCAGCTTTCCCCGACGATCGCTGAGTGCCAGCTGGGAATCGCTGGCCAGGACCCGGTGATTGACATCCCTAGCTGCCAATACCAGCGCGTATATATATATATATATATATATATATATATTATAAATTTTGCGCAGCCCTGCTGCCTTGTAGCAGTACTTCTGCTATAGGGTGGCGGACAAGCGGTTAATTTGAACTCTATCTTGACCAGAAATTCCTATTAGGCCTCATGTATACAGGGCTTAAAAAAATGCTTCTTTTACAGGCGTTTAACATTTTTTAGCCTGTACATGCATCTCTATGTTAGCCTAAGGGGTTGATTTACTAAAGGCAAATAGACTGTGCACTTTGCAAAGAGCAGTTGCTCCAGAGCTTAGTGAGCAGAAGCTCTGCTGGCTTCCATCATCCTATCATGTGCAAGCAAAAATTCATTTTTTTTAAAAGTTTCCTTGTATGTGATTGTGTATTCTTTGCAAAGTGGAGGTTTACATCATTTACTAAGCTCTGAAGCAACTGCACTTTGCAAACTGTGCAGTCTATTTGCCTTTAGTAAATCAACCCCTATGTGTCAATGCACACATACACGGTTACAGGCATATTAGAGGAACAGAGTTTACAGGCTGAATTCAATAACCATCACCAGCGCATTCAGGAGAGGAGCTTTTGGGCATAAAAACACTTGACACACCTAAAAGCGTATAAACCAGTCTAAACACTAGATGTTTTTAGGTGTGTTTGAGCGATAATTCCATTCCAATGGCCAAAATAAATTAATATGGAATCCATTAATGCTCAAATGAGGCATTTAAAGGCATTTAAACGCATGCGCCATACGTGGCTTTAGGCACGTATTTTAATTAGATTTTTCCTGCCAGGAGTAAAAGGTTTTCAGAGCAGAAAATGAAATGCCTTGTATGCATGAAACCTCATTGGGTGAATTCTAGACTTTGACACATTCGACCACCCGCTCCTTCTCAGTAAACTCCACTCCATCGGCCTCCGTGACTCTGCTCTCTCCTGGTTCTCCTCTTACCTTTCTCAGCGCACTTTCAGTGTCACATACAACTCCTCCTCCTTCAAAATACTAACCACAGCTTACAAAGCCATCCACAACACTGCCCCTAGCTACATCGCAACCTCCTCCACAGATACCGCCCAAATCACCAACTCCGCTCCTCCCATGATATCCTCCTCTCTAGGTCCCTCATCACCTCCTCCCACGCTTGCCTCCAGGACTTCTCCAGAGCCTCTCCCATCCTCTGGAACTCCCTACCACAGAATGTCCGGTCAGCCCCCACCCTGTCTGCCTTTAGGCGATCTTTGAAAACTCATTTCTTCAGGGATGCCTACCCCACCTCCACCTAAGAACTGTACTTGAATCACCTCCACCAGATCATCCACCACAGCTATCAGCTTTTATATCACCTCCCCCTTCCTTTAGATTGTAAGCTCCACGAGCCGGACCCTCCTATTCCTTCTGTACTGACATGTATTGTAATTGTACTGTCTCCCTTATATTGTAAAGTGCTGCACATACTGTTGGCGCTGTATAATAATAAAAATAGACTGAATTCCCTTCTTTTCTATGTTTCTGGTCCGGATTTACCGAACAAGCTGCTTTGACCATTACACAAAGGGGTCAATTCACTAAGAGTTAAAGAACAACTAAATAAATGCAATAAAATATCAAGTGCGGTAAAGCTTTTACAAATGTGCAATTCACTAAGAATTTTGCGGTAAATAGTTAATGCAAAAAAAAAATATTGTTATTGCGGTAATTACCACATATTTTCATGCGGTAATTTATCGCACTTTAGCTGGTTGTTAAGGAAGCCGGTCGCTGAGCCCTTAACAACAGATGACTCATCAGCTGTCAGCGGGATTCCCAATGGCAGCTAATTGTAAACAACAAGAATTGGCAACAATTATAAATTAATGTAAAAAACGGTGTGGACCCCCCCCCCCCCCCCATCCATACCAAGTCCTTCGGGTCTGGTATGGATTTTGAGGGGAACCCCCACGCCAACATTTTTTAAATTATTTATAATTGCTGACAATTTTACATTCATCTGTCATTGGTAAACCTGCCGACAGCTGATGTTAAGGGCTTGGCGGCCGGCTTCCTTAACCTCCCTAGAGGTCTGATTATGTCAGTATTTCTTTGCTGAAAGCGGTACATTTTTTTGCATGGAAATATGTATTTTTTTAATTGTAGGCCTGTCATTTTTAGGAATAACTCACTGAAATCTGTCCGAACAAGAGTCTATTAAACATCCCGGGTATGTTAAAAATTGAAACACAAAATCATAAATTATAATATAATAAATAATCATAAAAAATAATCATACATTTAATTCAATAATATAATCAAACTAAAAACACTGAAATTTGAACTATAGCGCCAAGTTCGCACATCACTGAGCAAAGTCGCAAAATCCTTTTCAGTGTCTGATGACGAATTTCCCCCACAAATCATTATCACTCAATTCTGCAAGTGGTTCTGATTTACTATCGCTGTTCTCTAGCCGGTCTAAAACTGATTTTGACCTAAAGGGACACTTTTTGGACACCATGGACATTTCTCAGTTTCCAGGCAGAAAGAACAGTCAAAATGCAGGCAGGGCACAGGACAAATCACTCGGGACAAAATGTATGTGAAATGGTTTGATACAGTAATGTTATACTATGTGATTTTAGTGATTTTAGTGAATGTCACTTTTTCACATTTTCAAATTTCCCGCTGTTCTGTCCCCCATACATCCCGTCATCGCAGGGAACGGAACCCAGAAGACAGATGCCGGCATCGGCCGGAGGACATTGCCGGGGGCACTGCAGGGGGGTTATCGCGGGAGTGAAGGACTAGGTAAGTGAAGAACAGATCCCGGAGCGGCGCTGCAAGGTATTCCCTGTCACAATCATGCGCACAGAGATGGGCGCGGTCCTTCATTTTGCTCCCAAACCTCTGCATTTTGGTATTTTTCTCAAACTCCAAATCAGGCTCCCTCCTCCGATTTCCCCCTCCCTCAGGAATGCGTTCAGTGTACCTTGCTAAGGGGCTGTCTATGCCATCCTTTTCCCAAATAAGGCAATAAGCTTGCTATTGTAAGAAGATACCAATTGATTTTTGGGTAGAAAAGAAACTGTTAGTTCTTGTGTGAGTCAGAAGAGAAGTGAGGTCAGTCGGCACTTTACCATCTAGCTGACCGAGAGTCTTGTTGTACCATCGCAACTAAGTGCAAGACCAGAAATCCTTTTGAGCTCATCAGACTTGAAACTGCTTCACCCCAGTCATCTTTGTGGGCAAGTACTTATTTACCTAAACTCCTTTCTGTTATCTGTTTGCTTTGCTGTTGTGATCTGTATATTTATATATATATATATATATATATATATATATATATATATATATATATCTTAGTACATCTTCTCTGTAAATAAAATATTTTATTGCACCTGTTTGACCCTTTTAGTAATAAATCTCTCTTTCTGAAAGTGTTGAACTGTTTCTATAACTCTTAATTGCAATTTACGAATCCCTGCCTTTAAAGAGACGCTACTGTTGGTTTAACTCTCTGTATAACCGGCCTGTGTCAATGACCCGGTTATGCGGACGATTATTTCAATTATTATAGTGTTATAGCGATATTACGAGTTTCCTCTTTCTCTGAACCAAAAGGAGGTGGTGGCAGTGTGAAGGGGTTAATTGCGTAATTAACCTGACCCAGTAACAATTGATTCAGGCTGCTGGCACATCGATCAGTACCCATTAGCTAGAAAATCGTTGTGCAGGGTGCAGCTGGGTGTGGAATTGTTACGCAAGTGACAGCGCGGTTTTAGATTGGATAGTCCTTCGGTCACGAGTTTGGTGAGAAGGGTTGGGGTCTGACGTCACGATCATCACATTCCCGAGTGTAGCTTGGGGTTACCGCTTGTGGTACTGAAACTTTACCCCGAGCTGCACTTGGGAATACCGCCAGGGAGGTTAACAACCAGCTCTGAAAAATACTGCATGTGATATCGCCAGCAAAACCCTGGTGGTAAATATCTCATCTTTTCTTACATTCGGTTCCTTTTGTGAATTGGACTTAACAGCTTACAGCATGTTTTTTTTTTGCAGTATGTACCAGCACATGTGTTAAATAACATATCATCTTTATTTTTTATTTTTTTTGTGAATTGGACATTTTATTACCGCATGCGATAATTTATGCAAACGAGTCACGTGACCATGTTATTACATGTGGTAATCTTTAGTGAATTGACCCAAAAGTAACAACAATTTTGAATCTTTTGATTTCTGCTGCGGATCTCAGCGGCTAGGTGCGGGCACTGGCCCTGTTTACTATAATGACAGGTGTGCTGGGGGCCACATGCATTCGTGGCTCTCTGCACAGCCAGTGATTTCCTGCTGTGATTTCTGCTGGATGCACTTTATATGCCCAGCGAATAGTTGTGGCCACCAGAGACCTGTCACTATAGTGAATTGGGCCAGTGGCAGGAGCTAGCTGCTAAGAGACACAGCAGAAATCTAAGGGTTCCCGCCACTACAATTCGGCCTTAATCAACGGTGTGAATGTAGCTTTGCTGGTAGGATTCCAGCTTGGATCTTATGGTGGATATGGTGTTTGAATCCAACCAAGCTGTTGTCTTGCTTCCCCAAAACATTGCCATGTGTATTACTTAGGCATTGTTCACTTTACTGGATGTGAGTTATGGCTGCCTTAACTATTTGTTTCTCAGCAGTCTTTAAATACAATTACTGTAACAAAAAGGAAAGGATAATTTGCCATTGTTGGGAGCAAGCTGTCCATATTTCTGAACACTTTAAAAATGCCATAACCCTGTAAGCTTTTGGCAGCTGAAGGTAAGCTATTTTGGACAAAAGTTTCCAGGTCTAAATCCTCACATATGTCTGTAAAGGTCAGCTTCTCGGAAAGTGCAACAGGTCTGCATAGAGGAATGCCAAAATAATTCCCTTGGCAGCTATAGTCAATTTAGCTTCATAGAGAGAATAAATTCTGACCCTAGAAAGGCATCATAGTTACTTTCTTGGATCAAAATATAATCAGGTTGTCGTCAGTAATTATTGTTATAATTATGTTAATTCTTTACATTGTGCTACGTTTTCTGTAATTGCCATGCAACATGGCATTTCACTGCATTACACATGTAGCTCAAAGCAACAGATTTACTTAAAGTATAATTAAAGTCTTCAATTAAAAACTTGGAGCAGACAGACTCATCATCCCACGTCAGCCCATGAATACATCCACAGCCGGACACCTGGAAAAAACAGGTAGAAGTGCCAGCGATGGTAAAGGATCTTGGACCATTGAAGACGAGGGAAATATTGTGGACCTTAGAAACCTCTCCAGTAAGCCTATTTGTAAGCAACAGTTTAAATATAAACCTTTCCTGCTGCCTGCAACACCAAACATAGCTATAATCCTAAGAAATGGTCCACTGAGGTCCTCTGGGATTGTTGACCTCTTGGGTCTCCAACAGCTCTCATGGGTTCATCCTGCTGTTCTCCTTGTCACAAATGCATCTTGCAGTGATGTGAAGGTCAACAGTGAGAGCTGCAGTCCATGAAGGATTGAAGCTGTTTTTGATGGCGTGGGCAGTAGGAAAGGTGAACATTTACACTGTTCTTATAAAGGTATGTCTTTAATGAAAAAGGTTTTTTTTTTATTCTAGATAATCTTTGAATATGTAGCACTACCCCTTTGAGAGCTGCTGGGTTTGGGACCCTCTATTTTCTTCCATGGCCAGCTAATTTTCATGCAGTGTCAGTAACCAGTCCATGGGCTTGTTTTTGTTGTTTTATTTAAGTGCCCCCATAGCAAGCGGCTTGCTATGGGGGCACTTGACAGGGGAAAGGAGCCAGGAGCGCCAGTGGGGGATCCGAGTAGAAGAGGTACAGAGCTACTCTGTGCAAAACCATTTCACAGAGCAGGTAAGTATATTTGTTATAAAAAATAAATACGGTTTACAATCGATTTAACTCATCAAGAAAGGGATACCATACCCAAGGAGGCTCCTGTATATCAGCTGAACCTTGACAGCAGATACCATCTTCTCAAAGACCTCAAGACCCTGCTGTCAAACTCAATCTGAGGATGAAACTTCTCCTTTTCTTCAACCACTCCACTGATGCTTCCCCCGTCTTACTTTAGCTAGCAATCCAAGGTAAGTACTAACTTTCTAAACCACTGCCTACCACACCGCTTAACCCTTCCTGATCCTTACACAGATGATTCCATCTCTTTCTCCAGGCCTGACTTTATGGTGGTGTTGGTGGAGGAAACTATATTTCACTAATGCCACAGGTGGTATGAATGAGGGGATTATTACCAATGATAGGTATAGGTAATTTCCCAAATTTTATGGACAATTTCTTACATGCTTCTTATAGGATATTTTTTTTTTTTTTCACTTTGCTGCTTTAGAATAGCCACTCTGGCTCTAAATATGGCCATGATGCAGGCTGTTTTATCCTTCCAGGGAAAGCTGTGTTATCTGAGTGGCTTGTTGTATACAGCAATCTCTCTTCTTAAGCCCTGTCAGACTGCGGTGCGGAGCCTGCGAGGGTGGCAGGCTTAATCACTCCTGCAGTGCAGCAGAGAGCAACACAAGACAGAGACGTGTCTGGGTATCGCGCATCCTGTGCATTCAGCTGTATCTGGCCTGGATATTTCACATACTGAGCTGACCAGAGCTGCCAAGATGCACACAGCAAATCACAAAGAATTAAAGAGCAGAGGGAGCATCAAGACACTGCAGACACATCTGAGAAGAATAGCCAATGTATGCTGTCAGGTGGAGTCCAAGACCTGCTGGGTGCCCAGGATACATTTTATTACTGTTGTTGATATTGTTTTGCTTAATATCAAACCCCTCTGTGATGCTTTATGGCACCGGAACTTACTATTCATTAAATTTTATTTATTTGAGGTAGTACTGTATACATCGCCGACAATTTATGCAGTTCTTTATATATATATATATATATAGTACATTCACATCAGTCTCTTTCCTCAAAAAGCATTCAATCTAAGGTCCCTATCTAACATTCATATATACACATACTAGGGCCAATTTAGACAGAAGCCAATTCATCTTCCAGCATGTCTTTGCCATGTGGGAAGAAACAGGAAAAACCCATGCAAGCAGAGGGAGAAGATCCAAACTCCATGCAGGCAGTGCTCTGATTGGGGGTCAAACCAGCAACCTTAGCGCTGACAGGCAGGGGTGCTATTCACTAAGCCATATTATATTTATGTAAGCAATAGGTCTATACATTCTGAAGAATGCAGCATAGTGTGTAGTTAAATTAAGTTTCACCCTCTTTGCTGTGGTCAGCATCAGGGGCGTTTTTACCACAAGGCAAACAAGGCATTTGATGGAAGAAGAGACACATGCAGCATGGGGACCAAGTGGGATCTGAGAGATGCTGCGGGCTTCTTGATGGTGTATGCAGAGCATGACTCTTGTTCCTGGGGATGTGAAGGTGAGTGTCTATCTCTTGCCAGGTTGAGGGTTGCCAATGTATGGGGGGCGGTGATAGTGGAAGACTTACTCAGGTGGTGGGGGGGGGGGGGAGGCTGGGGTGTTGTTGGTCAATGTCAGACTCTCTTCATCTTCATGGAGAAGGGGGGTGTTGGTCGGTGTCAGGGTGTCTCCGTGGCGGTGTGTGTGTGTTTGGGGGGGGGGGGTGAGACGATTTATGTGTTGCCTAGGGCAGCACGAAACCTAAATACACCACTGGTCAGCATCACTGTTCAAAGCTACACAAATGTTTGGCCAGTGGTTTACCTAAAAACATAGGTTAGGGGATTCTGATTTGCACATGGATAGTCATGCCAAGAAGGAATTATTTGAAAATGAACCCATTTATATCTTTCTGTCTGCAATGTCTTCCTGTATGATTTTATCACTGTCTGTGTCAAATTTAAAGTGGTAGTACATTCTTATTGTATATTTTTACTTACAGGTAAGCTTATAATAAAGCTTACCTGTAACGAATATCTCCTCTATCTATCTATTCAGTCGTATCCGACCCTTGGCAATTGCATGGACCATCACTTGTAAGTGACTTTTTCCATGAATTCTCTTAGCAATTATTTTACAGGGTAGATTGCCAGGTCTTTCCCCAACCCCTACCATGCAGGAGATCCCGCATGGCCAGGGATGAAACTAGGACAATTCCCTTAGCAATTATTTACAGGGGAGGTTGGCAGATCTTTCCCCAACCCCTACCATGCAGGAGATCCCACATGGCCAGGGATGAAACTAGGACAATTTTAGACAGGAGTGTGGGAGGAAACCAGAGTACCCAGAAGAAACCCACGCGAACACAGGGAGAACATGCAAACTCCATGCAGGAGGCACCATGGTCGGGAATCAAACCCATGACCCATTTACTACATGGCAGACGTGCTAACCACTAAGCAACTGTGCCAACCATGCATATCTCCTAAACGTGCAATTTTAGGAGATATTCGCTCATTTTGATAGCTCTCGCATGCGCTCTGAAGGAACGGTATACCTGTGGTGTTCCTTCAGAACACTGTGCCATATCCCAGGGTTCTGGCTTGCTTGTGTGGGAGTGGCATCATCGGGGCTCGACTAGTCAGATGGCCGGAGCTCATGAACCTGGAAGGAAGACCGAGTGAAGATGAAAGCCTCTACAACGTTGACAGAGTGCAACTGGAGGGCTTCATGTTAAGGCAAGCCCTTCATAATGTGCTAGTATGCATCACATAGCATCGGATGGGATTACCTTGCAGGGGATTCTTTTTTTTAGGTGCGGTTTACTACCGCTTTAATTTCAAGGAGGTAAAGCATCCCCAGTACTATAACTATACAATTAATATTATTATTTATCTGTATGGCACCAAGATATTGTGTTTTACTATTAATTTGTTAATGATCCACACCAAATAATATGCATCTAACCACTGGAGCTGCATCCCAGAATGAGCCTCAGCTTATTTCAAGTGTTTGTGGCCCTTCTCTTGTGTATGACTGCTTTGTAATTCCTACACCCTATTCTTACTGAATCCTCTTGAATCACTTTTTCCTATAAAATGCACCATATGGCCAAAATTATTATTAAGCTCAGAGGTTTCCATTGAGGGGTACTGTTAATGCTAGAGCCTACAAGGAACTTTTAGATAATGTTGCACTTCCAACCTAGAGACAACAGTTTTGGGAAGACACTTTCCATGCCAGTATTACTGAGCCCTTTGTGCAAAGTCAGCTGCATAAATATATGGTTTAGTAAATCTAATAAAGAAACTGGGTGGTCTTCACAAAGTCCTGATCTTAACCCAGCTGAACTCCTTTGGGATGAATCAGAACATCAGTTGTGAGCGAGGTCTTCTCGCCAACATCAGTACCTGACTGCACATGTTCTTTTGACTGAATAGACACAAATTTCCACAGAGGTACTCCAAAATCTTGTGAAAAACCCTCCCATAAAAGTGCAGTCTGTGATAACCACAAAAGGTGTGTGTTTGTGTGGGGGGGAGGGCAACCCATTATAAAGCCCCTAAGTTTGGAGCAGAATGTCTATCAGGCTCATATAGGTGTGATGATTAGGTAACTCTTTGAGCCATATTGTGTATTAGGTCTTTCTTTTGGGTATCTTCCTTCAGGCTCAGTGCTGACAATATTTTGCAACATCAAATTCTCCAAACAATTGATAGATCTTAGGTAGCTTTTAGAAGACACCTTTCTCCTTCAACTTTTGTACCATAAATTTGTTGAAGGATTTTCTGCTTGAGGCCTCTGAGCTGTACTTGAAACAGAATGTCATGAAAACTTTTTTTGTGCCTGCACTGCATGGGTTAACTGCTCGTTTTGTCCAGGGGCACACCGAAAAATCAAACTTACCCGATCCTAAGATCCTCTGGAAAATAGCGCTCCACCATGTATAGAGGTGGACTGTTCCTGCCGTCCTTATGTCCAGAGCAGGTCTATATGGGCATGATGATGCCAGAAACAGTTCATGCACAAGGCCTCTAGCATGTAGGAGGGCAGAAGCAGCAGGAATCGGTCTTGCACTCAGAGGATCAGTGGAATAGGTAAGTATATCTTTTCTTCCATTACTTTCAGAAAAAATGAGCAGTTAAAGTAGAACTATAGGCAAAACTTTTTTTTTTTACATTTTGGATAGAGTAAGGGAAGGTTATAACCTCAATCAGATTTTTTTCGCCATTGCTAGATATCTCTTTACTTAGCTCTTTACCTCCTGTCCCTTAGCCAAACAGAAAGTGAGAGGAATTCCCTGCAAATGAAGGGAATTGCTTGGGGACACCCAGGTCCCCCGAAATAGTGCCCCCATTAGAAGATTTCCCCTCTATTACTTTTCTGGGGACAACCCAAAATGTTGTATTTTCTTTTACTTTCACTTTCAATGACAATGGTAAACAGGCCAAATAAAGATGGTGAAACTCCCTAACGGGCACAGACAGCAATAAAAGCTGACAGATGTTCTAATCCCTTTGCACACTATGCAAAACTAAAAAAAAAGTTTTGCCTTTAATTATACTTTAACCTTTTTTTACTTTTATAATAAATAAAAAAAAGTATTATGCCTGGATAGTTACTTACACATCATATGATCTCTCAAGGGGAAAATGAGTCGATCAATTGCATTGTCTTGTTATCCCACTATGATTTTAGAGCTCTGCACTTGACCTTGGTCATAGACTAGTCTTACTGTCTTTATAAAAATTATAAACATTTTCATAGTTTTTCAATTTTTTTCATAGTTTATGGAGTTAAAGCTGTTTTGTTGTCAATGAAAAGAAGATGACTTCTTGCCTTGAATGTATTTGGTTTTGCCAAACATCTGGTAGATATCTGACAATAGATCTCCTTGTTTATCATAAAAGTGTTTATTCCAGAGAAAGCTCATCAACATGTTCATTCCATTGTGCAAGAATGCTGCATTGGTTCAATGGAATAGAACCATCTTTGGCACAATAACATGCTCTTAGTTCTAATGCTTTTCTTAATGCATTCGCCAGTAGATCTTTTATGTCTTATTTGGCTAAAAACGGGCAAGCTGTTTCGTCCAATTGCTTGGTTTTCCATTTTTGCTTTTGCCCATGCAACGCTGTCTGGGTTAGCCAAATAGTTGTTTGTTTTTTTTCTTTTAGGCAGAGGCTGAGTAGCAGCCTGGGATGAGTCAGCCTGTGAGTGAGGCAGGAGTTCACTTCAGGACAGGCTGGGAGATTCTAACAGGTCAGGGCTCCTGGAGACCTCCCACCCTTCCAGACACTTAGAGAACTTTCTGGAAGAGGGGTGTAGGAGGAGAGGAGGCCCAGATCTGCATATTTGAGGGACCCTGGCCAATCCCCTGGCAGTAGACTGGGTATGCTGTCCAGGGCAACACTAAAAATTTGCAGACCCTATGCAGCAGGGTTAGTGAGTGTCAAGTGGAAGATGGAGTGAGAGGCTGGCATTTGGAGCCTGAGAGGGGGCCCAGGGAAGGAGCCTACCTACAGGCAGGTACTGGAGAAGAGGATCTCCATTGTACCACCATCTCCAAGGGAGGACATCCTAAGCAGTAGGGAAGGAGCCAGCCCAGCTCCTTCTCCCACATATAGCCACCAATAACCACCAACCCATTGAGTTATCAAGAGAAGACATTGTGAGTACTCTTATACCCCATGGGCAGGATAAAGGGCAGGATGACAGGCAAGTGGAGATCCCAACTAGCTTCTCATTTGGGGCTGCTGTGCTAAATTTGCAGTTTTTGGGCCCCCTTGCCCAGGGAATACCCTCAGTGGAACTGGGTGAAAAGGAGTATTCATCTGGGGTCTGAGGAGGTATACCAGAGAGCTAGAATGCTAGAGAGACTATTTTTGTCCACATCTGTACATAGTTGCTAAGGAGTTTGTCCTCCAGTTTGCAGTTTCCTTGGACCTTCCCATACACTCCTCAACTTTCCAAGTTTTAAACCCTTTAATAAAATCACAAAACCAAGCTCAAGGACTGTTTACTGACTCTGAGTGCAAAGTGTGGAAGAAAATGTGTGCTGCCTGGATATGCAGAGCTTAGCGAGACTCAAAACTCAGCGACCCCTAAGGGGGTAGTGCTACACCTACATTGTATTCTCTTATTTGCAAGGTTCATTTTTTCTCCCAGTGACCTTCTCATATACCAAGTTGAACCAGGAGTTCTTTTTTTCTCTCCTGCTACCCCTCAGATTGTTCCTTGTATATTTCTGTTGTCTCAACTGAACTGAGCTACCTTTGATATGGATAAATCAGATGTTATCCAGCTCTGGTGAAATATTGGGTTGCTGCTTCTCCATTTTGGAGCTTGGGGACAGAATGTTTGTTGCCTTTTCTTCTCTCTTGTTCCATATTGTATATTGTTAGTTATGTTTTCTTTGGCATTACAATGGCCAATGCATACACTACATGCGGCATAAAAATGTTTAAAGTTAATGTGTCATTAAAAAGAGATAGCAAATAAATATGTACCTGCAAAGAAGAAGATAAATACTTATATAATGAAGACCACTGTACCCTCACTGAAAGTATTGGGTCCGCTGTGTTGTCACAAACATGAATCATTTTCTTAACAGCCCATTAGATTCTGTGCAGCATGCCACAGCTTAAAAAGCATATCTGAACGATGTGCGGATACATTCTGTTTGCCTAAATGGATAACAGGTTGTCTGATTAAACATCAAGCTTATGGACATCTGTTTAATGCACACTTGCACTAGGTAAGCAATGCCTTGGTAAATTACATAGGTGGAACATTTAGAAATTTCACAGGTAAGATTTTGGCCTTCCTAGCGAATAACAAAATGCAAGGTTGAGGTCTGGTAAGTAATTGGCTTATATGTTAAAATGGACCTAAATCAGCTATTTGTATAATATTTTCAGGAGCTCCATCTGTGGGGGTGAGAATCTAAGTAAAAGCAAGTTGAAGCACCTAATGATGTCAATATGGCATTGCCTTTGGTTTGTACAATATGTTCTGGGACCAATAAATGTACACTTAAAAACCTGCTTCCAAACAAAGGTTTTTTCAGTTTTAAATAGCTTTGAGTACGGAATAGTTCTCTATTGTCTACTCCCATACTGAATGATAAATCTAATTATTTTTTTCCTGCTCCTTTGTATTATTGTAGGTAGTTTCAAAGCTTAACCAAAATAAACTTTCACATGGATTTGTGTTTAGTGCTGCATTTACAGCATTTTTTTTAGCATTATGTTGTTTCAATTGAAGTGGAACTTAACTTTATCTGAGCACCACAAACAGAAAACACAATTTAATTGATTTTAATTATTCAAACTCACCCATCTATCCATGTTTCTATGCTTTATTTGGTTGAGAGCATTTTTAGCTGTGGCCATCTTGAGAAATGGCAGATGATTCATGTAGCAAGTACATCCTGGAATCCATCTGCCCTTAACTCATGTATGCAGGCAGGAGGGCAGGGGCGGACTGACAACTCATGGGGCCCCCGGGCAATAGGGGATCATGGGGTCCCTGTGTCCTTGCCCAAACTAAAAAAAACTATGAAAAAGGTACCAGGGGCATCTTATAGGGCCCCCTACTGACCCCGGGCCCTCAATAGGGGATCATGGAGCCCCTGTGTCCTTGCCCAAATGCAAAAAAGCCTATGAAAAAGGTACCAGGGGCATCTCATGGGGCCCCCTACTGACCCCGGGCCCTCAGGCAGTGCCCGAATTTCCAAATGGTCAGTCCGCCCCTGCAGGAGGGTATGCTTAGCCAAGAAAGCCCCTCCCCTCCTCCTAGATGAAAGGAAAAAAACCCTAAGATGACTCCTGGGATGTATAACATCATTTTGGCCTAGGCCAGAAACCAGGAAGAAACTGAATAAATTAAAGAAAATGATTAAACAAGTGAATATAATATATCTGACTATCTATTTACTAATACAAGCTGCATACAGATTAAAAATAGCTGATAATGTAGATTGAAGATGTTTAGTTCCACTTTGAAGAACCAATATGTATTATTCATGTTCCTTTAACCCTGATGAAGGAGTATTTTAGAACATCTTGAAAAACGTTGGCTTGCCCTTTTGATTCTGTATGAGAAATAAACACTTCTAGTTCTTTTAACATTTGGCCCTCTTGTTTTTTTCTGTTACTAGATCTTTGTTGCTGTCTGTGTGCTATTTGGAAGTAGGGCTGGTGCTTCCACTAGGCAAACTAGGTGACCACCTAGGGTGCACTGCCACCTAGGGGCGCCTGTGCATAGCACAGGCCAGCATCTCTCTGCATTGTAAGCTACTATGTCATGAATGATCCTTCATCTGAGGGGAGGGGTGGCAGAGGGTAGGAAGAAAGGACAGAGGAAGATGACAGGTGTCTGAGGCTAGTGTAGCAGCTGAGCTGCCGCTCCTTCCAGTGTTCCTCTCAGACTCAGTCCCTTACTGCAAGCCAGATGGCAGCTGCTGATCACTGTAGAGTTCCAGCCCTTCTCTTCCCATTAATCGGAGGTGGCAGAGCTAAGGAAGGTAATGTCTGACTCTGATGTCTCGTGTCTATGTAAGTGTGATCCTGCCAGCCATTTATCACATATGCTATGTGTCAGTGAGTGAAGACATCATCACGATCCCAAAGCCTGCTCTTCTAGTGCCTGCTGATCTGTGTCATTGTTGGTGGTGGTATGTTGTTTTGCATCTGTTATTGTGTGGGATTGCTTAGTTCAGGTGCTCTCTCTGTGTGTGTGGGCTGGGCTGCCTGCTGTCTCCCCCCATTGCCTGGGGATTTCCAGCCTGGGATCTGTCAGGATGTGGATCCATCATCCTCCACTCACTGCATCTGTCACTTCCAGCTACAGATACAGTCCATCCGTGACACTGATTTTGTCTTTAATATTGGTGCTGGTGGCAGGGGCGTATTTACCGCAAAGCAAACAAGGCACTTGCCTAGGGCAGCATTTTTTTAGGGGGGGCAGCACCTCCCCCCAGAAGTAGGAATGAAAGAAGGGACATGCACACCATGGGAATCAGGTGGGATCCGAGAGGGGCTGTGGGCTGCTTCTTGATGTATATAGAGCCTGACTCTTGTACCCAGGGATGTCCAGAGCTGTGAAGATAAGGGTCTCTCTATCGCCGGGGGGGGGGGTAGTGGAAGGCTGGGGGGCAGGGGTGTTGTTGGTCAATGTCAGGCTCTCTCTGCAGGAGGGGGAGGGGGGGTTGTGTTGGTCAGTGTCCGTGAGGGCAGACAGTATTTGTGTTGCCTAGGGCAGCACAAAACCAAAATACACCACTGGCTGTTGGCATCTTACGGCACTTATTTTTGCAAATTAAAAGAAATTTGGGAGTTTCATGTTTTGTTGATTGAATATGTTCTACTGTTTTTAAACTTTTTTTGGGGGGTGGGGGTGGGGGGGTGCAAGTAGCCGGTCTTTCCTAGGGCACAATATAGTCTAGCACCGGCCCTGTTTGGGAGATTCCACTTCAATCCCCCGATTACCACGACGGAAGGTCAGGGCTAAACTCTCCAACGGATACAAGAACATCCATGAAGACAGGATTATAGCATTTGCCATGTATCAAAAGCGGTAGAAAATCACAAATAAAAAAAACTGTTTCCTGCAGGTCTAAGCCATAATGTGCAAGTATGCACCCCCTTATTATGACACACTTACCTGCATGCGGAGCCTTGCAGTGCAGTGCTGTCACAGATCCTCACCGCTTCTGTCTTCACCCAGTCTTCCTTCCAGGTTTGTGGGCATCGGCTGCTTGAATGTCCGGGGCTGCAATGATGTCACTATGCTCTGCATTCAACGGCATACTGTGTGCTCTAAATGCAGAGCATCACTGTGCATGCACGGGAGACATCATTGGCTATTGCTGATGTGAATATATTCTAAACGGTGCAAGTTTGGGAGATATTCCTTGTACCCACAAGTAAGTCTGATTATAAACTGACCTGTAGATAAAAGTAACGAGAAGAGACCTTACTACCACATTAATGTTTTCTCCCTGTGCAAGAAAATTTGAGAACATTTCAAGAACATAGACAGTATATAAAGTTAAAAGAGGTTTGATCTGTTCACCATTCTACCAAAAACAAAAGACTGCTAAAAAAAAATCCACCACCCCATTGCACTTTCTGGCTCCTGGCATTCTAAAAGCATATCAAAGGCACATTCGCTGCCAAAATTGACCCATGGTACATGTAGTACTACCCTCATAAGGGCCGCTGGATTTGGTTTGTGGCCTCTGCACAGCCAGGCAACACGCATTTCCTACACTTGTACCGTCAGAGTCAGTAAACAGTCCATGAGCTGGTTTTTTAGTTGTTTTTATTAAGGGGTTAACAACTTGGATGGGGTCCCAAGAGCTTGCAGTTAAGCAGTCCCAGGTTAAGACTAGATGGGTATTGAAACTGACCTCCCTCTCCTCTTATCCGGCCCAGGGTGTGTAGGAGTACTCACAGTGTCCTCGCCTGCTAGCATGGTGGGTTGTGGGCTGTTTTCAGGTCTTATGCTGGGCTGGCTCCTTCCCTGCTAACAGGTTTTCCTCCCAAGGAGATGTTGAGGCAGTAGAGATCCTCCTGTCCAGCATCCTGCCTGTAGGTAGGCTCCACTCCCTTGGGCCCCTTCCCAGACTCCACACTCCAGCCTTCTCTCAATCCATCTTTCACCTGACTTCCCTCTCTCCCCAGACTCTGTCATATTTGAGGGTTGCCCTGGTCACCATACCCAGCCTCCTGCCAGGGGAGTGGCCAGGGACCCTCAAACATGCAGATCTGGGCTTCCTCCCCTCCTCCTCCCCTGTTCCAGAAGGTTCCCAAGTTTCCGGAAAGGTGGACTGGCTTCAGAAGCCCTGACCTGTAGAACCTCCCAGCCTGCCCTGAGGTGAAATCCTGCCTCACTCCCAGGCAGACATATCCCCTGCTACTACTCAGTATCTGTTTTAAAAAAAAAAAAAGCCTACCTAATTAACCTGGAGGTCTTTACATACATGTATGACCTTCTATGTTACATGGCCAAGGTTTGTTGACCGCTGCCCATCTCTCCTACATGAGCTTGTTGAACTTTCTATAATCAATATTATAGAGTTGCCCCCTTGCCTCCCTGCAATTATAACAATCTTATAACAATTTCTGAGAAGGCTTTATGCAAGATTTTGGAGTGTGTCTGTGTGAATTTATGCCCAGTGTTGGATGAAAAGACCCGGCTCACAATCAATTTATCCCAAAGGAGTTCCTCCATAGAAAACTCATCAAACCATATACAGTATTTATGGACCTGGCTATCTGCACAGGGGCTCAGTCATTCTGGAACAGGAAAAGCCTTCTCTGAACTGTTTCCAGAAGGTTGAAAGTACTAAGATGTGTACAATGTCTTTGTATACTGTAGCATTAGTAGTACCCTTCACTGGGAACATCTGAACTCAATACTTTGGAGGGCTGCTTTTTCCATATAATGTACAGTACATGCATACATACATGGTACACTCTAAGAGAACAACTGGGGGAATCAGTGGTGAAGGATCTGGGTGTTCTGGTAGATCACAGACTTATTAATAGCATGCAGTGCCAAGGTTCAGTTTCTAAAGCGAGCAAAATGCTTTCTTGCAAAAAACAGTTATGGACTCCAGAGAGAGCAACATCATTTTGTACAAATCATTAATAATATCTGATCTAGAATATGCAGTTCATTTTGGGCACCAGTTCACAAAACGGATATCATAAAACTAGAGAAAGTGCAGAGAAGGGCAACCAAATTGACAAGAGGCATAGAGGAGCTCAGCTAAAAAGAAAGATTAGCTGAAATGAATGTATTCTGTCTTGAAAAGAGGCGATTAAGGGGATATGGTTACCATGTATTAAAACATACAGTAAGTGGTCATATAGTGAACTTAGTGTAGAGTTATTCACTTTCAGGTCATCACAAAGGGCAAGGGAGGACTCTTTACGTTTGGAGGAAAAGAGATTTAATATCCACATATAGAAAGGCTTCTTCACAGTAAGAGCTGTGAAAATGTGGAATACACTCCCTCAATAGCAAGTTCTGGATAACTCAGTTGGTTTTAAAAGAGTGTATGCAATGAGTAGTACAAGCGCCTAAGTATATAGGTAACCAGCTGCTGTGCACAAAGAAAGGTACCAATATCACCCTAAGAAGTAGCAATGTATATATAAAGTGCAGCGCTCGATATTAAAACCAATATAATGAAAATAAGTTCTTATTAGATGGTAAATATATATATACATATAAATTCAAAGTTGAAGAAGATAGTCCAGCAAATCAATATAAAGATATAAGTGCTCAGGTGACTTAAAAGTCTGGTATCCGTGTGGTAATGATAAAGCAATGCGCACTCACCGGACGCGCATAATAAATGCGCTTTTGTGTATAAATAATCCAGATGTCATCTGATAGTGGGTGGTCCTCCCTCTGTTTGGTATGAGGCTGGTTTTAAAAGAGAGCTGGATGCATTTCTAAATATACAAAATATAACTAGATACTAACAGATATATGTATTAAAACACCAGAGATTGTTGATTTATGGAATAGCCAACTGCCTTCTGGGGTATCATGAAGGAATTTACCACCCTCCCCCCCCCCCCCCGCTGGAGCGAATTGGACCATGCTTCATAGGGGGTTTTGCCTTTCTCTGGATCAGTTGTGGGGTAAGGATTGCATATATGGAGGTTTTCTATTTATTTTTTTTTCTGTTGGTTGAACTAGAAGGACTGGTGTCTTTTTTTTCATCCTGACTATAACTATGTATGACTCAATCTAAAACATTATTTTAACTAGAGTTCCCCAATTTTAGACTAAAAAAAAAGCCAAATACTTTTTGTTATCAAGTGAATAAAGGCTGGTTGAGCTGCTTTCCACATACCCACTTTGTTTGTTGGTTCTCTTTAATATATGTGCATACACTTATGTTCAATTAAATTTTTTATCCATCTGAAGTGTTTGCTTAGTATTGTAAACTGGAACATGTGTTTGTTCCAGGCCACAGAACAGAAACAAACATTATTGTTCTGGAAAATTACACAAAGGACGTACTATTATCTTTTAAAAAAAGCTTTTTGTTATGGGTAGTGTTTGCTTCAACATTCAAGTGCTTCTGTAAAAGCTGAAACACTTAGCCGGTATCTCTTTGTATGTACATGGACAATAAATAGATGAAGATGTACAATCGTTAAAGGACATATACACTTTTCTAGAATCTGCAGGTCTGGCACACAAAACAGAGAGAGTAAAAGGAGCATAGAGTCATTGGCCAAAACAACAAATCAGCTTTTATTTTTAACTTGCACCAGAGAAAATATGAGTTAGAATTTTTTTTTTTTTTTAAATAACAAACATGTTATACTTACCTGCTCTGTGCAATAAGTTTGCACAAAGCAGCTCAGATCTTCCTTTCCTAGGCAGGGCTGCTGTTAGAAACCATTGGGCCCCATACAGTCAACCTGACAGGGCCCCCTCAAAAAAACAAACAAACTGTTTACTATGCTTCAGTTATAAATGAGTACAGTGAGTGATTGATACTGATCACTCATTATTTTCATTCAGGAAAGGAAGGGGCTGGTAAATGTGACATTTACTTAACCCTTCTAGTCTCTATCCTGAAGGATCCTATTGTGTGCTTGCAGCTGCAGGAGGGAAGCCAGCAGCATTGCAGGAGTGGGGGCACACAGGGGGGCCTGAGCAGCAGGGGGAAATGTATGGTGCACTGGGAGGGTGATGGTTGCGGCAGGGGTGGGGGCAATTATTGGAACAGATCCCTTGTATGGCTACCTCTGCAGCAGCTGAAAGCCAGCAGGAGGATAATTTAAGAAGCCAGCTTTCAGCTGCTGCAAAGAGAGCCACACAGGGGATCGGTTCCAGTAATTGCCTCCGTCGTGCCGATCACCCCCCCTGTCGACATTCGATTCACCCAGCTGCCTAGGCCCCCCTGCTGGCCTGGGCCCTGAACAGGAAGTTAGGTAGCTAGACTCATCCACCTAACCAAGCGCTCCACATCTGCCTCCCCGCTCTGCCAATCCCTTCATTGGCTCCCGATTGCCCAACGCATCAAATTCAAACTGCTAACTCTGACCTACAAAGCCATTCACAATGCCGCCCCGAACTACATAACTGACCTGATACCCAAATACTACCCTACCCGTGCCCTCTGCTCCTCACAGGACCTCCTAATCTCTAGCTCCCTGGTCTCCTCCTCCCACGCCCAATTACAGGACTTCTCCAGGACTTCACCCATCCTCTGGAACTCCCTACCCCAATCCATCAGACTGTCACCTACCCTCCTCACCTTCAGGCGCACCCTGAAAACCCTCCTCTTCAGGGAAGCCTACCCCAACCTCCCCTAACACCTGACCTCTAACCACTAACCTCCTCCACTCCTCCCACCACTCCATCCCCCACAGCCATCTCCTCCTGTACCACCTTCCCCTCCCTCCTAGATTGTAAGCTCGAAAGAGCAGGGCCCTCGAACCCCTCGTGTATTGTATTGTTACTGTCTTGTCTCATGTTCTGTCCCCCTTGCTACTGTACAGCGCTGAGCATACCCTTTGGCGCTATATAAATACTGTATAATAAAAATAATAATAATAATACCCCCTTATCCACGGCCATTCTTCTAGGGTCCCTTTAGTGTCTACCCCCATTGCAAGTGCTTGCTATGGGGGGCAGACGTGCGGGCTTGCTCCTGAGCTGGCTGTGTGTCCCCATTTAGACAAATCCAGTGTGACTCAGCCCTGCTCTCTGCTCACTGGATTTGACTGGCAGCAGCAGGAGCCAATGGCATCTCTGAGCCTATGAGGAAAGATAGGGAGGAATGAGAGCCACTACTCCAGGGCACAGAGCTTAATCAAGATTGGGCTCAGGTAAGTATTTGGGGAGGGAGGGGGGGTCATATTAAAGATTTTTTTTACCTTAATGCAGATAATTCAATAAGGCAAGAAACTTAACCTTTACAATCATTTTAAAGCCGTTCTTCACCCTAGGAAAAAAAAATAAAATAAATAAAAGTCATCAGCTACAAATATTGTAGCTGCTGAATTTTAATAAAAATATACTTACCTGTCCAGGGATCCAGCACCTGGTTCTTCTCTTGTCTTCAGGTCCCCTGGCATGTTTACTGTGGGAAGCTGGTTGTGACTCCTTGCAGCTTCACAGCTGCTCAGTGTGCATGCATGACCACACTGCACTTTGTGAACGGTCCCATAACCCCCTAGGAACTTCCACTTGGATCGCCTAGACATAGAGCCTAGAAGTGGGAGCAGGTACCTATCAAAACTAGGGACCCACTCACCCCCACAAAATAGGGCAAAGTTCCGCTTTAAGTAAATCAGGTCAAGGAATTGAGTTGTTATGTTAACAGCTCCACATTTGCACTATTTTTTCTCTAGATAATTTAACATGGTAAGAGTCCTCAGGAACTGAAGGGGTTCAGGAATTTTAAGCAAGAATATAATTATGAAACAAGAAGAGATGTTAACTGGAAAGAGCAAACTGTACAGGTAGGGCAGTAGGAAGCATACAAAGAATGAAGTCCCAAAGAATGGCAAGGCTTGATGTAGGTTGACTTGCCTTGATAAGTATAATTTAACTATTGTGGTTAAATTATAACAGACATGTTAATAAAGTAAAATGTCAGCACCCTGCCTCATAAAAGAAGAACATTAGTGACCAGTCATGTTGCTAGAGACTTAAAGAATGGTGAAAACAAGGCACAGAATTTATGTTTCAATTTGTCTTTATTGAGGATATAACATCCTGTAGGCTAGTTTGAAAGTTTTTAGACAGAGGCTGAGTAGCAGCCTAGGGATGAGTCTCCTGGAGACTGAGGTTAACTCAGCACAGGTATGAAGTTCTAACAGGTCAGGGCATCTGGATCCCTCCCACTTCTCCAGAAACCTGAGAGCTTTCTGGAAAAGGGGTGGAGGAGGGGAGGAGGTTCAGATCTGCATGTTTGAGGAATCCTGGCAATTCCCCTGGCAGAAGGCTAGGCATGGTGACCAGGGCAACCCTCAAATGTGGCAGAGCGTGGGGGGAGCATTGCAGTGTTAGGTGGAAGATAGGCTGAGAGGAAGGAGCCTGGGAGGATGCCCCAGGGAGGGGAGCCCACCCGCAGGCAGGATTCTAGAAGGGAGTTCTCCTCTGTCCCATCATCTCCTTAGGAGGACGGCCTGTGAAGCAGGGAAGGAGCCATCCCAGCATAAGGCCTGAAGGCAACCACCAACCCACCAAGCAAACAGGGAAAGACAGAGTGAGTACTCCTACATCCCCTGGACCAGATAAGGGGAGCGGGGGGTCAGGTGCAATACCCAATAGTCTTCTTCCGGGACTGTTCTAAATCTACAGTTCTGGGGCCCCCTTGCCCAGGGATACCCTCAGGCAACTGGGTGAAGAGGAGGATTCATCTGGGGTCAAAGGAGGTACACTAAAGAGTTTTTTCAGAACTCTTCAAGGAGAGACTGTTTCTATCCACATTTTGTACGTAGTTGGCAGAAAAGTCACGTTTACAGTTCCCTTGGGCATCCTATATACCAATAGACCCCATCCAAAGTGTTAACCCCTTAATAAAATCGCAAAAGCAAGCTCAAGGACTGTTTACTGACTCAGAATGCAAAGTGTGGAAAAGTGTTTGTTACCTGGATATGCAGAGCTTTAGGGGGACCCAAAACACAGCAACTCCTAAGGGGGTAGTGCTATAAGAAGTTATAATACAAGTAGTTATTGATTGTAAGGGTCAGTTATAAGACATAAGAAAGACAGAAATAGACATGGGTGCCAGTAATGTACAGATTATAAACATATACAAGTAATCTTCTAATATAGAACAAAGTACCATAATTCACCAAACAAAATAACATATCTGCTCGGAGAATAACAAATACAAACAGCTCATGTACTGAGCACAAACAACAGAAAACAGGAAAGTATGGATTAGGATTATGGAGTATCAGCCGTCTGGTGGTGGTGAGGCACTGAATGTAGGTCTTTCCTAGGAGAGTTAAATTTTCACTTGGAACAAAAAAGATTAAAAACAAATATCCAAGAGTTCAAAGTCTTTAATGATAAAATTGGTTCACAGCAAGATAAAAAACAAGAGTCTATGTATTTCAAGGATCATACAAACTTCCCCCTTCTTCAGGGCTAAAACATAGATATTAAAATATACAGTATATAAAATAAATATATATATATATATATTTACATATATATATATTAGGAATAGGTATATAGTCAGTGAAAAAGTGGCCAACCACAACAGTTTGTAGAGATATTGGCCTGGCTTCAATCCATGAAAAAGGTGTGTAAAGGTTTGCAGGCAGCAGATGCAGTCAATGGGACTTGCACCAGGAGATGTGCATGATGAAAAATGATGAGTAATTCGTTAAGTCAATCATTTTGTTTTGTCATGAATGATTTGTTTACAGAATTTGTGTCTTATATTCATGCGTTTTGTATATTCGCTGTTCCAAATCGATTCGTACTTTCTGAAGTTATTTAGAAAGATTCGGATTCATTCTTATGGTTTTATGTTTTTTGGGCAACTTGCTTGCGACTTTGATGTGATTTGCTTGTGCCTTTGATGTTTTGGGACTTTGGCAAATCAAAACAACACAGAGTGTAACACTTATTATTGAACTTACAAAACCCTTGAATTTGTTGTTTTATAATTTATTATTATTATTATACAGGATTTATATAGCGCCAACAGTTTGCTCAGCACTTTACAATATAAAGAGAGACAATATAGCAACAATACAGTTCAATAAGCTTACAATCTAAGAGGGAGGGGCTGGTGGTACAAAAGGTACCAGACAACAGTTTGGCTGCTATACACCCAGAGGAAGGAGAGTCCGCTAAGACAGCTCAGCTCGTCCATCCCATCCCATGAGGGGGACCTCTGGTTTATGTATCACAGGCGTATTGAAAATACGCATCTGGTGAGTGTGCATTTTCACTATTTGTCACCGGACCACAGGATTGGAAAGTCACTAGCAAGTCCTGATTAGTTCACTCATCACGAACTGTCACTATTTATTTATTTATTATTTTAACATTATATTGTGTTACTTCTTTTATCCATATGATTTGGAGAGCATACTGGATATAACATATTTTATTGGAGTATATATATATTTTTTAGCACTGCACTTTCTATATATATATTTATGAGGTTTATTTTTTGGTTGCCTTGCTTGCTATAGCTGCTATCATTTGAAGCGCTCACTGATTACATTTATCTTTATTACAAAAGGTAATAACTGTGGAGGATGAACTGATAGAAGAAATAAAAGATTTGGTTATCAGCTGAAGGCAGGATAGGCTTCCCTGAAGAGCTAGGTTTTCAGAGATTGCCTATAAGTGGGCAGATAGGTTATAGTCGGATAGATTAGGATAGAGAGTTCCAGAGGATGGGGGAGGCTTTGGAGAAGTCCTGGAAATGAGCATGGGTGGAGGAGACAAGGGAGGACGATTTGGGTGATATTTGGAGTCAAGATTGGTGATGCCATTTGGGGCAGAGTTATAAATGGTTTTATATTTCCGATTTGTGTAAATTAATTACTATTGTAATTCAGAGATTTTGATACATCTAACTGTTTGAATAATGAAAATTTCCTCATAATTTCAATTCATAATGAAACAAATCACCCGTCTTAGGTTTGGTTCATACCTATGCAGTTTGTGTTTGATCTGTTTTTGCAGTGCATTTTGAGTTTTTGCACATGTGTTTTTGATAGTTTTTTGATGCATTTTGCATTTTTGGGTTTTTTTTTACTTGTTGCTAGGCAGATTAAAATGCATTAAAAATGCATCAAAAGTGCACTACATGCTTTTCTGCAGAGTCTCCATTGAAGTCTATAGAACAAAAAATGCAACATTTTGCATTTATAAAAGTCCATGACCCTTTCCAAAAAACACTCTGGGTGTAAATGCGGAGCTGTGAACCTGTCCCATAGGAAATCATGTTATATGGACTGCTGTGCCTTTCCGCAAAATGCAGTGAAAAACGCATAGGTGTGAACCTAGACTAATTTCCAACATGGTTTTATTCATGTCAACATTTTGGTGAGGCGATACTCATCAAAAGACTAGGTGCAGCCAACCTTTCTCACAAATAGGTATTTAAGTACAATGTATAAAATGGGAAAATTACATTTAAAAGTCTAAGTATCTAAAATCCTTTTTTGTAAACAATATAGTTATAAAAATATAGGAAAAACCTGAAAAACGGTTGGGGTAATAAAACCCCATAAAATACTATGCAAAAAATATGTGCAATTCTCAAAATCACTATAACTCCATTTACAATGAAACAACTAATTTTTTCGTAGTATGGAAATGAACTGAGAAGCATAAGAAAACAACACAAATAGTAGCAGTAAAAGACAAATAAACAACATATAAAAGACAATAAAAAATGAAAATATTATAGTTGGTTCTGGCCAGCTCAGTGGATTGCTTCAAAAAAGACCTGGATTCTTTCTTGGATATACAGAATAAAACTGGATACTAACATTTATAGGTAAAGCTGATCCAGAGAATATCCGATTGCCTCTCAGGGGATCAGGAAGGAATTGTTTACCCTGCAGAAGCAAATTGGATCATGCTTTGCTTTTTTTTTTTGCCTTCCTCTGGATCAACTGTGGATATAGGATTATAACTTTTTTTTTTATGGTTGAACTGGATGGACTTTTATCTTTTTTCCGCCAGACTAACTATGTAACTATTAAAATAGCTAAAAATGAAACATTAAAATGTAAAAAATGAGGACCAGCATTGCCACCATAATGATAATATTGTTAATGGAAGAACATAACTATAATAATCTTGCAACAAGGTAATGGATAAACAATGGATAATGGTCAAATAAAACCATTATCATATTGCATCAATGTCTAATCTATAAAAGCATAATGAATGAACACCGGTGTTTACCATGGGAAGTAGTACAGGAAACTGTTATGTTCACTTGCAAAGTATCAGAAATTGAAAAGTACCTCTAATGTAATCTAAAAAGATAGAACTCACATTTACAGCCAGGGTGGAAGGTGGTAAAAATAGGCATCTGAGCCTTGGGCTTACTGCCTTCTCAACTTAATATGGTGGCTGTATGGGGTTGTACACATTCCTTGCTTCACGGATGTGGCAAAATTTATACCGCAGGTCGCGTGTATCTGCATATATACATCCTGTTCCAAGTTATTATGCAAATTATATTTTTCTCATTTACCTAAATAATTGATGTAAATAACAGTCAGCATAATTCTCAGGTTATCAACTATTAAGAGTACAATTCACATTTTATTGAACAAACCTCCTAATGATAACAGGATTTTTGTTAAACATAAAACACTTCCAATGACTGTTCCAAATTATTACGCACAGTAAGTTTCAAAACACTTTATAGGTTGTAAAGAACTGAAAATTGTCATTTGTTGTGTTTGCAGCATATTTACTGAAATCAAAAGCCATTTCAATCAAACTTTTAGCAACATTTTAACTTTTTAAACATTTTAACAGGTCACGTTACATTGTAACATAGGACCCCTTATTTGATAGCAGCTTCACAAGTCTTGCATCCATTGAACTTGTGAGTTTTTGGACAGTTTCTGCTTGAATTTGTTTGCAAGATGTCAGAATAATTTCCCACAGCTGCTGTTTGGATGTAAACTGCCTCCCACCCTCATAGATCTTTTGCTTGAGGATGCTCCAAAGGTTCCCAATAGGATTGATGTCAGGGGAGGATGGAGGCCCCACCATGACTTTCTCTCCTTTTATCCCCATAGCAGCCATTTATGCAGAGGTATTCTTTGCAGCATGAGATGGTGCATTGTCATGCATGAAGATGATTTTATTACAGAAAGCATAGTTCTTCCTTCTGTACCAGGGAAGAAAGTGGTCAGTCATAAACTCCACATACTTTGCAGAGGTCATCTTTACACCTTCGGGGACCCTAAAGGGGCCGACCAGCTCTGTTCCCATGATTCCGGCCCAAAACATGACTCCACCACCGCCTTGCTGACGTCGCAGCCTTGTTGGAACAGGGTGGCCGTCCACCAACCATCCACTACTCCATCCATCTGGACCATCCAGGGTTGCACGGCACTCATCAGTGAACAGGACTGTTTGAAAATTAGTCTTCATGTATTTTTATGCCCAATGCAGCCGTTTCTGCTTGTGAGCATTGGTTATTGGGGGCCGAATAGAAGGTTTATGCACAGTTGCAAGACTCTGGAGGACTCTACACCTTGATGTCTGTGGGACTCCAGAGGCACCAGCAGCTTCAAATATCTGTTTGCTGCTATGTAATGGTATTTTAGCATCTGCTCTCTTGATCCGATGCATGGATCTGGCAGAAATCTTCCTCAATGTGCCTTTATCTGCACCAACCCGTCTGTGCTCTGAATAAGCCACAAATCTCTTAATAGTGCGATGATCACTCTTAATTTTTTGTGAAATATCGAATGTTTACATACCTCGTCCAAGGCATTGAACTATTTCACTCTTTTCAGCAGCAGACAGATCCTTTTTCTTCCCCATATTGCTTGAAAATGGTGCTCTGCTTAATAATGTGGAACACCCTCCTTTAGTAGTTTTTCCTTAAATTGGGCTCACCGGCCAATATAATTATCACAGGTGTCCGAGATTGTGTTCAGTGATCAAAAGAGCCCTGACACACAATGCCATCCATGAGTTAAACTGAAAAACAAAGTATTTCATCTTTGTGACACTTAAATAGAATTTGCATAATAATTTAGAACAGGGTGTATATATATATATATCCTGTATATACTGTAATTACTGTATATATTAATATATATATAATAGGCACAGGGGCGGACTGACCATTTGGAAACTCAGGCACTGTCCGAGGGCTCGGGGTCAGTAGGGGGTCCCATGAGATGCCCCTGGTACCTTTTTCATAGGCTTTTTTGAGTTTGGGCAAGGACACAGGGGCCCCATGATCCCCTATTACCCGGGGGCCCCATGAGTTGTCAGTCCGCCCCTGATGGGGCATCACCCCTTGTCTCTGCCCCCTACCCACCTCCAAGCACTGTTCCTTTGTTCCATCCCCTACCCACCTCCCAGTACAGCCCCTTTTAAAGAAAATGGAACCAATTACCATTTTGTGGTGCTAAGTAATTTGTATGTAATGTGTTAAGGATAACAAGAAAAGTGAAATACAGTAGATCCCCTGAAGCCAGAAACAATTGAATTCCCAACAGCCAGAATCAAGAGGCCCTCCAGCAAACACCAACAATAGACTTATCCCTCAACAGATCCCCTGCAGCCAGAAACAACTGACCCCCCCCAGCAACAACTGAACTCCCCCCCCAGCAACAGTAGACCCCCATGCAAAAACAGATTCCCACTGGTGACAAAAGATCCCTCAGCATCCAGCATCAATAAACCCTCCAGCACACCCCAGCACCCCTAGCCATTATATACATTCAGTGCTGCAGGTTCCAGAACTGCGTTCCCGCTAAAAAAAAAGCCCTGTGTGTGCGTATATATATATATATATATATATATATATATATATATATATATAATTATACAGTATTTATATAGCGCCAAAGGGTTTGCTCAGCGCTGTACAATAGCGGAGGGGACAGAACATGAGACAAAACAGTACAATACAACACATTAAAATACAATATATATTCTGTATATATACAGTATATATTGAAGAATGCATATCCTGTTCAGGCTACACTTTTAATTATTATGGTTGACTGACTTATGAATATATATATATATACAGAGTATATATGTCCCTCTTAGATTGTAAGCTCTGAATCTTCTGTAAGCCCTCTGAATCCTCCTGTATTAATTTGTATTGTAATTGTACTGTCTGCCCTTTTGTTGTAAAGCGCTGCGTAAAATGCTGGTGCTATATAAATCCTGTATAATAATAATATATATATATATATATATATATATATATATAGTATTTTTTTAGCTCTCTTTTTCTAGATTTCACATTTAGTATAGGTTGGGAGCTGCACATATATTAAAATCCCCTTTACATAACAGTATTACAATAAAATAAATGCTTAGGATGCTTTAGCACTGCCGGAGGAAATTTTCCAGATGGAAGTGAAATTTTCCATGAATCAGAAAATGAAGAAGCATTGATGAAACCAATAATAGTTATATATTAAATCTTATAGAATGTCTCTGCACCTAATTCAGTCATATAGAAATATCATTTGTGCACACATATGCTGTAAATGTAACTTTTATGCACAGATATAAACCCCTACTATCTCTACCCACTAGCAACAAAAATTAACAATACACATTGCAATCTGATTTTACCATCTCCTGCATTGGTTCTACCAACAATCCCCTCCTATATCTACCAATAACTCCAAAGTACAAGGTCCGTCTGAATGGATAGGAATTGAGTGGAGTTTTTTGTAATGTTAATGCATGCATATACAAGCCATTTACATGTGTAGCCAGGGTCAGTTTGCACCAGAACATGGTGCATCAAAGTTGCACTTTCCCGCACTGTTCAAAACATGAACTTCAATGGGAAAGCCTGAAACCACTCCAATCAAGTATTTTGTCGGACATATTTAAGGCATTTTTGAGCCTGCAAGAACTGGTCTCCTCTCCCTAGTGCTCTTCATTGGCTAAAACAAAAAAGGCTGAAGCTTGAGGGCCCATTCACACTAGAGTCAAACAGGAACATGGGATGATGTCCCTTGCCCCACCCCCTTCCCTCTTCAGCCCCCTAGGATTTGTAAAGTCCCAGGAGGCTGCAGGACTATTCAGAAAGTGCCACATGAACTTGTGCATTGGGAATTCAACTGTGGTTCACAACACTGTGGCCCTCATATCCAAGATGGCGGTGCCAGGGACCCACAGTGGCAAGAAGAACCAGCTGCAGAAAGACAGCGCTGGGTCCTCAGGTACTGGTACAGTATTTGTAGCTGCTGACCTTTAACCTCTTCACGTTAGCCGAACGCAAATGTGTGGCCTCTTGGCGTCTGTGCCTAGACGCCGAGCAGCCGCACATTTGTGTTCTATTAAAAAAAACATATGTGCTGAGAGCGTGCGCCCTTCGCCCTCCCGTCACACGTTTCCGGTGCTCACGGAACGGTCCCGATCTCCTCTTTCGATCGGGACCTTTCCGGAGTGTCACGGCGGTCACATGACCCTAAACCCCGCCCTGCCTCCCGGCTTCTGAGACCCTTAAAGGGCCGGGAGGCGTCAGTGCCAAGAGGTTAAAAAAAAAACAAACGAACTGAATATACATATTGGACGGGATCAATACGAAAACAAAATCTTTTTTTATAGCACCTATGGCCACCATAAAGAAAATTGTACAGAAATTGTCCAATTAGATTGCAACATGTGCTACTTCCTACATGCAAAATTATCAGGTTACGGTGACGTGTACCTTTAACAAACTACAAAGGGGAAAATGAACCAGTGTCTTAGTAAAGCCTATAATAAAATGGTAATGAGATGTTGGCTTTTCTTTTTCTGAAAGAACCTGGGCATCTTCAGTCCTCTGCTTATTTTCCTGTTACACCCCTCTCATTATTTTGCACATAATACCTCGGATGCTCTTTGGATATATGCACTCTGACAAGAGTCATTGAAATGTTTCTTCTTTGGAAAATTGTGTAATCAGGTTACATAATGTGACATATTTCACGCTTATCTTTTTGTATTGGCAGACATTACGCTTATATTGTAACTATCCATCTTTCCTCTCCTCTTTAATAGACAAACAAACAAAATGTTGCACAGATATAGGAATCTGACTTCGACATATGGAGCCCATCCAGCTCGCCCATTTTAAGAGTCTTTTTACATTTTACGATGACATTATGAGGAGTCGAAACTGTATTTTTCTCGCTGTCATGTTTCAGGAGCTCTCGCTGAAGTTGAATTGTGTTTCTTTGATATTTAGCATTTTTTTGGATAAGACTACCTAACAGAGCACTGAGTTCTGAAAAGAATTAAAGATAGCCATAGATGTGTAGAATTTTGAATTAAAACTCTTAGAAAAAGAATGTTCCAAGAATGTTCGATCATTTTTCGAATCATTAATGGGTCAAATCAACATTCATTTTCAGTAAAAGCTTTCATACACAATGATGTCCCTTTTTTTTCTCAGTCATATGTGACATAACATGAAAGCCAAGATAAAGTCTCTTAATTCCCATTTGTAAGTGTACACTCATGGTGAAATAGCCCACCAAATACATTGCCAGGTACCCCAGTGGCAGAAGGCCAGAGCCCGAAGGCAGAAGGACCCAAGTTCAATCCCAGGTACATGAGAGTGTCCTCAGTCTGAATAAGTCACAACTTAAATCTACATGAATAAATCTATATTAAAAATTCAAACTACTAACATTGACGTATAAAGCTATTCATAATACTGCCCCAAACTACATCACCGACCTGATATCCAAATACCACTCAACACATACTCTTCGCTCCTCACAAGACCTCCTACTCTCTAGCTCCCTGGTCTCCTCCTCCCATGCCCGACTCCAGGACTTCTCCAGGACTTCCCCCATCCTCTGGAACTCACTACCCCAATCTATCAGACTGTCACCTACCGTCCTCACCTTTAGGCGCACCCTGAAAACCCACCTCTTCAGGGAAGCCTACCCTGCCCTCACCTAACAGCCGATCTCCTCCACTCCTCCTACCACTCCATCCCCCACAGCCACTTCCTCATGTACCACTATCCCCTCCCTCCTAGATTGTAAGCTCGAAAGATCAGGGCCCTCGAACCCCTTGTGTATTGTATTGTTACTGTATTGTCTCATGTACTGTCCCCCACTATAATGTACAGAGCTGAGCAAACTTTTTGGCGCTATATAAATACTGTATAATAATAATAATAATAATAATTGTTATTTATTGAATTTAATTTTTTTAAATTGATATTTATTTGATTTATAAAATAGGGGTACTATATACATAGTGCAGGTGATTGGAGTTTGCAACTTTTGATTTCGACTGCAGTAATGAAAAAATTCACAAGAGAAGGAAGGCATTTTTTTTGTCTCAAACAGGCAAATTTCTGACAGTTTATGTGTTTTTTGTACAATAAAGTCCATTAATTCCAAAATCAAATGTGCAAGCAAACAAAATGTTTTGAATGAATTTTAATGTACGGAGAATGTTCGGAGAATTTTCATACAGATTTTCCTAAGATTTTGTTCAAAATTCAATCAATCAATGGCCAGATTAACTAAAAAAAAAACCCCAAAAATATATAAATAAGTATAATTAGCTACGTTTTTGCAGTCTTTTAGACCAAGTTATTTTTTTTTATGACTATAACAAAATTGTAACAAAAAGTGGGCCTTTATAGGGTAGAATAATTCAAACCTCCTCAGGCAGAACATGGGAGTTGAATATTAAAATAGCATAATATCATTATTTAATTTTTAGATCTTTAAAGGCATTCATGGGTACAGCCATCCCAATAGAGAAATATCACAAAGGCAGTCAGGAGTCAAACAGCTGAAAGTCCTTCCCATTCCTTTGGTGAAACTTTTTCTCTATTTACTCCAAACATGGCTTATCCATATCAGGCCAACTGTCTGCTTTATAAAAAAAAAAGGGCATCCCCCTTCAAATGTTAGGAGACAGAAGCAGTTACTGTAGCAATGATCATTCATGTTCTCTATTGCCCAATCAAAAGTGTGTCCACAAGATGCACTCTGTCACCCAAACTACGTTGTTTATTGCTAAAATTTTACATCTGAGCACAGGGTCATTTTCTGAATGAAGTGAACCTGCTGGAAACATCATACGCTGGGTCCCCTTCCTCAAGACTCTATGCTACTCTGCTCCATTCTATGGGTGCATACACACTGGGTGCCTAGCCACGTACAACATCTTTGCATTCTCTGAGGTGGTACCCCTGGACGCTAACCATCTGTGTCCAGCTGGGTCAAAGGTGGAGATAACCACTTGTATACCAACCATTGATTTTTGCAGAAAAACATCTGTGCCCCTGAGATCTCAGACCAGCCATTCTCAAACAGGACTACATGGAACCCTAGGGTTCCTCCAGACTTTACTGAGGGTTACCTGAACTGTGACTGATTGACCTCCCATTTGATGGTGCCTGCATAGTTCCAGGGCCAACAACACTTGGCAGAGTCAGTGGCATGGCAAAAATTATTTTTTCAGCTACCTGCAAGGGTACCATCCTGACCACCGCCTCAACCTCCGGAACATTTCCAAAATCCGCCCCTTCCTGACCAATGACACCACAAAACAACTTATCTACACCTTGGTTATATCCCGCCTCGATTACTGTAACTCCCTCCTCACTGGTCTACCGTTACACATGCTATCCCCCCTTTAGTCTATTATGAATGCTGCTGCTAGACTCATACACCTTACCAGCTGATCAGTGACTGCTGCCCCTCTCTGCCAATCCCTCCACTGGCTTCCACTAACCCAATGTATAAAACTCAAAATACTAACCACAGCTTACAAAGCCATCCACAACACTGCCCCTAGCTACATCACCGACCTCATCCACAGATACCGCCCAAATCGCCCACTCCGCTCCTCCCATGATATCCTCCTCTCTAGCTCCCTCATCACCTCCTCCCACGCTCGCCTCCAGGACTTCTCCAGAGCCTCTCCCATCCTCTGGAACTCCCTACCACAGCATGTCCGGTCAGCCCCCACCCTGTCTGCCTTTAGGCGATCTTTGAAAACTCACTTCTTCAGGGATGCCTACCCCACCTCCACCTAAGAACTACTTGAATCACCTCCACCAGATCATCCCCAGCAGCTATCACCTTTTGTATCACCTCCCCCTTCCTTTAGATTGTAAGCTCCACGAGCCGGGCCCTCCTATTCCTTCTGCACTGAAATGTATTGTAATTGTACTGTCTCCCGTTATCTTGTAAAGTGCTGCACAAACTGTTGGCACTATATAAATCCTGTATAATAATAGGAATAATAATAAGGGCTTTTTTATTGGCTATATCCATCCCAAACAGGGTTGCATGGGACCCTACAGTTTCTGCAGAGGTTGCTGAGGTTACCTTGACCTGTGGTTAATTAGCCTCTTAGTTGATGGTGTCTGCATCGTTACAGGGTCAACACCACTCAGCAGAGTCAGTGGCATGGCACCAATGATCGCTTCAGCTATCTGTAAGGCAGCCCTTTTGACCATCACTGTAAGGGGAGCTTTCATTGGTTTTAACAGGGGTTCCCGGTGACCTGAAAATATTTTCAATTATTCATCTCGGTTAAAAATATTAAGAAATCCTGCCTTGGACTCTGGAGGGATTTCCACTCACTTCCTGTTTCAACTATTGGACAGGAAATAAAGGAAAATCTCCCCGATCTGTCACAGAAAAAAAATACTAACAAGGCTTAAAAGCCCCCATTGCTGTATCCAAAAATGAAGAAAAAAAAGTTTTGCCTTTAGTCCTATTTTAAGGCTTACAGGGCAATTTTAGATACTATATATATATTTTGTCCTTCAAATGTATTTTAGATTTTAAATTTCACTTTCAGTCGAGAATTGTTTTTACATATAAGACCCAATGTGGGCAAGATGTTTAAGTTTTTTTTAAATTAAAACATGTTCTCAAGGCAACCGTCTGTGCTTATTAAATAAACAAATTACAGGAACACAATGTAATATCTTTTATCAAGTGTGATTATAATTTCTACATTTTATAATGGTGAGACATTGTGCTGAAAGTAATTCAAACATAGACTTTCCTATTCTAAGCATGATGGAGAGAGATGGAGACAGCCCATTAGATGGGTAATAGAAACCCTTTTGTAGCCATGAGGCTATATTCTTCCTTCACAGAACGATTACACTGTGTTTTTGTGCCTGTTTGAGCACATCACATTGTCTTACAACTCAGACTTTTATATGTAGATTCCCCTTCTTTTCTTTCAGTGTATTTGTCTGAATAAACATGTATTTGTTTGTGGCTCAGACATAGGACCTGACATAGCATCCCTCTTTTTCCTGAGTGTATAAATAGCATTTCTGCAGTGCGATCTGTGTCAGCGCTCTACTTAATATGGAAATTTCTACCATTGCGTGTCATCGCTTTGATGTGCCTGTTATTCTGCCCACTGCTTTCTTTATTGACACTTAATTTATCTTATTCTTTTAACTTCCAGCGCCATCAAAATAAGCCATAAAACATTGGAATTAAAAAGTGGTTTTTGAAGACCCTTTGCTAGAATTTACTGAAGGCGCCAGATAAGAGTTGTGGTTTGGGTTGGCAATCTTAGCTAATTAGTAAGTGTCTTATTTGTAGCTCAGACCGGAAAAAAAAAATAAAGAGTGATGACTATAAATTGCTCACATCTTTTTTAACCACTTCCTGTCCGGACACTTTTACCCCCTTCCTGTCCAGGGCAATTTTCAGCTTTCAGCGCTATCACACTTTGAATGACAATTGCGCGGTCATGCAATACTGTACCCATATGAATTTTTTACCATTTTTTTGAGACAGATAAAGCTTTATTTTGGTGGTATTTATTCACCGCTGGGATTTTTATTTTTTTTACTATGTAAATGAAAAAGTCCAAAAATTTTGAAAAAAAGTGTTTTTTTTTATAAAATTTTGCAAATAAATAATATTTCATCATACATCTTGGCCAAAATTTATTCCGTTATTTTTTTAGTAAAAAAAAAAATCAAAATTAGTTTATAATCAAAAATTATAATTTTTAATCATTTTTTTTTACATTTTTATTTTATTTTTTTAAATAATTTTTTTTTTTTTTACATACTGTCACCCTAGCAGTACAGTGTCACCATGGTGACACTGTACTAATTGTGGGGGGTGATGAAGATTTTTTTTTTTTTTTACACTGATTGCTTTTACACCCATATAGGATGTAAAAGCAATCATTTCTCTTTCTCTCTGTCTGCATTGTTGCAGTCATTGAGAAGTACTGAGTGAGCTGTGATTGGTCACAGCTTGTCACATGGTACAAGGCTGTTGTGAATAGCCTTGTACCATTTGACCTCTGTGATCATTCACAGATTTCACACGTAGTAAGCAATGATGTCACAAGTGACATCTTGCTTACTACTTTGCTTGGCCAATCAGTGATCACATGATCGGGACCTCGTACAGAGGTCCCGTCCGACGATCGGTGTTTCACTGTGTCCGGAGGACACAGCGGGCACCGGATCGCTCCCAGGGAGCGCGCACAGCTAGAAAAGGCGGGTGCCGTTTATGAACGGCAACCCTCCCCTGGACTGCCACTGCCCTGCTGTTTATAAACAGCAGGTGGACGGCAAGTGGTTAAAAGATATATGGACGAGAGCTAGTGAGCTTATAGTAATGCCCAGCTCCAGCAAAAACAATTTTGGGGTTTTGGATAGGCTTTAAATATACTTCTGCCATCTTTATTTCTTTTTACTCTGTTAGGAATGGTTCACACTAAAACATTTCTCCCACTGACACCAATTATGAAGTACACTGCTCAAAAAAATTAAAGGAACACTTTTTAATCAGAGTATAGCATCAAGTCAATGAAACTCCTGGGATATTGATCTGGTCAGTTAAGTAGCAGAGGGGGTTGCTAATCAGTTTCAGCTGCTTTGGTGTTAATGAAATTAACAACAGGTGCACTAGATGGGCAACAATGAGACAACCCCCAAAACAGGTTTACTGGCAGAAGCCACTGACATTTTTTCCCTACACATGTTTTCTGACAGTTTTTCACTAGTTTTGCATAGGGTGGCTAGGGTCAGTGTCACTACTGGTAGCATGAGGCCATACCTGGACCCTACAGAGGTTGCAAAGGCAGTCCAACTCTTCCTGGATGGCACATGCCATTGCCAGAAGGTTTGCTGTGTCTCCCAGCACAGTCTCAAGAGCATGGAGGAGATCCCAGGAGACAGGCAGTTATTCTAAGAAAGCTGGACAGGGCTGTAGAAGGTCCTTAACCCATCAGCAGGACCGGTATCTGCTCCTTTGTACAAGGAGGAACAGGATGAGCATTGCCAGAGCCCTACAAAATGACCTCCAGCAGGCCACTGGTGTGAATTTCTCTGACCAAACAATCAGAAACAGACTTCATGAGGGTGGCCTGAGGGCCTTACATCCTCTAGTGGGCCTTGTTCTCACTTCCGGCACCAAAGAGCTCAATTGGCATTTGCCATGGAACACTAGAATTGGCTGGTTCATCACTGGCACCCTGTGCTTTTCACAGAGGAGAGCAGGTTCACCCTGAGCACATGGGACAGACTTGTAAGGATCTGGAGAAGCCGCGGAGGACATTAAGCAGCATGTAACATTGTTCAGCATGACCGTTTTGGTGGTGGGTCAGAGATAGTCTGGGAAGGCATATCCATGGAGGGACGCACAGACCTCTACAGGCTAGACAATGGCATCCTGACTGCCATTAGGTATCAGTATGAAATCCTTGGACCCATTGTTAGACTCTACAATGGTGCAGTGGGTCCTGGTTTCTTCCTGGTATACGGCATTGCCCGACATCATGTGGTAAGCGTATGCAGGCAGTTCCTGGAGGATGAAAGAATTAACACCATTGAATGGCCCCCATGCTCGCCTGACCTAAATCCAATAGAACAACTCTGGGATATCGTTTCGGTCCATCCAATGCTGCCAGGTTGCACCTCAGACTGTCCAGACGCTCAATGATGCCCTGGTCCAGATGGAAATACCCCAGGACACCATCTGTCGTCTCATTAGGAGCATGCCCCAATGTTGTCAGGCATGCACACAAACACTTGGGGGCCATACAAATTACTGAGTACCATTTTGAGTTGCTGCAATGAAATTTCAGAAACATGGACTAGCCTGCTGTATCATTTTTTTCACTTTGATTTTCGGGGTGTCTTTGAATTCACTCCTGTGTAGGTTGATGATTTTCATTTCCATCAAACAATGGGTCATCCTTACATTCCTAACACATTACCCAGTCCATATCAGTATAGATATCCAGCATGATATTTTTCCCCATTGAGATCTTATGTGTTTTCAAAGTGTTTCTTACATTTTTTTGAGCAGTGTACTATTCCTCCCCTTGATACCAATGATGGAGCACTGTTCCTCCCACTGACACCAAAGATGGGGCACTATTCCTGCCATTGACACCAAAGATGGAGCACTGTTCCTCCCACTGACACCAATGATGAGGCACTATTCCTCTGAGCTTCCTGTGAGCTGATATTCATAGGAATCAAACACATTATTATATTACAAAGCCATTCACAACACTGCGCCTAACTACCTCACCAACCTGATTCCCAGGTACCACCCTACCTGTACCCTTCACTCTTCACAGGACCTCCTTCTATCTTGCTCCCTGGTCTCCTCCTCCCACGCACGACTGCAAGACTTCTCCAGGTCCTCCTCCATCCTCTGGAACTCACTACCCCAATCCATCAGACTGTCACCTTCCCTCCTCACCTTCAGGCGCTCCCTAAAAAACCCACCTCTTCAGGGAAGCCTACCCCGCCCTCACCTAACAGCCATTCTCCTTCATTCCTCCTACCACTCCATCCCCCACAGCCACTTCCTCCTGTACCAATACCCCCTCCCTTCTAGATTGTAAGCTCGAAAGAGCAGGGCCCTCGAACCCCTCGTGTGCTATTTGTAGTTGCTGTACTGTTTCATGTATTGTCCCCCCCTCTATTGTACAGCGCTGAGCAAACCCTTTGGCGCTATATAAACTCGATGTAATAATAATAATAATATTATGGGGTTTATACAAGTTATCAGGATTATTCATGACAGCTGTGTATGGCTAGTTTTAGGTTTGCAACTTTTTATCTTATCTTGCATTTTATTTGTTTTGTGTGTGTGTGTGTGTTTTTTTTTTTAACTTTGTCTTGACATATATTGACTAAATGAACTAAGACATCACACAGTTTACTTTCATTTGTGGCTTTATTTTGGATGGAGGGTAGACAGGACAGGCTGGCTTACCATCAAGACAAATCCAGTTTGTTTATAATGCTCTGCGAGCCTCCGCTTGCTCCATCTGAAACTTTTATCGGTTTGTTAAATTTACATGTTCTTCCATTCCCAGAAAAAGGCTTTGCTTAATTCCTGGTTTACTCTGCTGATGTGTGATATTAATAAAATGATACATTTCCTCCTGCTTTTATGGCTTTTTTTTAAAGTAATGCATCTGCATAAAAGCTAAACGCTGCCAATGGTTTTCAGAAAACAAGCTCAGCTCTTAGTAAAATGAATTCTGTAGCATTAAAACTCTCCGAGATATAGTCTTCTTATCCATAGCTCGGTTATATGTGTAATGATTACAGATGATCAGAATTCTGCAAGCCGCTCACTTTATCTGCTCCCATGTTCTAATTCAATGAATTCAGTCATTTTCTTGCTCCATATTTGTTTTTTTTCTCTTTATTTTTAGCCTTTGAAATGCATATTAAAGTGGAATTATGGGCAAAATCAAATATAACAATGTCAACAGCACTAAGTCGTTATCTGACCCACCATAATATAGTTATATTACCTGTTAATCTTGCCACTAGATTGGTTGTTTTTTTTTTAAATTCCTTTAACAAGGTGACAATGCAGTTTGTTCTGAGCTTAATGCATGCGGTATTGTCAGAGTCAGGGCCAAGACAAGGGGTGGGCATTAGGGTCAGCCACCCTGGACGCATACATGCTCCAGATCACTTGCTGGCAACCAGCTAGCCACAGCTTCATGTCTGAAAGCTAATACTTTCACACTGTGCTCAAACATGCATACTCTCTACCCTATCTGTCCACAGCTGACATGAAAAATACAACATGCATGTGCGGAGACCTTATAGCTGCTAGAAAGCAAGTGATTCTCATAGCCAGGGGCGAACTGACAACTCATGGGGCCCCTAGGCAATAGGGGATCATGGGGCCCCTGTGTCCTCGCCCACACTCAAACCACACCAAAAAAGCCTATGAAAGGTACCAGGGGTATCTCATGGGGCCCCCTACTGTCCCTGGGCCCTCGGGCAGTGCCCGAGTGGTCAGTCCGCCCCTGTTCATAGCATACATTTTTTGACCCACCGTAAAATAGTTATAAAACCTGTTGGTCCTGCCACTAGATTGGCTGTTTTTCAATTCCTATAGCAGGTGACAATGCAGTTTGTTCTGTGCCTAAAGCATACAGCATTGTCAGGGTCAGCGGTGGGCAGGAGGGACAGCTGCCCCAGGTACAAACATGCTTCAGCTCAGTTGCTGGCAACCAGCTGTCATCAGCTTCATGTCCGACACCTAATACTTTCACACTGTGCTCCAGCATGCCCATTTTATAGCTCATCTGCCCACAAAAAAACACAACATGCATGTGCAGCTACCTTATAGCTGCTAGAAAGCAAGCAATTCTCACAGCATGCATTTTCTGACCCATTATCAGTTGATCCTGCCACTAGATCGTTGTTTTGTTCATTCCTTTAACAGGGTGACAACACAGTTTGTTCTGTGCTTAAAGCATACAGCATTGTCAGGGTCAGGGCCAGCACAAAGGGTGGGCAGGAGGGGAAGCTGTCCCAGGCGCACGCATGCAGATTAGTTGCTGCCAACCAGCAGGCCACAGCTTCATGTCTGACAGCTAATACTTTCACATTGTGCTCCAACATGCCTATTCTTTTCTTCATCCTCCCACAACTGACATGAAAAGTATATCATGCATGCAGTGCACTTGCTAACCATGGGCAGCTGGAGCAAGGGGTCATAGATTGGGCAAAGTGGTCAGAGATTTGGCATAGATAGGTGGTACGCCCATTCTGCAGCATGCATTAGCAGTGGGGGAGGGGGTTGGGGGAATGGAGTGGTGATTTTGCATCCTTGCCTTGGGCACTGGACGAACCTGTCCCAGTATTGGACAGGGTAGTTTTAGATAGACATATATATTTAAATAGACTTTGTGCAAACAACATACAAATTAAAGACAAACTCCAGCTAATAATTTTTAACAGTTCCTTAAACACATTGGGGGTTATTTACTAAAACTGCAGAGTGCAAAATCTGCTACAGCTCTGCATAGAAGCCAACCAGCTTCCAGGTTTTATTGCCAGAGCTTGATTGAACAAGCTGAAGTTAGAAGCTGATTGACTACCATGCAGCACTGCACCAGATTTTGAGTGCACCAGTTTTAGTAAATCTCCCCCATTGTCCTTCCTGCACAATAAACAGTCTACAGAAATACATATATTAAAGCAAATATTACCCTAAGCCTCACAATTTTTTATTTTTTTCACAGTTGGACAGCGCCACTTCCTTGATTCAAGCTGCCAAGAATCTGATGAACGCGGTTGTGTTAACCGTAAAGGCTTCATATGTGGCTTCCACTAAATACCAGAAAGTCTATGGCACGGCGGCCGTGAACTCCCCCGTTGTCTCCTGGAAGATGAAAGCTCCAGAAAAGAAACCTCTAGTGAAAAGAGAAAAACCTGAAGAGTACCAGACCCGAGTACGACGAGGATCCCAAAAGAAGCATATTTCCCCTGTCCAGGCTCTAAGTGAATTTAAAGCAATGGATTCCTTCTAGAACTCTAGGCTTTACTAAATGGTTGTTATTTTTTTTTTAAGAAGTCATTTTGTATGCTTACCTGCCGACTTGTATGCGTCTGGCATGATCTGAATCTTAGCACTGTCTATTTGCATGCTACCCAAGATTTTATTGGAGTTAAAATACGTTGCACAAGAAAAGCAAATGAGTATATTGACTGCTGATAAATTTCTAACCCATATTTTGGCCCTAATCCCATCCTGAAGCTGAGATCTTGACAGTAGTTAGCCAGTGGAGAATTAGCCCTGAGTTGCCGGCTACCAGTGATTTTTAGTTGGTTAACCGCTTGACCAAAAATCACCCATTGTTACATCCCACAAATTTTTAAAGGGCTGCTGTCAACACCTACTATGCTGCAAACTAAAAAATGGCAGATAATCTGTATTAAGAGTACCTAGAAAAGCCCTGTCTTCTGCAAGCATTTTTGAGGAAAGTGGAAACATAACCCATAAAGTTATTGTTCTGGTATTGCTATCTAAACGTATAGATGTTGATATAGGTGGTCTGGTTCCTGGGCAGGTGGCCTCTACACCCCTGAGGATCTCCATGACTTGTAATGTAATGTAACAAAAATGCACCACTCCCCTGCTACAAGGTTAAGTATGACTTTATTCCAATAAAAGTCAGGGGGGCAATCCAAAGGATACCAACATGTTTCAAGAGTCCAAAAATGTATCCTTCATCAAGGCTTGGGATTGAAAGCAAGTTGAATGGACTAGAAGTGGACCGTTAATGGTATTTATTCTATTGTGATTACCAGCTGCTGAACCAGAATCTGTGCTTGCTCACTTCTAATTCATTCACATTGGTTTCAATATCAAGCTTTGGCAAAGGAAGTATTTTTTGGCCCCCCGAAACATGTTGGATCCTCCTTGTAATAAAGTCATATCTGGAACTTTAGGGAGTGGTGTGGATCTTCAACTTATATTTTTGCTGCCAGGTTTTGACTATGCAAAGCAACAAGGATGTCCCAATTGCTGCACTTCAAACAAACCTGTTTGTCAAGTAGATAAATAGCAGACTCACTCTAGCTCCATCCAAGCCACACTTCTCTGATGTATTTCAGGAGGACCTCAATGACTAAACCCCATGGGCTGGGAGAAAAGCATCAGGGCATGGCTTGAATGGAGCTAGACTGGGGCTGCTATTATCTACCTGATGAATGGGTTTGTCTGGTGTCCCATGATAGGAACATTCTCCTTGCGTTGTAGATTGCATCAGACAAGACTATAGAAGCCAAAGTGGGTGATCAAAGTTTCTGGCAGCTTCACAGGAGTTTGATTTTTTATGCAAAGATATCATGGTTGCCACTTTCCCACTCCTACTTCACCAAAATGTTTAAACAGCATGTAAATGTAAAACTTTCAAAATTGGCAATAAAATTTGCTATATTTTAGGGCTACTGTCACAGTTTACAATGCCTGAGCCACATTGCTGCAGCATGCAAGGTTTCTATAATTATTCTTGATACAGATTCCATGCCTGTGTTTAGCAGGTGGTGACAGGGTCTCCTTAAGGAGTATTCTATATACATTTTTGGATTTTCATTTTTTTTTCTACCTTTGTATTCTACCATTGCTGCTTTCCCAGATGACTTTATTTTATAGAGCAGGGGGAAAATGTTGGTAGAACTATCTGAGATATCAATGTATCTGTTGTGGAAAACACTTGATCACCTTCCATCATTTATAAACAATTCAATAATCATGGTGGAAGAACTTTTGGAAACACTCTACGAGAGGTAAAGCCTGACACCAGCTTAAACTTTTCATTTAGTTTGGATGGAGTTGGGAAGGTTTACAGCCTCTCTCCGGTTTTTATTGTCATCTGTTTCCCTGTTGGGGAGATTTCTGCTCACTTCCAACACAAGCAAAATCACTTTCTAGCCAGACGGGGGAAAGGTTAGAATCTCTGATAATTGCTGCCCATTTCTCTCTATACCAGCGCCAAACAAGGCCTCATTTCTTGTACAGGTGCCACAGAGACAGGAGATAAAGGACAATATCCTCAAAGAGGTCATAGACAGTAATAAAAACTTGGGTTTTAAAAGTAAACAGTGTAAAAGTGGAACTTAATGATATCCGAGTACCACAAACTGAAAATGCTATTTAATTCAGTTTTCATATTTAAAGCTCAAACTCCCCTATCATTTTTTGGCCATCTTTAGTAAGGTCAGAGGATTAATGTAGCATTTACTTTCTGTAATTCATCTGCCTTTGGCTCAGGCATGCAGGCAGGAGGGTGTGTTTACATGGGAATGTCCCTCCCCCCTTTCTCCACATAAAGGAGGAAAAAATGCCCATAAAGTCTCCTGGGATGTATGACATCATTTTGGCTTAGGCCATAAAACAAGAAGCAACAGAAGAAACTTATAAAAAAAATAAAACAAATAAATATATAATACCTTTCTATTGTATCTATTTACTAATGCCAGCAGTATAAGGATTATAAATAGGCAATGGTGATTGAGAGAGTTTAGTTCCACTTTAACTCTTCCCCACTTCCTCAAAACAAAAAAAAAATTGGATGAAGTTCTGTCTCTAAAATCAATGTGCCAACAAAAGAGTTCCCTGCAAAGAAATATTAATAAGTACTTTTCTCTTCCATCAAACACCACCCTGTTGAAATAAAACCATTGCTTGAAGCCTGAACTCATTTCCTGGACCCTGTTGTGCTCAGTAGCTCATCCTGCCATTTCCCAAGACTAGTCCTGTTGCGATATGGGGATCCAAGAGAGGAACCTCACTAGGATTAGGAAATTGAGTGTCCTGGAAGTTTGACTTCAGTTGGCAATTTCTCTTCAGTACAATGGTGGTCAATGCCATGGGCAGTGGGAGTGGTACATAATGACTATCTTCATTTCAGGGAACTTTTTTATTGGCACTTTGATTTCTTTTTAAAGTCTAAAGGTTTTCAACTGTTGCTTCCACAACTTTTACACTTGTTTTCTGGTGCAGACATGTACCAAGAGCACACTGGTACGTCTGTGGTTACCCATGATCACATGGCAGTGATTGTTTAGTATTTTTGGTTCATGGTGTGATTTTTGGTGCAAGGAGTGGCACATCTAGAACGTGATCCTTTAACCTTGTGTTTAGCTTGGGCCTTAAAATAAAATTCATCCTTAGAAGGGAAATGTGACATGCATGCAAGTGACAATAGGTTGGCAGGTATCATAGTTAGGACATGAAAGTCAATGGTGAAACGTTCATCTATTATGCTTTTGTTTAGTGCAAAATTATACCTAGCGAACATGCCTAATTGTGTGCCCAAAACGATGAACTTATAACATCCTTGTGATAGTATGTGGCTTTTTTTTCTCTTCAAAATATTGACTAATAACTTAACCTGAGGCTTATCACTTCTTGTGCATTTTGTTCTCTAGATGTTTAATAACTTGTTCCTGACTAGTCCCCACCAATAACTGCTAGCTAAGTTTGTTTGTCGGCGTGTGAAAGACATTGCGGTGACTGAAATGGCTTTTTATTTTTAATTTTTATTAGTTAAATATTTGGATGTTAAGGTGTGCCCTTCACCTTTGACCTTTTGCTCCAGCAGCCATTTTGTCTCCGTGAGGCCATAAGTGCCTGGTGGATTCCTAGGATGCCTATTGGGTCAGCAAAATGGCTGCCTCCTTTGTGTGTGTGTGGGGGGGGGGTCCATTTGAACTTGCTGGTTATGAAAAAAAAACTAAAATATAACAAACACGGCAGCTTAAAAGCAAAACTTAGATGACCAGTAGCTTGGAATAGAGGTATCGATCATGGCTTTGTACCCAGTAATTAAATAAAGTCATTAACTCCGTCTAATGTGGTGTTGCTTTTATTACTGATGTTCTGTTGTTACCCGAAAAGATTAATTATGTGGCTGCCATTTTGTAGAAGACAATTGGCTGAAAATCAGGTGTTTTTGCTTTAAAATCCAGTGACTGTCCATTCCAGGACCCATCTGTTGTGGTGCATTAACACATGCACATTAACAAGCATGTTGTCATATGTTAACATGGCTTGTGTCAAGGCAGCTTATTTATGAATGCCAATGCACTACAACGGATGAAAAAACATACATGACCCATTTTTTAAACACAATGCGACATAGCACATGGTAAATTCAGCCAAAGTCACATTGGACAGGTCTAGGGGGTGCTGAGGGGGCTGTGCCCCCCAGATTTCTGTTGTGCCCTCCCTGTCTGGCTGAGTTTCTTCTCCATTCCCACACTCGAGTGTGCAGTCAGGTACAATGAACTGTGATCAGTAAAGTTCTGGCAGCTGTAGACAGGAGAGAGGCTGTCCTCTGCCTCTTGTCAGTGCAGTACTCCTCCACACAGTTCAACACACAGGGTCACTATTTTGGGTTGCACACAGTTTAATTACCCTATCCCTATACACATTTCCTCCTGCCGGGACACAAGCAGTCCTTGGAGGAGGTAGAGTGCTGGTAATTAAACTGTATGCAGCCTGAACAAGCGATCCTGTGTGATGTGCTGTGTGGAGGAGTGCTCAACTGATGGGAGGGGGAGCACAGCCTCTTTTCTGTCTCCTGTGGGGGGGGGGGGGTCAGGACTTACAGGCAGGGAACATAATATGAGGGGTTGGGAGGGGGATGACATGAGCTTGTAATTTGTGCTTGGGATGAGAGGTAGAAGGATTGGTGACTGTTTGTGCTGGGGAGGGTAATTGGGGGGTATTTGCTAGAAGGGGGGTTTGGGGTGGACGGATACGTGCAATATGTGCGATTAGGTGGAATGAGGGTGAGTGGTATGTGCTGAGGGGGGATTTGGGGGATATGTGTTTTTAGGGGAGATTGGGAGGGAATATATGCTAGGACTAGGAGGGGGGATTGGAGGGAATGTGTTATGAGAGGGGATCGGGGGGGAATGTATTAGGTAGGGGGATTGAGGGAGATATGTGCTATGTGTAGGGATTGGGGGGTAATATGTGTAAGGAGGGAGTTTGGTTGGATATGTGCTAGGAGGGGGGATTGGGGGTCAGGGGATTTGGGCTGAGTGGGGGATTTTTTTTGGGGGGGGTGGGGGACTTGTGCTAAAAGGGGGTAGGGAAATTTAGGTTACGAGGACAGGGCTGAGGATTTGTGCTAGGAAGGCGAATTTGGGGTGATTTGGGCGGGGAGTGACCTACTGACTCTGGTTCACTGTCCAGCTGCACACTGTCCTCTTCTCTAATAACCCCATGTACACTTACCTACAAACCAATGGCTTCTGTAGACTTTCCTATAAACTGCTGACCCTATCCTCTGCCCTGCTGACCCCCTGTATACTGCCCTACTGACCTCATATCCTCTGCCTCCCCCGACATATTTTACTGCACCCTCACATCAGACAGGCTGCAAGGAAACCTCAACACAAAGGACAAAATTGGCAGTCAGCAGGATGTGTCCCTTGTGTTGATTCCACTTCTATTAAGGCAGCCATACATGAATCAAAATTCAGCCAGTTTAGCATAGACCAGACAAATTTCAACCTATGCATGGGCAGGCTGGTTGTACACAAGTGAATCTATTACTTGTACACAACCATCCTGTTGGGATTTTCCAGAATGATCAGTGCCACCAGCTATAGCCAGCAGCACTGATCATTGTATTTTGATGGTGGGGAAGCGTCCCTGCCACCAGAACACAATAGATCAGCAGGAGTGATTCCCTCATCCATCTCGAAAGAAGGGAATCAGGGCATTTTTTTACATTTTTTGTTTAATAAACCAGTGGGTTTATTAAAAAAAAACAATGATTGATGTTTTGCCTGGTTTAGTGAAGTGAAACTCTTCCTTCACCCTGCCTCTACCCCCACACTACAGCTAACAGGTTGTCATACTCAAAAGAGCCCAACTATGCCTGCCATTTCTGTCTAGCTGCTTCATTCATAGAAGATGTACTACAGTTTCTATGAATAAAACTGTATCTAGAAATGGAAGGTAGAACCTAAAAATCATCCGCACATCCTCCATTCATCCATCCTGTTTCATTCATAGAAGCTGTATGGTATCTAGGAGTGGAGCAGATATGTAAAAGTGCATAATCAGGCACTCTTGGTGACAGCCAGTAGCTCATTAGTTGTATTAACTCCACCACACCAGAAGATTATGGCAGCCAGGGTGGGGCAGGATGGAGGACAATTTTCTCTAACAGAAGAGCAATCAGTACAAGGAACACACCCTACTGACTGCAAATTATGTCCCTTGTGCTGATTTTACTGTTTGTGATTTTGGGTGCTCTTACTTTTTAAGAACAAGTAAAATGTTTGCCGTTGTGTCTACACCACTGGGCACAGTTCTAGTTTACTATCCAGACATACATGTGGCAAATAGTTTCTGCCATGATGTGATGGGGGTGTTTACTGCACTTTAAAACAAGGGTAAGAGCCTCTGTCAGAATTTTAGATGTGTCTGCTCCCTCCTCCCCCCACTAGGAAGATCTTCCCTTGCTTCCTTTAACAGTGACAAAGATGGGACTGGGACAGAAGGTAAGTGGAAATCTTCTCAACAGGAACACAAAAGGAATGAAAATAAATAGAAGTAGAGTGGGGAAAGGTTTACATTTGTATTGCTTGGGGAAATGGAATATAAGTGTTGGGACCTTAAGGGTATCCTGTTATATTAAGGGTTATGTGGACTGGGTATCTGGGTTTTTGGCTGGCAGCTTCTCCACGCCAATGAATTTCAACTCTTTTCTTGGTTTGAGACTAATCGGAGAATGAAGAACCAAACCGGAAAATTAAAATGTCCAGATACAGGTTTATTCCAAAATGAGACAAATAGATTTATTGCAGAGCCAAATAGATGATAAAGTATACTGGACTGAATGTGGATTGACAGTTGTTGAACTGGGTGAATATTAAGGCAGACAGGCTGTCAGCAGCTAAAGGTCAGGCCGCTCAAACCAGCTGCCGACAGACTGTCTGCCTTGATATTCACCCAGTTCAACAACTATTACATAATTACATAGCTAGACAGGTTGGAAAAGTCCATCTAGTTCAACCAACAGAGAAAAATAAAAAAAAACGCTCAAAAAAATTAAAGGAACATCAGAGTATATCATCAAGTCAGTTAAACTGGTCAGTAAGGAGCAGAGGGGGTTGTTAATCAGTTTCAGCTGCTTTGGTGTTAATGAAATTAACAACAGGTGCACTAGATGGGCAACGATGAGATGACCCCCAAAACAGGAATGCTTTTACAGGTGGAGACCACTGACATTTATTTCCCTACTCAACTGTTTTTCACTAGTTTTGCATTTGGCTAGGATCAGTGTCACTACTGGTACCATGAGGCAATACCTGGACCCTACAGAGGTTGCGCAGGCAGTCCAACTCCTCCGGGATGGCACATCAAAACGTGCCATTACTAGAAGGTTTGCTGTGTCTCCCAGCACAGTCTCAAGAGCATGGAGGAGATTCCAGGAGACTAGCAGTTACTCTAGGAGAGCTGGACAGGGCCGTAGAAGGTCCTTCACCCATCAACAGGACCGGTATCTGATCCTTTGTGCAAGGAGGAACGGGATGAGCACTGACAGAGTCCTACAAAATAACCTCCAGCAGGCCACTGCTGTAAATATCTCTGACCAAACAATCAGAAACACACTTCACAAGGGTGGCCTGAGGGCTCAATGTCCTCTAGTGGGCCCTGTGCTCACTGCCAGGCACCATAGAGCTCGAACACCAGAATTGGCAAGTCTGCCACTGGCGCTCTGTGGTTTTCACAGATGAGAGCAGGTTCACCCTGAACACATGTGAAATGGTCTGCAGAAGCCATGGAGAATGTTATGCTGCCTGTAACATGGTTCAGCATGACCTCTTTGGTGGGTCAGTGATGTTCTGGGGAGATATATCCATGGAGGGATGCACAGACCTCTACAGGCTAGACAATGGCACCCTGACTGCCATTAGGTATCGGGATGAAATACTTGGAGCCATTGTAAGACCCTACGCTGGTGCAGTGGGTCCTGGGTTCCTCCTAGTGCACGACATCCGGTCTCATGTGGCGAGAGTATGCAGTCAGTTCTTGGAGGATGAAGGAATTGATACCATTGAATGGCCCACCATGCTCGCCTGACCTAAATCCAATAGAACACCTCTGGAATATTGTGTTTCGGTCCATCCGACTCCGCCAGGTTGCACCTCAGACTGTCCAGGAGCTCAGTGACGCCCTGGTCTAGATCTGGGAGAAAATACCCCAGGACACCATCTGTTGTCTCATTAGGAGCCTGCCCTGACATTGTCAGGCATGCATACAAGTACGTGGGGGCCATACAAACTACTGAGGACCATTTTGAGTTGCTGCAATGAAATTTCAGCAAAATGGACTAGCCTTCTGCATTATTTTTTCACTTTTATTTTCAGGTTGTCTTTGAATTCAGTCCTCTGTAAGTTGATAATTTTCATATCCATCAAACGATGGGACATCCTTATGTTTCTAACACATTACCCAATCCATATCAGTATAAATATCCAGCAGGAGATTTTTCCCCATTGAGATCTCATGTGTTTTCAAAGTGTTCCTTTAATTTATTTGAGCAGTATACATAGAACAAGTCCATATACACAATCCTATACCCACAGTTGATCCAAAGGAAGTCACTCCTCCATTTCTCCTGTAAAATATGGTCCAATTTACTTCAGCAGGTGGAAAAAAACCTTCCTGATCACCCAGGGAGCAAGTGAATATTCACCGGATCAACAATCTCTGGTGTTATTACTTATAAATGTTAGTATCCAGTTATATTTTTTACATATATGAATGCATTCACCTCTTTTTTTAAAACAATCTACTAAGCTGGCCAGGATTAGTTCTTGAGGAAGTCTATTCCACATTTTCACAGCTCTTTGTGAAGAAGCCTTTCCACATGTGGACGTTCCTTACTCCAAATGTAAAGAGTGCCCCCTTGTCCTCTGTAGTGAGCTGAAAGTGAATGACTCTACACAAAGTTCACTATATAGCCTGTTCTTTTTTAAATGGCGCTTTATGCATTGACAACCCTCTTTAGACCCAGTTTTTCTGCACAGTATGGTCACTTGCTGACTTGGCACCATCCACAGGCAGCTTAACTGTTCAATAAGACACATAAGTTGAATCCAATGCAAATTTACTTCAGACAATTGCAGTACAGAGGATGTTTTTCGAGCTATTTGAAGCGTAAGAAGACAATGACTTTCCTATGCCTTACCTAGTCAATAACTAATACTGACCAAGGGAACATTGAACAATTAGGAAGGGTCTAGCTAAGACTAATCTAACTAGCACTAAACAGGAGGGAAGGACAGAGAAAGATTTATTAGTAAAAAAAAGTTGCAGTGGCCTAAAACCACCTCCAGCACAAATAAAATGATAGCCTCATGCAGATCAATACAACACAGAAAATGTACATATAAGAGAAACAGAACATGGTCCACTGATGTATGTATACATGTTGATCATAAACCCCCCCCTTTCCCCAATCCCCCCTTCTTAAGGGAGAATACATTCAGATCAGCTAATCTTTAATGTCATTGCTTATCTCCTTCCTCCCACTATTGATCGACCAACCTCCCCCCCCCCCCCAAGCCGTTTTCCGTCTAGAATGTAGGATGTGGACTCTTACTCAATTTCAGTCCAGTATACATTATAATCCATTTATAAGCCCTGATGAAGGGCATATTTTTTGTCTGTGAAAGTCATTGACTCTTTGACAGATTCTTTTTATCTTTTTGGAATAAATATGTATGATATCTTTTTTATTCCAGTCCCTTTAGGATATATCTCTTTATTTTTTTTATTCTGATCATAGCTATGGCCATTGGGATTGGATATTTCCCCACTCTAAAAGTTCAACTTTTTCAACTTTTTCCTCTTTATTTTTTCCTTTCACATTTACACTGGACTACCACTAGCCATACCTGTGTAGTAGTATACTTTTATAGAGCCAGTTTCTGGGCATCTCTGACCTTGGATCCTATAGAAGTCTGTGGAAAGCTACTGAACAGGCTCAGTCAGTGCATGGAAGTTTGGGAGATGGTATGTAAACAAATGTCGGAGATTGCAGCCAGCAAGTCAAGGTAAGATGCATTTTGTGGGATAGTGGGGGCACAAAGCTTAAGTGTCCTTTGGAATAAAATGAACTAGTCCTTTAAGGCTCAGTTCACATCTGTGTGGGTTGTGCCACTGTGGGACCCGCACAAATACTGGCAGCTGCAACCACCCACGCAGAGAAATGTGGGATCCTATTCCTAATAATATGCCGTTGCACTGGAAATCGCAACAGTACTGGAAACCTCACTTCCCGTGCGGAATGCGATTTAAAAAATAATGCAGAAACTTCTTTCCTGCATGTCCCCGGGCACAGCAGCCCATTCAAATGCATCCTGCATGGCCGCACAGGTGTGAACCTAGCTTAAAAAATGTTCATTCAAATACAATCTTCAGTAACCACAAGGAAAAAAATCCACCTCAAATGCACAAAATGCACTGTATTGGCAAACCCAGATACAGTATTTTCTTGTAAAAGCAGCAGTCACATCAGCACTAGGGATGCACTGATACCATTTTTTTTATCGGTACCCATACTTTCGGTCAAGTACTCGCTGATACTTTGCGGTGCGATTTGCAGTATTGGATGCAAATTGCACCGCAAAAAATAGCATGCGGTTTGAACATGAATACGATTTCCTGCCCAAACCACTTGCGATCTTCCCACTGCTTCTGTGTGAACTCGGGCTTGTCAATTCCCGAGTTCACACAGGAGAGGTGCGGGAAGCCCCCCTGCAGGCATCCCATGCTGAGTTTCAGTGGTGGGAGAGGAGAGAAAGTGGTGAGGATTTGAAATACCCGCCACTTTCTTCTCTCTCCTTGCAGCAATAACATTTCGGGCTAGAGGACTTTTGATTAGTCAGCACCATCACATGGACGGTGCTGACCAATCAGATGCTATCTAGCTTGAACTGTCATTGCTGTAAGGGAAGAATTTGAAATCTCCTACCACTGAGACTCAGCATGGGATGCCTGCAGGCAGGTTTCCCGCACCGCTCCTGTGTGAGCTCGGGCTTTGACAAGCCTGTGCGGCAACCTCAAACCGCATGCAATGTGGACAGGAATTGCAATCCTGTTCAAATTGCATGCTAATCTTTGCACTGCAATTTGTGTCCATTAACAAAAATTGCACAGCAAAGTATCAGTTAAGGTATCTGGAGTATTTTCACGAGTACTTGTGAAATTACTTGGTATCGGTACCAATACGAGTATCAGTATTGCTGCATCCCTAATCAGCACTGTGCTTTACATAGGCCTGTTCAGAGATCAGAGCTGTGGAAGGACCTGGCAAGTTCCACCCACTGCGGGCTGCCTACCGAAAATTACAGGAGGGGGTGGAGACAAGACCAGTCACCCTGCACAAGGAGAGACGGCAGCAGTGACTGGTCTTTATTACAGAGGTAAAGTGTCATTGCTGCACAGATCTGGAAGAAATACACAAAGCACACCAGGATTCAAGGAGAATGCACAAGACTCTTTTATATATATATACAGATGAAACTCGAAAAATTAGAATATGGTGCAAAAGTTCATTTATTTCAGTAATGCAACTTAAAAGGTGAAACTAATATAAGAGATAGACTCATTACATGCAAAGCAAGATAGTTCAAGCCATGATTTGTCATAATTGTGATGATTATACCTTACAGCTCATGAAAACCCCAAATCCACAGTCTCAGAAAATGAGAATATTGTGAAAAGTTGCAATTTTCTCAGCTCAAAGTGTCCCACTCTAATCAGCTAATTAAGCCATAACACCTGTAAAGGGTTCCTCAGCCTTTAAATGGTCTCTCAGTCTGGTTCAGTAGGAATCTCAATCATGGGAAAGACTGCTGACCTGACAGGTGTGCAGAAAACCATCATTGACACCCTCCATAAGGAGGGAAAGCCTCAAAAGGTAATTGCAAAAGAAGTTGGATGTTCCCAAAGTGCTGTATCAAAGCACATTAATAGAAAGTTATGTGGAAGGGAAAAGCTTGGAAGAAAAAGGTGCACAAGCAGCAGGGATGACCGCAGCCTGGAGAGGATTGTCAGGAAAAGGCCATTCAAAAGTGTTGGGGACTTTCACAAGGAGTGGACTGAGGCTGGAGTCAGTGCATCAAGAGCCACCACACACAGACGGATCCTGGACATGGGCTTCAAATGTCGTATTCCTCTTGTCAAGCCGCTCCTGAACAACAAATAACGTCAGAAGCGTCTTACCTGGGCTAAAGAAAAACAGACCTGGTCTGTTGCTCAGTGGTCCAAAGTCCTCTTTTCTGAGAGAGCAACTTTTGCATCTCATTTGGAAACCAAGGACCCCGAGTATGGAGGAAGAATGGAGAGGCACACACTGCAAGATGCTTGAAGTCCAGTGTGAAGTTTCCACAGACTTTGTTGATTTGGGGAGCCATGTCATCTGCTGGTGTTGGTCCACTGTGCTTCATTAAGTCCAGCCATCTACCAGGAGATTTTGGAGCACTTCATGCTTCCTTCCGCAGACGAGCTTTATGGGGATGCTGACTTCATTTTCTAGCAGGACTTGGCACCTGCCCACACTGCCAAAAACACCAAAACCTGGTTCAATGACCGTGGGATTACTGTGCTTGATTGGCCAGCAAACTCGCCTGACCTGAACCCCATAGAGAATCTATGGGGCATTGATAAGAGAAAGATGACAGACATGAGACCGAACAATGCAGAAGAGCTGAAGGCCGCTATTGAAGCATCCTAGTCTTCCATAACACCTCAGCAGTGCCACAGGCTGATAGCTTCCATGCCACGCCGCATTGAGGCAGTAATTGCTGCAAAAGGGGCCCAAACCAAGTACTGAGTACATATGCATGCTTATACTTTTCAGAGGTCCGATATTGTTCTATGTACAATCCTAGTTTTATTGATTGCATGTAATATTCTCATTTTCTGAGATTGTGGATTTGGGGTTTTCATGAGCTGTAAGCCATAATCATCACAATTATGACAAATCACGGCTTGAACTATCTTGCTTTGCATGTAATGAGTCTATCTCATATATTAGTTTCACCTTTTAAGTTGCATTACTGAAATAAATGAACTTTTGCACAATATTCTAATTTTTCGAGTTTCACCTGTATATATACATATACAGTATATATACACACAATATTTGCTTATCATGGAGTTCAGCTTTGAGGCTATAAGAAGTCAGCCTTAATAATGTGAAGCCAATTATATATTCTAGGAGACATTAATTGTTACTATTATCATGCAGGATTTATCTAGCGCCAACAGTTTACGTAGCGATATACGCCATGAGGGCAGACAGTACAAATACAATACAATTAAGTACAGCAGGGATCAGAGGGCCCTACTCATTAGAGCTTACAATCTTTCTCTTCTCTTATTATGCTCAGTGCAGACTGAAAGGATTAGGGTCTGTAACATGACTGCTATGAGTTATTACACTTTATTGCTGTTTATTAAATAAGCCTGTAAAATGTATCAAAAATTAAATTAAGTCTGCTTACAATATCTTGTCAACTAGACACTCTGCATAGCAATTAAAAGTAGATGTAATTCCACCAATTACTCCTTTATAAGCTTTAACACTTCAAAGTGGAACAAAAATTGTATCTGACCAGAAAACACTAATTCATTTGTTTTTAATATTGAAGGCAAACTCCCCCATCCATTCATGTCTCCATGCTTTATTTTGTTAATAAATTACTTTGAAAAACTCCCCTAGCTGTGGCCATCTTGAGTAAGGGCAGATGATTCATGTAGAATTAACTTCCTGGAATCCATCTGTCCTTGGCTTGGGTGGGGGTGCTTACCTGAGGAAGCCACTCCTCCAGATTAAAAAAAATAAAAAATGCCAATGAAGCCTCCTTGGATGTATGACATCATTTTGGCCTAGGTGAGAAACCAGAAACTAACTGAAGAAATGTAAGACAAAAGTTTAAAACAAATAAATATAAGATACTTTCCTATATATTTATTATACTAGCGGCAGTAAGATTAAAAAAGTTATTGCTGATTTAGAGAGTTTAGTTCCACTTTATTGTAGTTTTAAAAGTGGTTCTAAAGGCAGAAGGTTTTTACCTTAAAGTGATTCTAAAGGCTTATTAAAAAAAAAAAAATAACAAACATGTCTATACTTACCTGCTGTGTGCAGTGTTTTTGCAGAGAGCAGCCCAGATGGTCCTCTTCTCGGGTCTCCAGCAGGTTTTCCTTGCCCCTCCCTCCTCTCGGGTGCCCCCACAACAAGCAGCTTGGTATGGGGCACCTGCTGCTCCCTGTGTCCATTCACATAGGGGGCGTGGCTGAGCCACAGCTCCATATCTCTTTTCATTGGCTTGCTGGCTGTGATTGACAGCAGTGGGAGCCAATGGCTTTCTCAGCCAATGAGAAGAGGGAGTCCCGGGATAGCCGAGACTCCAGTGCACATCGCTGGATCAAGAAGGGGCTTAGGTGAGTATTAGGGAGCTGGAGGGGAGTTGCTGCACACAGAAGGTTTTTTAGCTTCATGCATAGAATACAGGAAGGTGAAAAACATTGAGCCACTAGAACCACTTTAATGCATTCTATGCACTAGGGTAAAACAATTTTCTTGGTGCATCTCTCCCCTCAGCCCCTCTTATATTTACCTGAGCCCCATCCTGATCCAGTGATGTGCATATTTAAAAAAATATTTAAAAAGATAACTAAAAAAAGCAATCAAAGGTTTACCAGTATGTATCCCTGATCACTGCTGTGCCAGTCATGTGATGATGCTGTACTGCAATAGTGACAGTATATAATGTAAAAAAAAGTGACACAAACAAATTTTATTTAAATTTATAATTTTCCAAAAAATTGTGAGAAAAAAATTACAATTTCAAAAAACTCGCCAAGCATCTTATTAAATACCTCCGACTGTCTACTTTCCAATAAGGGGTCATTTGGGGGGTGTTTGTACTGTTCTGGCTTTTTAGGGCCTCAAAAAGTGAGATAGACCGCCAACACCTCAGGACTGATTGATTTTCAAATATATATACCATTGTTTTTAGACTATTACTTTCACGCAGACTAAATAATAAACACTGATTTGGGTTATTTTTACCAAAGAAATGTAGCAGAATACATCTTGGCCTAAATTTATGAAGAAATATTATTTGTTTGCACAATTTTATAACAGAAACTAAAAACGCTCCTGATGACGTCATACGACGAAACATGTAGGGAGGGGTTTGATAGCGCTACACTTGTCCGCTGAGAAGGAATTGCATTTTGCTGGGATTTAAAGTGCCATACACATAGTTTTTATGTAAGTGCAATTTTAAATGTTTTTTACCTAATAAATATAGTGTTACGCTATGGAAGTTTCCCTTTGATGTTTTTACGGTGGTGGAGTACTGTGGAGGTTCCCGAGGAGTTTTGTCGCAAACGATTGATCTAGAGGTGTTTCCACTATGGAGTCTGTCATCAGCGTATAGAGGTGTCAAGACCACACAGATGGCCAACTTTCCTGCAGGAGAGCGCTGCAACATCTCATGCGATATTTGTCCTACCATTCCGGGTGGTCAATTATGTGTGGTGAGTGGGGCTCTGGAGGGGGAGCACTAATTGGAGCACTACGCACGGAGAATTGCTATGGATACGAAGATTTACTACTGTATCACTTAATATTCACACCAGATGAGGATGAGGGTTTCTTTGGGTTTTTATTTGGAACTTTCAATTTTTGTGGAACTTTTATATGTTTTCACAATTATTGGGACTTTAATGTATATATTGTTTTATACAATTTCACTGTATACACAATTTCATGGCATTGTATATGTGCTATTTTTAGCACTACTGTCATTTAAGTACCTTGTATTTACTTATTGGTTTATTTGGGAATTAGTCACTGGGGAGGAGGGATATAATTGCCAGCCCACGGGGCATTATAGCACATGCACATTTGTAGGGACCTTTTGTGTAGTAGGGAGTTCATTCATTTAATTAATCATTTAAAGTAGTTTTTGGGAGAGGCAGCGCAGCAATTTTTATGTTTGTTAAAAAAAAACATGTTTTTTTTTTTAAATGTTTGGTATTTTTTCGTTTATACAGCAAAAAAAAAAAAAAAAATAGAAAACCCAGTGCTGATCAAATTCCACCAAAAGAAAGCTCTATTTATGGGCAAAATAAATTATATAAATTTACCGTATTTTTCGCTCCATAAGACGCACTTTTTTCCCCCCAAAAAAGGGGGGAAAATGTTAGTGCGTCTTATGGAGCGAATATGGAGCGGCCAGTCCGGTATTTCCACCGCCGCCATGTCAGAATACCGGGCCGGCCGCTCAGCTCTGCAGCGGGACCTTATGGAGATGACTGCTGACCTTTGGGGAGGTGGGGAGCGGGTACCTGAATTTGACAGGTACCCGCTCTTACTTCCGCGGAGTTGTTCTTTGATCTTACCTGTTCCTATATCCAGCGGCGCGCTGTCTTCCTGGCTTCTGTAGTGTGGGCGCTGGGCTTGACAGCCGGGTACCAAGTGCGCATGAGCGAGAAGCGGTGCTTTTTGTGAATGGTAAGGCGGTAACTGGGACACATGACAGATCCCAGAAGCCGCCGGACCAATCACAAAGCACAAGTGCTTCTCGCTCATGCTGTCATGCCGAGCGCCGACACTACAGAAGCCGGGAAGACAGCGCGCGGCTGGATAGAGGAACAGGTAAGATCAAAGAACAACTCCGCAGAAGTAAGAGCGGGTACCTGTCAAATTCAGGTACCCGCTCCCCCCCCTCCCCAAAGGTCAGCAGTCATCTCCTGTACTGTCCACAGTCTCTGGTCATCCCCTGTACTGTGTCCGCAGTCTCTGGTCATCCCCTGTACTGTCCGCAGTCTCTGGTCATCCCTGTGCTGTCCGCAGTCTCTGGTCATCCCTGTGCTGTCCGCAGTCTCTGGTCATCCCTGTGCTGTCCGCAGTCTCTGGTCATCCCTGTGCTGTCCGCAGTCTCTGGTCATCTCCTGTACTCTGTCCGCAGTCTCTGGTCATCCCTGTGCTGTCCGCAGTCTCTGGTCATCCCTGTGCTGTCCGCAGTCTCTGGTCATCCCTGTGCTGTCCGCAGTCTCTGGTCATCCCTGTGCTGTCCGCAGTCTCTGGTCATCCCTGTGCTGTCCGCAGTCTCTGGTCATCCCTGTGCTGTCCACAGTCTCTGGTCATCCCTGTGCTGTCCACAGTCTCTGGTCATCCCTGTGCTGTCCACAGTCTCTGGTCATCCCTGTGCTGTCCACAGTCTCTGGTCATCCCTGTGCTGTCCACAGTCTCTGGTCATCCCTGTGCTGTCCACAGTCTCTGGTCATCCCTGTGCTGTCCACAGTCTCTGGTCATCCCTGTGCTGTCCACAGTCTCTGGTCATCCCTGTGCTGTCCACAGTCTCTGGTCATCCCTGTGCTGTCCACAGTCTCTGGTCATCCCTGTGCTGTCCACAGTCTCTGGTCATCCCCTGTACTGTGTCTGCAGTCTCTGGTCATCTCTTGTACTATGTCTGCAGTCTCTGGTCATCCCTGTGCTGTCCACAGTCTCTGGTCATTTCCTGTACTATGTCTGCAGTTCATTAGTTCAGAATTTTTTTTCCCTGTTTTCTGCCTCTAAAACCTAGGTGCGTCTTATGGTCAGGTGTGTCTTATGGAGTGAAAAATATGGTAATTTGGGTACAGTGTTGCATAACCGCACAATTGGCAATTAAAGTAGCAAAATAGCAAAAAATTCCCTGATCATGAAGGGGGTAAAACCTCCTGGGGGTCAAGTGGTTAAAGAACCACACAGCAGTGATAACAACTAGACTGTCCAGTTAGCGATTGTTGGCCGCCCTACACAGTAGTCAATTCCAAATCATCCTTTGCAGTACACTGACACCTGATTGGCTTCATAGGGATATGGTACTCTGTACATTTCCACTGCTCAATGAGATGGCCTAACACGTCCTCCAATATGACCTTGAATATTGCCAACAGCAGGTTAAGTGGATTTACAGAGGATATAATTTTCCCTTACTAAAAGTAAACAGTGTGTTATATAATTTAGACCAAGGCACCCTCCATTTCAAGATGACATGAACACATTAAGGTGTCAATTTCAAGCATTCCTAGCACCAAGGTAATATCATTTAATTAACATGAGAAAAACACTCAGTGTATATAATTATCACAGTTTATGTAATGCTGTAAACATAGAATTTTTGTCTTAATGATAAAATAAGAAGATGGTTTTAGTCCTTCTAAGTGTTCAGATAAAAAGAAAATCATTTTTTCTAGCAACAAAGTTGTTCAGCTCTTTAAATGTATGTGTAGCTCTTCTACTCCTAGGGCCATGTGTAGGAGCAAGCGGGTGACACTCCCTCCATGTTCCTTTCCTTGTTGGGCGCCAAGTGTGGGTTACATGGAAGGCCTACCACAGGGTGGGTTCTTCTAGACTACGTTAGGCACCTTGAACAGGGCCACTCTCCTTGCACATGGGATACCTTTACTTGTACAGACAACTGAACTCTATTTGACTATCTTTACCTTAATACACCACTACTTCACTGTTGCATGTTCAGTGTATCTCCTCTACCTCACTCCCAGTAAAGGAATGAAGCCTCACCAGGGGTGGACTGACCATTTGGAAACTCGGGCACTGCCCGAGGGCCTGGGATCAGTAGGGGGCCCCATGAGATGCCCCTGGTACCTTTTTCATAGGCTTTTGTGGGCAAGGACACAGGGGCTCTATGATCCCCTATTGCTCGGGGGCCCCATGAGTTGCCAGTCCGCCCCTGAGCCCCACCATGCACCTAGCACAGACTATGCGTACACTCACTTAACTCCTGACCTTTCTACCTCTGCATGGGATGGGGACCTCTACAGTGCTGTCTGCTCCCGTTGGGAGATGGACTTCTTGTGGAAGGAGTGCAGACAGCATCTCCCTTGCTGCAAGAGGCTGTCCTGCCCAACACAGGTACAAGCTTAACAACAGGCTGCTTGACTGGATGTTGACTTCCATTACCGCTGGTATCCACTTGCTGTTTTCATAACGTAATGTGCCCAGGCTGGAGACTAGGTGTGGTGCTGGTAACTTCGTTTGAAAGCTTTACTGGAAGCGTTCGCAACATTGCAAAGTACACAGAAACACTTCCTTTCCTAAGTTCCTAAACCCTATCTCAGACTTGCATGATGCCCCGGCATACCTGTAAAGGCAAAGTCCATGTGTGACTGGTGTTCTAATCCATCTCCACTCCAAAACCAAAAAAACTGTCTTTAGTTATACTTTCAAATTATTTTCTCTACACTGCTCCCTGGAATCTTTCTGGCAGCAGGCAAAGCCAATAAATCCACCAGGCTTAAGGAAGAAAAATAGATCCCAGAAAAATAAATAACAGCTCAGGCTGGATACCGTCTAGCAATAACACACAAAAGAAATATAATTAGGGACACAGTAGCGTAGGGCGGGGTTCCCTACATTCTCCTCTTTCCCACAAATGGCCTTGTCCTCACGGATTAAGAAAAATAGTGCATGGCTCTTGTTTAAATTAACTGAGTATCTCAGAACATAACAGATAACAAAGAGAAAACACATTGTAACAAATATGTCATGAGAAAAAGTAAGCAATACAGTGAAAGGTATGCATATGTAGTACCAGGGGCGGACTGACAACTCATGGGGCCCCCAGGCAATAGGGGATCATGGGGCCCCTGTGCCCTTGCCCAAACTCAAAAAAGCCTATGAAAAAGGTACCAGGGGCATCTCATGGGGCCCCCTACTGACCCCGGGCCCGCGGGTAGTGCCCGAGTTTCCAAATGGTCAGTCTGCTCCTGTATAGTACAATGAGAAGAACTTCACCTCAGAAAGTAGGTTTAGATTACTGACAATCCAATACTATCACAAGAACAAGAATAAACGTAGCAGTGCAACACATTATGGCTGCTTTACAAAAAGCAAATGGACTGTGAACTTTGCAAGTGCAGATGTACTCTGCAACTGTAGTTGCTCCAGAGCTTAGCAAATGAGAGGAAGCTCTGTTGACTTCCATCATCCCATCCCATGCAAGCAAAAACAGTTTTTTTTTTAAATTTTCCTTGCATGTGATTGGTATTCTTCGTAAAGTAAAGATTTTCCTAATTTACTAAGCTCTGGAGTAACTGCACTTGCAGAGTACAACTGCACTTGTAAAGTGCATAGGCTATTTGCCTTTAGTAAATCAACCCCATTGTTTCCTGAGATGAAGATGGTTTCTTCTCTTGCAGAAATATAGAAACAACGAGCAAACAGTGGACATGCGATAGATTTTGCAGTCCCATTCCCTCAAGAATGACATTCCAATGTAAGGCAGTAAATTATAATAAATGTAAAGCTAATAAAAGCTAGTCTATCCCTTTACCACCACCTAGTCATGAAAGTACATGGCTTAGCCTCTACATTTTTTGACTGGTACTGAAGTGACATTCACTTCTGCCCTAATATAAAGCAGAAAGAGCATAGCCTATTTAAACTAAACTAAGTGCAACCAGCATTCTAGAATAAGAACCCATACAAACTTGTTCTTAGTCACAGGCTTGTGTTTGGTCTCCTCTTTGGCAATTAAAAAAAAGAAAAATCAACCACTGTAAATTGTCCTCGACTTGTAAAGAAAGAAAGTTTAGCTGCCTGCAACAAAAGCAGAGGGTCCCGTACACTAAATCCTGTGTGAGGAAAGTAACTCCAGACACTGAATGAGAATCAATTTACCACCTGCCTTACGGAAACACTTAATTTCCTTTTATATAATGACAAATCAGAAAAACAGAAAATTAGCAGTATTCAGGTACACAAGGATAGACTCTCACTTGTAGAACTGGGGATCAAGGATCTGCACCATCCACCCATTCTTATCAAAGATATTGGCCCACACTTGATTCCTGCCACTGGCCTCTTTGATCACAGATCAGTCTATTGTCCAAGACTCCAGTTTTGTCTGAAACCTAGAAACATGGAAAATTCTTGGATATGACAGGGCTTTGATACATCAAGGTACTTATCCCACTAAGCATGTCAATGAACTTCAGTTTCTTCAATCATTTGGCTGAGCACATAGGAATATTCATATCCACATTCCAATGCCACTCTTGTATTACAATACTCTACAATATTAATAACTGTGGCAGCATCATCCCCTCTACTGCGCAGGACACAGGAGTCTTGATTATTTAATTGTGAGCCCAATTATAAGCTATAGCTCGTGCTAAAATACGTGGCAGTGGAGCTTCAAGCCACCACTCCAGATAGGTTTGTTTATAACAAAGTCTCTTGGCTCTGATTATGCAGGTTCTGAGGCACCCTTTGGTATCTTCTTATCTATAAGGAGCTGACGTCCCCTTCTGGGCCTGACAGAAGCAATCCCATCTCCAATCCCCAACCACTCACAGCCCGGAGGTCTCACCTGCCTGTGGAGCTGAATCTAAGAAGGTAGTTGTCTTTCTAGGTGTTTTTGGCTTTCTGCTCAAGAGTGGATGAACTGTAGCAGTTTGCAATCTCAGCGGAACTTCTAGAAGTGACCTGAGCCTTGGCTCTTGAGTCTGATGAACTCCAGAGCCTTGGTGCAGTACCTGGTGTACAATTCCACTCTCAAAATACTCAAGGGGTGGAGGGTTATTGGGTAACAGATCCATTAAGGAATCCCCACAGTTGTCACAGTGTCTCCATGGCCTAATTGCCACAAAACGTTTTCCCAAATTAGTTACAAGCAATGCCCAGGTGCTCAAACCCCAGCATAGTGCAAAGAACTAGACTTCCCCTGTGTGCCATCCTCAATCCAGTGTCAGTTAAAGAGTAACTCTCCCTTCCTCTTCACAGTTCTGATCCCAAAGCTTTACATCAAAAAGTCTCTCATCCTCATTGTCCAAAAATGTAACCTTCAGATTGCTGGTCAAAGTGACAAATGTCAATACCCAGTTCTCTCCAAACAGTTTCTCCACTGTACAGCTCTTTAACAGTCCTTCTTGTGTTTTCTCAAAAAAACAGTCCACAAAAACACTTGCCCCACAGTATGAGCCCAGAATTCATACATTTACGTCAGTTGCAATGGACAACAGCAGGACAAACATTCCATCTGGCCCCATGTTGGGTAAAAAATTAAGCCCTGCTATACCTAGGGTTGTGTGAAACGTCCTTCAAGTAATTTAGTGGATATACACTCAAATTGCTCTAGTCCACGTATTTTATGCAAGTTCCTAGACACATTTACTCTTCAAGGCTGGATTCTTGACATATAAGTAATAATATAAATGGGTGCCAATCACTTTAGTATTTTTACTATTGTACACTCCACAATATGGATAAGGGCTTAGGGGGTTTTAGGATACCTGGTGTAGTGCTACCCCCCCCCCCCCCGAAGGAACCGCTTGATAACTTGGGTACTCTGTTCTTTACCCTGACCCAATGTATGACCTCTCTGGCACACCTGGTTGAATGAAAACTGCTGCAAGCACTTATAAAAATACAAACATAAATACTTTTAACCTGACTTAGAGTTAGTACCTGGAAACAGACATAAGACCGTTTAGTGCTAAACGAACTCAGTGTATTGGTACGGGTTACAGCGAATGGTGGTCTGAGCATAAATTAGTGCGCAGAAATTCAGACACAGTTTGCTAGGCAGAATAATCATGTTGCCAAGGTAACGTAAAGGTTCTGTACCAATAGAGTGGAATCAGCACATACATCTGCAAAGTCAATAATAAACAGTGCTTATAAACATTAACTGCAATGTGAATAATAAAAATATTACTAGTCAAGAGAGCACTCTAGGTGATGCAATGTCCTCTGATGGATACCTCTTAGCATAAGCAATAAGTGAATGTCTTTGTATAGCAGCTGTAAAGGGACAGTGTTTAGTCCTAACTCTTCAGCTGGCTAGTGTTGGGAACCATTTGTACCATTGGTGCACATGAAAATAGTCCCAGTCCAGCCTGCAGGCAGCAATAAACCTACTAGATGGGTGTATGGTCAGTTCCTAAATATCTCAGTCTGTCAGGGCTCCCAGGTGTGACCAGAGATGTGTGACTGATGCAGGGAAACGCAGACCTCAGATATGTTATAAACAATATAATTTATTAACACTAACAATACAAACATAAACGCAGTGCAATACTAAAACATAATACAGTGCAAACAAACCAAACCAAACCACCCACAGATAACAGTACATACAAGCAAGCGTTGTCAGGCAGGCCGGGTCAATATCAATAGGGCAGGTAGGTACAGGGGGAGCAAGTGGAGATTGGTCAGGGTCACAAGCCAGGGATCAGAACAGGTAGCAAGCAGCGTGGTACAGAGGGTCAGACAGAGGGATGGTCAGGAGCGAGCCGGGATCAGAGCAGGAGAAGTCAGCAGCGGTTCAGAAACAGGATGCAGGACAGAAACAGGATGCAGGACAGAAACAGGATACAGGGCCCAGGACAAACACACACCAAGGCAGAGTCTGTGGGTCTGGCCATCCCTTAAATACCCCAGCATAATCAGTTACAGGTGTTAGCTGGCTGCAAAGTTGAGTCTCTGATTGCTGGGAACACCCGCTGGCCAGCCCTGGTACTGCAGATCAAAAGGCAGGTGAGTCCCACCATAGCTGGCCAGTCCATTCCTGACAGTACCCCCCCCTCAAGGAGCGGCCTCAGGACGCTCCAAACAGTCCTAGCTGGGAAAAATGTTCCACCGCCCGGGTCTGGTAACTGGCGGGATATCAAAGACTGGCACACCGGGCAGGACTCCGGGCAGCGGTACACCGGGCAGAGGCACATCGGGCCGGACTCCGGGCAGAGGCACATCGGGCCGGACTCCGGGCAGAGGCACATCGGGCCGGACTCCGGGCAGAGGCACATCGGGCCGGACTCCGGGCAGAGGCACATCGGGCCGGACTCCGGGCAGAGGCACATCGGGCAGGACTCCGGGCAGAGGCACATCGGGCAGGACTCCGGGCAGAGGCACATCGGGCAGGACCCCGGGCAGAGGCACATCGGGCAGGACCCCGGGCAGAGGCACATCGGGCTACCAGGCGAAGCAGCAGGCAGCGGGCCACCAGGCGGAGCGACGGGCACCGGGCCCCGGCGGGGCGACGGGCACCGGGCCCCCGGGCGGGGCGACGGGCACCGGGCCCCCGGGCGGGGCGACGGGCACCGGGCCCCCGGGCGGGGCGACGGGCACCGGGCCCCCGGGCGGGGCGACGGGCACCGGGCCCCCGGGCGGGGCGACGGGCACCGGGCCCCCGGGCGGGGCGACAGGCACCGGGCCCCCAGGCGGAACTACAGGTCTCGGGCCCTCAGGCGGAGCGGCGGGCGCCGGGCCCTCAGGCGGAGCGACAGGCATCGGACCCCCAGGCGGGGCGACAGGCATCGGACCCCCAGGCGGGGCGACAGGCATCGGACCCCCAGGCGGGGCGACAGGCATCGGACCCCCAGGCGGGGCGACAGGCATCGGACCCCCAGGCGGGGCGACAGGCCTCGGACCCCCAGGCGGGGCGACAGGCCTCGGACCCCCAGGCGGAGCGGCGGGCGCCGGACCCCCAGGCGGAACTACAGGTCTCGGGCCCTCAGGCGGAGCGACAGGCATCGGGCCCCCAGGTGGGGCGACAGGCATTGGGCCCCCAGGCGGGGCGACAGGCATCGGGCCCCCAGGCGGGGCGACAGGCATCGGGCCCCCAGGCGGGGCGACAGGCATCGGGTCACCAGGTATGACAGCGGGCACTGGGTCACCAGGCATCAGGTCATTTGGCTTGCCAGCGGGCACCGCGTCATCTGGCAAGGCAGTGGGCACCGGGTCACCAGGTATGACAGCGGGCTCTGAGTCAATTGGCACGACAGTGGGCACTGGATCAGGTACCGGATCATCTGGATCAACAGCGGGCATCGAGTCAACTGGCCTAATAGGATCGTCGGGCTGGATCAGTTCATCAGGCTGAGTAGCGGCATCAGGCTGAATGCAGGCATCAGGCTGAGGAGAGGCATCAGGCTGAGGAGAGGCATCCGGCTGAGGAGAGGCATCCGGCTGAGGAGAGGCATCCGGCTGAGGAGAGGCATCCGGCTGAGGAGAGGCATCCGGCTGAAGAGAGGCATCCGGCTGAGTAGAGGCTTCAGGCTGAGTCACGGAAGGCAGGTTCCCCGGTTTGGATACTGGCAGGATGGTATTGGTTGGAAAGAATTTTCGCTTTTTTCTGGTTTTAACTACTGGAGCACTGCAAGTAAACGCAGGTCTGCAAACGAATGGAGCAGCTGGAGACAGAGAAAAACTGGAGGATGGAACAGGAGAGGGAGCAGTTGCTACAGAGGGCTTTTTTACAGGGTTAAAGGCAGGATAGGTGCAGCGAGTGGGAACAGGGTACTGACATGCGGTAGATAGCCAAGTATACTGGGCTGTAACTGGAGGAGCTGGTGGGAATACAGGAGTAGAGTTAGAAGCAGGACTGGGTTTTTGTAAGCTGACTGAGGCTGGGTGCAACAAGTCTGTCCATGTCTGCAGTATGGGTTGAACAAACCTGAGCTTACACAAAGCCTGTCTGGTCAATGACTGCACTGCGTTTATACAATCTCTTAGTGTCTGTGGTGAACATGTGGAATAACGCTCCAGAAAGTAACCCACATCATCCTCTAATAACCACACCAGGGACTCAACCTGGTCTGCACTAAATGGTGGCAAAAATTCCTCCCTGCATTCGGGGGAACCAGATGAAACCAACTCAACACAAACCTGAATCAATGGCTGCACCATAGAGAAATCTGTGCCCTGATCTACTAGAACATGAGCGAGCCGTATACATTCTAGCAGTTCATCCCGGGGATACTCCTTCAGAGTCTGATAAGCATACTCTCTGTCATCAAGCACTAGCAGAGATAAATACTCAACCTCATCCAGATCCATCCTTCCCATCAACAAGCCAAGATGGCTTCCCTGTGCAGCCACTTCTGGTCAGGATTGGCCTTGGTGTAATATCAGGGCTCCCAGGTGTGACCAGAGATGTGTGACTGACGCAGGGAAACGCAGACCTCAGATATGTTATAAACAATATAATTTATTAACACTAACAATACAAACATAAACGCAGTGCAATACTAAAACATAATACAGTGCAAACAAACCAAACCAAACCACCCACAGATAACAGTACATACAAGCAAGCGTTGTCAGGCAGGCCGGGTCAATATCAATAGGGCAGGTAGGTACAGGGGGAGCAAGCGGAGATTGGTCAGGGTCACAAGCCAGGGATCAGAACAGGTAGCAAGCAGCGTGGTACAGAGGGTCAGACAGAGGGATGGTCAGGAGCGAGCCGGGATCAGAGCAGGAGAAGTCAGCAGCGGTTCAGAAACAGGATGCAGGACAGAAACAGGATGCAGGATGCAGGACAGAAACAGGATGCAGGGCCCAGGACAAACACACACCAAGGCAGAGTCTGTGGGTCTGGCCATCCCTTAAATACCCCAGCATAATCAGTTACAGGTGTTAGCTGGCTGCAAAGTTGAGTCTCTGATTGCTGGGAACACCCGCTGGCCAGCCCTGGTACTGCAGATCAAAAGGCAGGTGAGTCCCACCATAGCTGGCCAGTCCATTCCTGACACAGTCTCTCTAGCAGCAGGTGATAAATCCCCACAGCAGCAGCTCACCAATCCCACCAATATTGCAGCTTACCACCTAATCATACACAGCTATTAGTACAGTCTATGCTCTGCACCAAGGTGACTCTGGTTGTCTGCACCCCTGAACTCAGCACTCTGGAACCTGCTTTGGCTGACGTTATGCAGCAGTGATGGCACGCACTGGTCTCCCTCGTGGTAGTTGAAAGCTGTGTTCTGTACAGCTTGAGAAAATGCATCTCTTCCCCCTCCTCCCAGCAATCTCCCTCTGAAAAATGCAGTTCAAAAGCTCTTGAATACAGTAGAATCTCTCTCCTCTGGACTACATTTCCCAAGGGTTCTGTGCTGCCTGACTCAGAGGCCAGGCCGAGGACGTTTTTGATGCTGATCTGCTCCCATTGCTATTGGAAACAGACAGCTTGGGGAACGAGCCCCAAAAGCAACCCCCTCTCTGCTGGAGGACACCCCGCCTATCACCTGTTTCATGTTTCTCAACAGGTTGCTGTCAAGGTCCTACCTTTTCTCAGAGATTGTGCTGCTTCATGTGCTGGCGTCCATCTTGGGTTTCTGCAGAGCATGGTGGGAGTCTTTTATGCCTTCAGGCCTCTGAGGTCCATCCCCCAGAGGGGTGTGGTTGAGTACATATAAGCCTGTGATCTGCACATGCTCTTTGCACTTGTGTCTTGTGTCTTTGTGTTGCTACAGCTCTGTTCATACTCTCGTGACTCTCCTGGAATCTGACTCGCTTGTGACTAGACCATTCTCTGTGTTTTCCTTTGATCTGACCTTTCGTTGCTGAACCCGGCCCGTGACCTGTGATTCTTGTCCACTGTTCTGTACCGTTTTGTCCCGTTGTTGTCGACCTGGTCTGCCTGACTACGCTATTGTCATTCCTACCAGCTACATGCCATTACCGCAGCCGTGGTGTCTCGGGGGACGCGACCTGGTTCCTGGCTGCGTCAAGTCCATCCCCACCATCAGGGGCTCTGGTGAAGGGCAGCCTGGGACTTAGACTCCACGCCCTGAGGGACTTCGGTCTGTGTGTGGTGGTTGTCGTCAGTCAGTGCGTTACCCTGCCACTAGGCCTGCCTGGCCGTTCCACAGCCCCTGCCCTGACAGTTGCTTGCACTGGTTACTAGAGGTCCACTACCCATGGCAACTACTGTGGTACTCCACACCATGTTAACTCCCTCAGAGTTGTCTTCATACCCCAATGTGCTTTAACTGACCCAAATTATGTGTAACATGCCAGTTACTTTCATATACCCCTTTGAATAACTTAATACCAGGCATTACAACATTTCAATGCTTTACTAACAAAACTTCATCATAACTGTTCCAGAGAACAAACATAGGTGACAGTCCATTCTAGGCGTTGTCCATGTTGCCAGAATTCAGACGCTGGTGTCTTCAGCGGTCGACTTGGCCAAGGCAGAGAACAGGCAAGCTCTAAGCATACTGCAACAGCCAGTGGAATACCCTCCCAGGATCTGGACCCCTGTGTCTGTTATAATGCCACTAGATCAGTGGGTCGGACCCAAAAACGTCCACCAAGAAACTTGGAGAATGGCTGCAAAAGAATTAAACCCGTCCCTCCCATTGGGGCAGCCATCCTAGCTTACTATTGTCTAAGGGTGCATTCCACTTGCGAATGCACTCATACTGTGATTAGATGGGAGAACCCCAGCAGGATTTCCTGTGATTAGCTGCAAGAGGTAGCTCCTTAGAATGCAATGGGGAATGGGGGGGGGGCTGCCAGACACAGGCTGTCCGAAGTTGTCTCAAGTTGAAACTGCTGGCAACTTTATGTGAACTTTTTTGTTTTAATAAATGGAGGATGGCAAGTCTTTTGAATCCCACAAGTTTGGACTGGCACATTTAATTTAAATGCATCTACCTCTAAGCATAATCACCCAAAATCACTATATATATATATATATATATATATATATATATATATATATAGTCAAAACAAAAGCAAGTGATTTCTGCTGTGTTACAGTTTGGTTACTAGTGATCTCATCAATGGTGGGCTTCCATTATCCCACCAAAACACACATCTGCTAAAAATTATAACAGCATCTCCATCTTGCAATAAAGTCTTTTCACTTGAAATGTACATCTTCATACAAAAAAATGATCATGACTGCGCAGTTTCATGCACAACAGCAGCTTGATGAAGAGCGATGTTATGCTTGAAACTACACAGTCGCGTTAATTTGTTGTGAAGATGAAGATTTCAAGTAAAAAAACTTTATTGCAAGACTCTGAGATCCTGTTCTAATTTTTCTTGGATTTAAATATACAGGGGGGTTTTTTCAGCTGGAAGTCCAGCTTCTGCGTCTACAAGTGATTCAGTGATTCAGCCTAATACAGCAACACAAATGAGACATGAGGAAGATGGTGGAGCTTTTAAAGATGGGGGGAGGAGAAGATGGGGCAATGGAGGGGGAGGGAGGGGTTCCATGCAGGGTTAGGGATGAAAGTGAGATGTGGATGGGGGATGCAGAGGTAAGCAGCTGTGAAAGAAGTCTGAACTCTTCACTCTGTATACAGTGCACCGCTGAACTCTGCAAGATGTACATAGCGCACCCCTGAACTCTGCACATAGCTGAACTCTATGTGTAACCTCCCCAAACTCTGCACTCTGTACGGAATGCACTCCTGCTATTTAATGCCCCTGTAAGACCTCCCACTGCTAGTGAAATCTGACCACACCTACTATTTGATGTGGTTGGGGGGTTGTGGTTCAGTTACAGTACACACACATATATATATATATATATATATATATACATTTTTTTTTTTTCCTTAGCATGTGCAAGATTAGAACCCATCAAGCTTTTATTGTTGTCTGTGCCCCTGCTGAGGGCTTCATCTCACTTCCTTTCCTGGTGACCAAGAGATCTCCCCAGTGGGGACAAAGACATACAAAACAGGGAAGTTAACCCTTCCTTACTCTTCTTCTAAATACAATGTGTTATTGTTGTTTATTTCTCAATACAAGAGATTTTTCTTTCTTTCTGTCTCAGAAATCATCATTGCATCAGCAGCACTCTCTGCATTTTCGAGGACACCCACAGCTAAAAAAGCTCAGGAGAAGAATGGGAGCATAATCAATGCATGATCAATAACTATAAATCCGTGCACTCCCTACTCAAATGATCTCTCAAAATATCCCAAACAAGAAAAGTAAACCTTTCACCCTTGAAAGTAAGTTCAATTCTATATCACCTTTTCTCGATACCCCAATACACTAAATAATGTTTAAATCATCCAAATCACATGAAGTAAATTACAATTTTAAATAAATAATATTTAAATAAATGTCCCACAACTGAAATGGTCCAACCAAAATTCCAAAAGTCTCTGTGTAAATATTCCAAAATAACTTGCACGTACTCCAGTGTAGACTTTCCAAAATATAATATGGTTATTAATATTTAATATATAATATTTGTTATTATTTAAGTGTATTTATTATGTTTAATGACTCAGTAGATTGAGTAATAAGTGTGGTGGTTCTGTTAAGAGGAGGGGGTATGAGAGTGAGCGAGGAATACTTTATAAGGCTAGGAATTGTATTTTAATGATGAGGTAGAAGATGTAATTTAAATGAATGTTTTATGTGGTAAGATCAATGTTATGAAAATGCGGCCGTTTTTCCAAATACTAAGATGGCGGTTTGGGTATCCTGCCCTTAATAAGGGACGGGATATAAGGAGCCGCCTTCCAGACGTCTTGATCCCTGGAGAAAAAGTCCAGGAAGTGAAGAAACGCGTCAAACACGTGCGTCTGAAGAACTCACGCAACCAGAAGTGCGACCGCGGCCATTTTGAAGGTGGAAACATGCTGATTTTCCACACCAGGGACTACATCTGAGTACTCTGTGGATTGGAAGCTGATTGTCTGCAATTTTAATGTAAGGTATTACAATAAAAGTTCTTATATTTACATATTATACCGCTGAATATCTCCCTTTTTACTCCGAAAGAATATGCAAGAGTGAAAGGAAGAGGAGTAAAGTATTTGGAGAGTGCCGCTATGGGGTTATAGAAAGCCTGTCATTGTTTGCATAAGGGTAATTATCTATCTTTCAGTAGTTGGAGGAGATCACTGGATCCATCACTGTAATTGTGTTTTTCAAGTGTTCACTATCAGTGTATAGTGTGTGGGGGTGTCACGTTTTACTGTACTGTGGGTATTGTTTAAATCACTACAATAAGAACCTGAGAGGAAGAATATTAGAATTTATATATATATTTATATTTATTGTTTTTTCTTTTTCTCTCTCTCTCTCCCTCACATGTGAAGTGTGCACGTTAAGGCATTTGCATGGTACACTGGTTATCACGGTTTTATGGTTTGATGAAGTTAAAGGGTAATACACTATTTCAAGTTTTTGTTTTGGAGGTTCACAACGATTTTGGAAAGTCTACACTGGAGTACGTGCAAGTTATTTTGGAATATTTACACAGAGACCTTTGGAATTTTGGTTGGACAATTTCAGTTGTGAGACATTTATTTAAATATTATTTATTTAAAATTGTAATTTACTTCATGTGATTTAGATGATTTAGACATTATTAGGTGTACTCCTACGACCTCCCTCCCCCTCCATCCTACGTTCCCTCACCCACATCTTTAATCTCTCCCTCTCTTCCGGCACATTCCCCTCCACTCTGAAGCACGCGCACATCACTCCCATACTTAAAAAGCCCTCCCTGGACCCCAATGACCCGAACAACCTCACACTCATCTCCCTGCTCCCATTCACATCCAAACTCGAGCACTTAGTCTACAATTGCCTAAGCTCTCACCTCAACGACAACAACCTCCTCGATCCTCTCCAGTCTGGCTTCCGTCCCCTACACTCCACCGAAACTGCCTTACTCAAACTCTCCAACAACCTCCTAACCGCCAAAGCTAACGGCCACTACTCAGTGCTCCTACTCCTCACCCTCTCCGCTGCCTTCGACACAGTCGACCACCCCCTCCTCCTCAAAAAACTACACTCCCACGGCCTCAGAGATTCCGCTCTCTCCTGGCTCTCATCCTACCTGTCACAACGCTCCTTCAGCGTTACCTATAACGCTACCACCTCCCCCTCACTCCCCCTCTCTGTTGGGGTCCCTCAGGGCTCTGTCCTCGGGCCCCTTCTATTCTCCATCTACTCCTCCACCCTTGGCCAACTCATACACTCTCACAGCTTCAACTACCACCTCAACGACACACAAATCTATCTCTCAACCCCTGGCCTCATCCCCGCAATCTCCACCCGAGTCACAAACCTACTAAACAACATATCAGACTGGATGTCACTCCACTTCCTTAAACTGAACCTCTCCAAAACCGAGCTCCTGATCTTCCCCCCAGCCCACACACCACCCCCCACTGACTTCTCCATCATGTCCAACAATGCCACTATCAGGCCCACCCCGCAGGCCAGAGTACTTGGGGTCATTCTAGACTCCAACCTATCCTTCCATCCCCAGGTCCAATCAATAACAAACTCATGCAGACTCCACCTCTGCAACATCGCCAAAATCCGCACTTTCCTAACCCCAGAAACCACTAAGCAGCTCATCCACTCCCTCATCATATCATGACTAGATTACTGCAACTCCTTCCTCACTGGCCTGCCTCGCCACAGGCTATCCTCACTTCAGTTGATCCTAAACACGGCAGCCAGACTCATCTGCCTTACCAGCCGCTCCGTTTCCGCCCCCCCCCCGCCAATCCCTCCACTGGCTTCGGATTGCCCAACGGATCAAATTCAAAATCCTAACACTGACGTACAAAGCTGTCCATCATACTTCCCCAAATTACATCACCGACCTAATATCCTAGTACCACCCAACACGCACACTCCACTCCTCACAAGACCTCCTTCTCTCTAGTTCCCTAATCTCCTTCTCCCATGCCCGCCTCCAGGATTTCTCCAGGGCGTCACCCATACTCTGGAACTCCCTACCCTAATCCATCAGACTATCACCTACTCTCCTCTCATTTAGGCGCACCCTGAAAACCCACCTCTTCAGGGAAGCCTACTCCACCTCTTGCTAATTGCCAATCTCCTCCACTCTTCCAACCACTCCATCCCCCACAGCTATCACCTCCTGTACTACTATCCCCTCCCTCCTAGATTGTAAGCTTGAAAGAGCAGGGCCCTCGAACCCCTCATGTATCACATTATATTGTTATTGTACTGTCGCATGTTCTGTCTCCCATTGTAATGTACAGCGCTGAGCAAACTGTTGCCGCTTTATAAATACTGTATAATAATAATAATAAGTATTGGCGTATCGAGAAACGGTGATATAGAAATAATCAATGCATGACCAGCCAGAAGACAATGATAAAGGTAAGAACATTTAGAAAAAAATAATGAAATACCCCTGAGGAAGCGAAGTTTGTCACGAAACATGTCGGGCGCTTCCTGCACAGCTTGAATATCCCCAACCTTTTGGAAGGAATACTTTGTTGGTACCATCTGTACTGTAACTATTCTTTGGAAATCAGTCTTTGTGGTTGGGGGGTTATGGGTTATTACTTGTGGGCTAATTGTGCAATGCAATTGTATACAAGATACATTTTAGAGGTGATGTGATGTTAATAAAGGAACATTGATTTTATCCTTTTGTGTACTGAGTCTCTGCCTCAAAAGTCCATCTCACATTCTTTCTCCCAAAAATCCTTATGTAGGGATGTGGCACTTTGTCACTAACTGAGTCTTGACCTCCTACCACCCGATGGTCATCCCAATTCTTCAACATACCATTGGGGGATATCTTTGGGGGATAGAGCCCAGAGTTTGACTTTACAAATCCTGTACTAGGAAAATTATGGAGGCTTCCATTGCTGTCATCCCTTTGAAGATGCTAATCCCCTGGCTGTCTCTGACATCCATAATTTCTGACCCACTGGCCCCCAACAAGAATGCAAAGTGGAAAGTCATCAATACCTGTTACAGGTAACTGTAGTGAAATGAGGAGTCAGCATAACAATCAGGTGGCTAGTATTATCAAAAGTAAATTAGCAACGGCATACTACAAATTTCTATTGTGACAGTTTACCTTTAACAAATAATGACATTTTTTGGTCCGAGAAGGTTCTAGAGCTGTGAGACGCCTGCCTGCAGCAGGTTCTGTATAGAGTACAGTGCAGTGGGTGTTCTGTTACAGGTGCACCGTAAAGAACTGCTTGCGCTGTCACATATTCAGCAAGAACGACTCCCTGGGTCTTGGCTATATTGTGGCTACAAGGAGACAGTGTGACGAAGAAAGGCAAGCTGTGATGACAACACAATATGACTGCAACCTCCTACTGGATTCGGAGGCGTGCACACCTGCATGCTGGTTTAGCTATGGGAACTGTGAATCTTCACACTGAACGATCTGTCACACCAACTCCTGATGAATTTATCCCACACAGCCTGATTCATCCGCATTCAGGAGTGACTGCTGTGCCAATAATTAGGCTAATAATTGGATAATAACGAGATGTCAGCAGGTCAAGGAAAACAGAATAATGCTGTCATTTTCTTCATAATATGAACATTAAATAGCCCCCCCTCCAGACTGATAGCACTAATTAAAGAAAACTTACAGGGAAATGTAAAATTAAAGAATCTCCATTGGCAGCCTTATTTAAAGGGTCTGTCCACCCAAAATGTATTTTTTTTGTTATAGGTAGATTCTTGTGGGATGAGCCATCCATTTGTTCCTTATATGTCTTGAATACTGCAGCAGCAAGATCTCCCTGCCATGATTCCTGACTCTGTTCTCAATCACAGGGAAGGTCACATGATCAGCTCACCATGTATTCAGGAATAAAACAGTGCCCCCTACAGGCAGTACACAACAACACTTCTTGCCACTATCTCGGTAGTACAGTGGCGTATTGATTAGCACTTCTGCCTAGCAGCACTGGAGTTTGCATGTTCTCACTGTGCTTGCATGGGTTTCCTATAGGGTTGCCACCTCATCCCTTTAAAACCAAACACATATTCATTTTACAGGTTGTGAGGCTAATTGAATACAGATAAGGCACTAAGTGTGTTTAATTATCACCTTAATCAGCCACAGAACCCTACATAGTTAGTCTGGCTGAAAAAAGGCAAACGTCCATCCACTTTTTACATTTCAATGTTTCATTTTTAGCTATTATAATAGTTACATAGATAGTCTGGCTGAAAAAAGACAAACGTCCATCCAGTTCAACCATAAAAAAAAAGTTATAATCCTATACCCACAGTTGATCCAGCGGAAGGCAAAAAAAACCCCCAGCAAAGCATGATCCAATTCTCCTGCTGGGAAAGTCCATCCATTGTTTGCATTTCAATGTTTCATTTTTAGCTATTTTAATAGTTACATAGTTAGTCTGCCTGAAAAAAGACAAAAGTCCATCCATTTTTTACACTTCAATGTTTCCTGTTTAGCTATTTTAATAGTTACATAGTTAGTATGGCTGAAAAAAAGACAAAAGGCCATCCAGTTCAACCATAAAAAAAAGTGATAATCCTATACCCACAGTTGATCCAGGGGAAGGCAAAAAAAAACCCTAGCAAAGCATGATCCAATTTGCTCCTGCTGGGAAATAAATTCCTTCCTGATCCCCCGAGAGGCAATCTGATATTCTCTGGATCAACTTTACCTATAAATGTTAGTATCCAGTTATATTCTTTGTATCTAAAAACGAATCCAGGCCTTTTTTGAAGCAATCCACTGAGCTGGCCAGAACCAACTCTTGAGGGAGTCTATTCCACATTTCACAGCTCTCACTGTGAAGAAACCTTTCCATGTTTGGAGATTAAATTTCTTTTCCTAGAGACGTAAAGAGTGCCCCCTTGTCCTCTGTGATGACCTCAGGGGGAATAGCTCTAAACTGAGTTTACTATATGAACCACTGATGTATTTATACATGGAGATCATATCCCCCCTTATGTATTATACATGTTGATCATATCCCCCCTTATGTATTATACATGGAGATCATATCCCCCCTTATGTATTATACATGGAGATCATATCCCCCCTTATGTATTATACATGGAGATCATATCCCCCCTTATGTATTATACATGGAGATCATATCCCCCTTATGTATTATACATGGAGATCATATCCCCCCTTATGTATTATACATGGAGATCATATCCCCCCTTATGTATTATACATGGAGATCATATCCCCCCTTATGTATTATACATGGAGATCATATCCCCCCTTATGTATTATACATGGTGATCATATCCCCCTTATGTATTATACATGGAAATCATATCCCCCCTTATGTATTATGCATGGAGATCATATCCCCCCTTATGTATTATACATGGAGATCATGTCCCCCCCTTATGTATTATACATGTTGATCATACCCCCCTTATGTATTATGCATGGAGATCATATCCCCCCTTATGTATTATACATGGAGATCATATCCCCCCTTATGTATTATACAAGGATAATCATATCCCCCCCCCTTATGTATTATACATGGAGATCATATCCCCCCCTTATGTATTATACATGGTGATCATACCCCCCTTATGTATTATACATGGTGATCATTTCCCCCCTTATGTATTATACATGGAGATCATATCCCCCTTATGTATTTATACATGGAGATCATATCTCCCCTTATGTATTATACATGGAGATCATATCCCCCCCTTATGTATTATACATGGAGATCATATCCCCCCTTATGTATTATACATGGTGATCATTTCCCCCCTTATGTATTATACATGGAGATCATATCCCCCTTATGTATTATACATGGTGATCATATCCCCTCTTATGTATTATACATGGAGATCATACCCCCCTTATGTATTATACATGGAGATCATATCCCCCCTTCTGTATTATACATGGAGATCATATCCCCCCTTCTGTATTATACATGGAGATCATATCCCCCCTTATGTATTATACATGGAGATCATATCCCCCCTTATGTATTATACATGGAGATCATATCCCCCTTATGTATTATACATGGAGATCATATCCCCCCTTCTGTATTATACATGGAGATCATATCCCCCCTTATGTATTATACATGGAGATCATATCCCCCCTTATGTATTATACATGTTGATCATATCCCCCCTTATGTATTATACATGGAGATCATACCCCCCTTATGTATTATACATGGAGATCATATCCCCCCTTATGTATTATACATGGTGATCATATCCCCCCTTATGTATTATACATGGAGATCATATCCCCCCTAATGTATTATACATGGAGATTATATCCCCCTTATGTATTATACATGTTGATCATATCCCCCCTTAATCTCCTCATCAAGAGAGAATAAATTCAGTTCCTCTAATCTTTCCTCATAGCTGATCTCCTCCATGCCTCTTATCAGTTTGGTTTCCCTTCTTTGTACTTTCTCCAGTTCCCCAATGTTCTTTTTTGTGAATTGGTGCTCAAAACTGAACTGTATATTCCAGATGAGGTATTACTAATGATTTGTACAGAGGTAATATGATATCTCTCTCTCTCTGGAGTCTATACCTCTTTTAATACAAGAGAGGATTTTGCTCGCTTTAGAAACCGCAGCTTGGCATTGCTGCCATTATTAAGCTTGTGATCTACCAGAACTCCCAGATCCTTCTCCACCATTACCTGTGTAATTAATATGCTGTTCGGTTTTAAAGGGGTGAGGTGGCAACCCTAGCTTCCTCCCACAGTCCAAAGACATGCTGGTAGGTTTATTGGCTCCTGTCTAAATTGGTCTGTATGTGTATGTGAGTTAGGGACCTGAATTTGTAAACTCTTTGAGGGTAGGGACTGTTATGCATCTACAATATATTTGTGAAGCACTGCATAAACTGTCAGCGCTATATAAATGCCACAATAAAATAATAATTGTAGTGCTACCCCTGCAGAAGCCACTGGTTGTAATGGGTCCCTTAGCCCGAGGCAGATCCTCACTCCTGCTGACAATACCCTTACTAGGCCCAAAGAAGGGTACACACTAATAAATGTAAATAATCGAGCGCTGGGTGAATAATAAATTAGCAGCTAGCATATGCAGGGGAACCTCAAGAACCCATAGACAAAATAAAAATAAATGTAAAATATGCAGCGCTAATATGACTAGAAACACACAATCATTAATAAAACTTTGAATCGCAATTATATCATAAATAGGTGCTGAATCCCAGTATGATGGGATATTTAAAGTGACACGTGCAATACAGTCATTAAATTCATAGTGAAGAAAATCTGTGGCACCTGTGATAGTGGAAATGGATAAACATTGCACTAACCAGATAGCGCAACTTAATGTCATCAGCGCTGCAACCACCAGGTGTCATCCATCCGAATTGAGCATCCAGCCTCCAGAAATGCCAACAACAGCCACCAGGGGGGTCATGCACAATGCCAAGCCACAGAAATGCAGGTGTCACCTTCAAAAAATGGGCTCCCAAGGAATAAAGAGCCCAAGAGAAAGCCTCCAATAGTGTAGTATGTTATAAATGCAACGTGTTTTATTCCACGCCTTCTCACCACATCACCATACCACAACATTTCCATAGGTCAGAATAAATTGTGCTACACTATATGGTCAAAAATTTGTGATCTTGTTGGGCATTCCATTCTGAAACCATTGTCATTCATAGGGAGTTGACCTCCCTTTGGGGCTTTAACAGTCTCTGTTCTTTTGGGGATGCTTTCCAGAAGATTTTGGAGTGTATCTGTGGGAATTTGTGTCCATTCATCCAAAAGAGCATTTTTGAGGTCACATACTGGTGTTGGACGAGAATACCTGGCTCACAATCAGTGTTCCAGGAACACTGATTGTGAGCCAGGTATTCTCGTGAATGGAAATGTTGTGGTATGGTGATGTGGTGAGAAGGAGATTTGGAATAAAACACGTTGCATATATAACATACTACACTATTGGAGGCTTTCTCTTGGGCTCCTTATTCCTTGGGAGCCCGTTTTTTGAAGGTGACACCTGTATTTCTGTGGCTTGGCATTGTGCATGACCCCCCTGGTGGCTGTTGTTGGCATTTCTGGAGGCTGGATGCTCATTTCGGATGGATGACACCTGGTGGTTGCAGCACTGATGACATCAATCCTCTGCAGTATTCCACATCCAGAGAACCAGGAGTAGGTCTTATATACTTCATGCGCATTAAGTTGCGCTATCTGGTTAGTGCAATGTTTATCCATTTCCACTATCATAGGAGGCACAGATTTTCTTTACTACGAATTTAATGACTGTATTGCACATGTCACTTTAAATATCCCATCTGGGATTTAGCACCTATTTATGATATAATTGCGATTCAAAGTTTTATTAATGAGTGTGTGTTTTTAGTCATATCAGCGCTGCATATTGTACATTTATTTTTATTCTGTCTATGGGTACACACTAATTGTGGTAAAAAAAACAAATTGCATTGACAAAATTAGAATGATAGTCAATGCGGTGAGTCAAGGAGTCAAGGTTAACACTAAATTCAAGGCAATAGCAAACAATAGTACTCTGTATCTGAGAGATAATGCTCCAATCAACTTAAATGAATACAAAGGAACACAGAGTAGTTTATGTAGGAGCTCTCAGTAGGGAGGATCTAGGCTTAGGCTTGGAAGTCTAGAGAATCCCTTGCACACCAGTGCTTCTCCCAGATTAACCCTTGGGTCTAAATAAACCTTTGATACAGATTCTGCTGGCATAGTTGGGGCCCTTTACGTTAGTGTGCAAACAGGGTAAAGTCACTTTAAGGTATGGAATCAAAGAGGGAAGTTCACTTTAAATGTAATGGTAATGAGAAGGCTCTGTAAAGAGAAGTTAAACCTAATCAGTAGGAGTACTCCTTTAAGTAGGCTAGGCAAAGGTAAATGCTGTTGTAGAAGGAGCTTGGCTAAACAGGAGGAGAAATGTTAATCCAGTTTAGCAATCTGGGTTCAATGGCAGTTCTAGTGTAGAACAGGGTGGCAGCTTGTAGCAGTAGATGACAGAGATGTATATAGTTCGAATCAAAGACGGTGCCCTATTGTAGCTATGGTCTGGGTAAGCCTGTGGGGCAGCAAAAGCTAACTGTGTTGAATAGCAATGAAGTGTGGGTAAGAGACCCTCTCACCTCCCCTTGGCTGTAGCTTGTGGACTTTGTAGTTTTAACTTTAGCTTTGTGTTTATAAAAAGTCCTGCTTCTAGACTACATTACCCAATATGCTCTAAGTATTTGTATTAAGTTATAGCGGGGACAGGTGATGAATGCCATTGTCTTGTGGGAACACACAATTCTTTTGAGTGCTTTTGAGGTTTCTACAAATGCAAGTTCATTCATTTGTATTGTAGCAAGTGCAGGATAAAAACTATACAGACACCAACACATTTCAGCAAATCCTGGTCTTAGTCATAGAAAATTATGAATGGATCCCTCTATCCTTCTATACCCACTCATGCACCAAGGTAGGCTAGAGAAGGATAATGGTAATACCTGAATCAGATTTCCAAATTGTGTGTGGAGACAAAGTATAGAGACAACATTGCAAATGAACAAAGTGATAAAGAAAAAAACATGAGAAAAATAGCAACATTACATGTAGAAGTCAATGTCCTACCTAAAGTTAACACCTAGAGACATTCTAGTTTTAGGATTAGCAATCCAAAAAGCTTTACACCAAAGAAAACAGTAGTGTAAATCTCCCCTATGTAAATAACTATTAACTTGATCACTGGAAAGATTTAAAAAAATCTTTATTGCGCCATGTACCTATGAACAATTCAATAATGTTTGGGTTATATTGATTAATATTGGGTTGCCTAGACAGAGTGGGGCACTGACCTGCACAATATTGTTCACCTATCCCGCACCTGCCTTTCAGTGAAATCCACATACTGTATCATTCAGTCTGAATAGGTAAAAAAGTAAGCCATGTTCTTGGCGCTACAAATCAAAAATTAATAGTGTATAATAGTGATATGCATTGTCCCTGTCCACCTGGAAGTTTTGGATGTCTCCACCCACCTTTGCATGTATCAACTCTCTCTGTTGCCTTCTCCGTAATATAAGATAATTATAAATTCCAGCATGAAGACTGGGAACCTCTGATAAGGGTCACAGAAGGTTGAACTCAGCATCACATTACATTACATTACATTACATTGAGTTTATATAGCGCCAAAGGGTTTGCTCAGCGCTGTACAATAGAGGGGGGGACAATACATGAAACATTACAGCAACTACAAACAGCACACGAGGGGTTATAGGGCCCTACTCTTTCGAGCTTACAATCTAGGAGGGAGGGGGTAGTGGTACAGGAGGAAGTGGCTGTGGGGGATGGAGTGGTAGGAGGAATGAAGGAGAGCAGCAGTTAGGTGAGGGTGGGGTAGGCTTCCCTGAAGAGGTGGGTTTTCAGGGAGCGCCTGAAGGTGAGGAGGGAAGGTGACAGTCTGATGGATTGGAGTAGTGAGTTCCAGAGGATGGGGGAGGACCTGGAGAAGTCTTGCAGACGTGCGTGTGAGGAGGAGACCAGGGAGCAAGATAGAAGGAGGTCCTGTGAAGAGCGAAGGGTACGGGTAGGGTGGTACTTGGGAATCAGGTTGGTGAGGTAGTTAGGGGCAGTGTTGTGAATGGCTTTGTAGGTCAGAGTGAGTAGTTTGAATTTGATGCGTTGGGCGATAGGGAGCCAGTGGAGGGAGAGGCAGAAGGGGATGGCAGAGGTGGAGCGGGTGGTGAGGTGGATGAGTCTAGCCGCTGAGTTGAGGATGGTCTGAAGCGGGGAGAGCCTGCACTGGGGTAGGCCGGTGAGGAGGGAGTTGCAGTAGTCAAGGCGTGAGATAATCAGGGAGTGCACAAGTAGTTTAGTGGTGTCTGGGGTAAGGAAGGAGCGTATTTTGGCGATATTGCGGAGGTGGAGTCTGCATGTGTTTGTAAGTGATTTGACATGAGGTTGGAATGACTCCAAGGACTTTGGCTTGCGGGGCGGGATTGATGGTGGTGATGTTAGTAGTGATGGATAGGATGGGGGGGGGGGGCGCGGGCAGGAGGGAAGACGAGAAGCTCGGTTTTGGAGAGGTTGAGTTTGAGGAAATGGAGCGACATCCAGTCAGAGATGTCGTTTAGGAGGTGAGTGATGCGGGCGGAGAAAGTGGAGGTGAGGTGAGGGGTGGAGAGGTAAATTTGAGTGTCATCAGCATAGAGATGGTAGTTGAAGCCGTGGGAGTGTATGAGTTTGCCAAGGGAGGAGGTGTAGATGGAGAAGAGAAGGGGTCCAAGGACAGAGCCCTGGGGGACCCCAACAGAGTGGGGGAGTGAGGGGGAGGTGGCACCATTGTAGGTGACACTGAAGGAGCGTCGGGATAGGTACGAGGAGAACCAGGAGAGAGCGGTGTCTCTGATGCCAAGGGAGAGTAGTTTATTAAGGAGGAGGGGGTGGTCAAAGGCCGCGGAGAGGTCCAGGAGGAGGAGGACAGAGTAGTCGCCTTTGGCTTTGGCGGTTAGTAGGTCATTGGTGATTTTGAGGAGGGCGGTTTCGGTGGAGTGTAGGGGACGGAAGCCGGACTGTAGTGGATCAAGGAGGTTGTTGTCAGTTAGGTGGGCGCTTAGGCGGTTGTAGACTAAGCGCTCCAGGAGTTTGGAAGTGAGTGGCAGCAGGGAGATGGGTCTGAGGTTGTTTGGGTCAGAGGGGTCCAGGGATCACAGATCTCATCGACAGAGTCCCTGAGAGATACAGTTGTGTTCAAAATAGTAGCAGTCAGACATCACTAACCTGATCAATCACTGTTTTTGGTAGAAATTATATTTCTACATGGCAAATAATTTACTAGCAGGTGTAGTAGAGTAATAGAAATCCAACAGACCCAACAGTCATGACATGCATGCTGCTGATTCTGTGTAACTGAATCACTAATTGAAAGGGGCATGTTCAAAATAATAGCAGTGTGGAGTTCTATTAGTGAGGTCATTCATTCCTTGTAAAACAGGTGGCAATTATTGCCCTTATTTAAGGAAGAAAGGCAGCAAATGTTGTACATGCTGGTTACAGTGCATTTCTCTCTGAAATTCTGAGGAAAATGGGTTGTGCCAGACATTGTTCAGAAGAACAGCGTACCTTGTTAAAAAAGTTGATTGGAGAGGGGAACACATATAAAGAAGTGTAGAAAATGATAGGCTGCTCAGCTAAAATGATCGAAAATGCTTTAAAATGGCAACCAAAACCTGAAAGACGTGGAAGAAAGCGAAAAACTACCATTGGAATGGATAGAAGAATAGCCAAAATGCCAAGGACTCAGCCAACAATCAGCTCCAGGAAGATGAAAGAAGGTGTAAAGTTCCCTGTGAGTACTGTTACAATTAGAAGACGCCTATGTGAAGCCAAGCTATCTGCAAGAATCCCCCGCAAAGTCCCACTGTTGAAAAAAAGACATGTGCTGAAGAGGTTACAATTTGCCAAAGAGCACAGAATACTTGAAGAGGTCATGCTGCCTTATGCTGAAGAGGAAATGCCCTTGAAATGGGTGTTCCAACAAGACAACGACCCCAAACAAACCAGTAAACGTGCAACATCTTGGTTCCAGACCAACAAGATTGACGTTATGGAGTGGCCAGCCCAATCCCCGGATCTTAATCCAATAGAAAACTTGTGGGGTGACATCAAAAATGCAGTTTCTGAGGCAAAACCAAGAAATAGAGAAGAACTGTGGAATGTAGTCCAATCATCTTGGGCTGGAATACCTGATCACAGGGGCCAGAAGTTGGGTGACTCCATGCAACACAGATGTACAGCAGTTCTCAGAAACAGTGCGACTACAACCAAATATTCATTAAGTGATTCAAAGGAAAGCAAAATTTTCAAACATTTTTCAGTTTATATAGTGAATGTTTGAGTTTGTAAAGAAGGATACAAACACTGCTATTTTTTTGAACCGTCTAATATTCACTTTTCTACAATTTCTTTTACAGGAACAACACAAATTTGATCTATTTTTCTTCGGGTTTTGATTTGGAATAGAATGTGTAGTGTTCCCAATGCATTTGTGTGGATGGAAATAAAAGCTATTAGAAGGATTTTGAGCTTTATTCACTTTTTTCAACACACTGCTATTATTTTGAGCACAACTGTATATGATATTGTCAGGCTGTATTCAGCATCTTTGAAAAATCTTTATTTTCCATTTTTCAATATGCAAAATGAACATTAGAGAAATTAATAACAGTACCACATGCTACTACAGCCAAACATAGCGACCAACTGAACACTAATATTTCTGGATAGCCGACATAGGCCTTATAGGAACCAAAGGGGAATGTAGGGAACAAAGGAGAATGGGGAGGGAAGTAGAGGGTAAAAACCAGAAAGGGGTTATCAGCAAAAAAAAAGTACAATAAGCCACATAAGGTAGACATAGTCAGTCCTGGTCAACAAGACCCCAAAAGTATCTGGTAACTTAAACAAGTCATAATAAATGAGATACTACAATTACAACATCAGTTGTTTATACATGTCAGAGGAGAGAATCAATCCATGAGGCCCAAGACCCATAAAACTTTTCGTAGGTATGTGCACATTGATGCCTCCATTCCTCAGCCTCCATAATATTGTGGACTTTCTGCAGCCACTCTTTGATAGTGGGTACTACTGGGGATTTCCAGTGAATTGGAATGAGACATTTACTGGCATGGAGGAGATGTGGCATCAAGGAGCGTTTATATGACCCGACCGATTGCTTTGTATCATGAAATAGCATAGGTAAAGGATCATCTGCAATTTGGGATTGCGTAACCTTGTGAATTATACTCTGGATGTTGGACCAAAATGGGCGATGGCTGGACAGTCCCACCACAAGTGCAGCAAAGTTCCCCTCTGTCCACAGCCTCTCCAGAAAATACCTTTGAGAAGATACAGGATAGTCTGTCAGGAACCCTATACCATCTGGATAAAAATTTGAAAAATGCTTCCTAGGCTTTATAGTTGACTGATGAAGTATGGGCTAAGGCTGTTTTTTTGTCAATACTACTGTCTGACAGGTTTCTACCCATTTCCCTCTCCCATTCCCGAACATATTATGGAGTTATGTTAGTCAATTTCTCCAATAGTAGTGTATATAATTTAGAGAGAATGTGGGTACAACCCATCCTATCTTGATACATAGACTCAAAGCTAGATAGGGAGTCATAAGATCTCATACCCGTCCGTATGGTGGCAAAGAATGTGCTAAGCTGTGTATGTTTCCTGCTATCCCAGAGTGATGTCCTCCATTCATTTCGGAGAGCTATAAGTGGCTTCAGATGAGTGTTCAACATAAACTGGAAACACCTAATCTCTTGAGACCTCCCCAATACTTAAAGAAAGACAGGTCTTCTCCCAGAATGAACCATGGATAACCTCCAATTGGGAAAGTGGAGGGTGTATTTAGCATTTATTAGAAACTGGACCATCAGTCTTGGGTGGTCTGGTCTAAAACCAGTCCCGTTTTTACATGGCTGCTCAAAAATTAAATTATATGCTTCATTAATATAAATCTCGTGGGCTTCCCCACTAGAATTGCCACTTCTGTCCAGCTTCCATAAACATTACAGAATCCAAACGTGATGCCATGCCCCTATGGAATCTCCATAATACAAAAATAAACAAAGAATAAAGAAGCCCAACTCTGAAGGGGCTGAAAGTTTCTTTACAGCTCTTTAGGAAGGTGTGAAGGTGTAACACACATGAATCCAGGAAGAAAAAGCAGGTGGCATTCCATTAAACTCATTCAATTAAATTGCAAATGTGGATTTAATGTTCCAGACAAACAGACATGGAGTGCCCACCTGGGCTTTCTCACAATTTCTCCCAATTTCCCCTGTGTGGGTTTTTATCTCAATAAAGATATATTCCATCTGCTACCAAGCCAGTAATGCTGGATTATACTCCATTTACCAGAGAAAAAACAGTTGCCAAAAGCCAGAAGGGGCTCATCTTATGTCCGAGCTGCCATTAAATCCAAGAGCAAAAATCTGGCAGCAATGAAAAATCCAGGCAGATGTAGCTTTATTGTTCCAGACAAATACAATGTAGACATGAAGTCCCCCATCTGTGACCTGCTCCACTGATGCAATTCACCCAAGAAACTGAGCCTAATCCTAGTTTCTGCTATTAAGTCAAGTTCCTTGATGTCCCAGAGATGGTCCAAGGCAAGTATTCCATGCCTATTTGTCCAGAACAATCTATGATTAAGCTTAGTTCCTTAGGTGAAATGCCTCACAGATGGGAGGACTCCAAGTCTGTTTGTCTAGAATAATAAAATTACATCCACATTGAATTTTTAATGCCGCCTGAATTTTGTACTTGGATTTACTGGCAGCATGGGTATAGGATGAGTCAGTGTCTGGCTTTTGGCACCTGGTTTGCTTGAAGTATGACCCGGTACTATTGGCTTGTGAGCGTATAATATATTTCTTTATTGAGGTATAACTCACCCTGGACAAAACTCACTACTGGAGCCTGGGATATATAAGAGGCTGATAGGGGATTTAATCCATCTGTACTACATAAAGCTTAGACATCAATTATGGTTGTTACAGCTTTTAATAGAGGAGTGGATAGTGCAAGGATTGTGTGCTGCATTTACAATTAGTAAGTGATTTGTGATCATTAGCCTATAATTACAGCGTATCTGAAGAATTTTGATTTTAAACTCACAAATCCGATATCACCTGTAACCCTTCTTGATATTGTTCAGTCATCCCTTACCTATCAAGTGAAATGTTGACAGGTGCAGACGGCAACAGCTGCTGAAATTGGAGAGAGAGAAGAGAGTTGGTCATTGATAAACAATTCTACTTGCAGTCTCTGTTGACTTTTGTTAACTAAGTAACCTTAGAGCTCTGACATGTTTCAGGAGGTGGAGCTGAGATTTCAAAGAAAAACGAAAAGAAGTTGTATTTTTAAAAAAAAAAAAACATCCATATATTGTAGCATGATAGCACAAGACTGGCTAGGTAGCCAGTGTGTAGAGAAAATGCATAGGAAGGAACTCCAGCTTTGGAAGAAAACTCAATAGAAATTTCCATGCTCTAAATATGTGCAAATATATTATTCTAAATATGTTTTATATTTGCTGAGATCTACCCAAGACCCAAGCATGAAATGTGCTCCCCTAATAACTCTGCAGCTCCTCTGCATTCACACAGAGGAGCACAGAAATTAGCCAGGTAAACTATGGTACCCTGAGCATCTCTATCACAAAGTGTAGGCATCTGCTTTCCTCTGTCTAAATCATAAGTGCCTGTAGATATATTATGTATTCCCTTCCTGCCCCTGGGTTGTTGGCTTTGAAATCCTGGAAGAAGGAAGTGGAGGTGAGGAGTCTAAACCAAATGTCCTGTCCATGCTGCTAAACCCCAAGCCAGAAGGGACTATTATGCAAATATTTGTATGATTTAATGGTTTAACTGCAGCTTCTGAGTGCATATCTACATTCTTGTGACAGCCAGAGCATCTCTTCCCTGCCCTTGTTATTATTTCACATGCACGGGTCCAGATAGCAAAGTGTGTTCTACTCTATGTGTAGTGGCCACCTTCCAGTATATTGGTAGGAGAACCTGTTTATTTCAATATAGTTTATATTCAGCTCCTGTTATATTAGGTAACCCTGTCCCTTCTGGTCTGGGATTATATAGCTAGTTTTACGTTAGGGCTTGATGCCAGGTCAGGCATCCAGTGGATACTTCATGATCATTAATTTAGAGGTCTAGATGCATGTCACATTAGAATCTATTAGGGAGGGACTAAAGCACAGATAGCCTGACTTCGAGTTCCAGCGCCACACATTTCTTGCATATGAGGAGCTCAATTCCAGGCTGATTGGACAACAGTTGGAGGATCTTCTAATGGCGCAGATCTTATCTTCAGATCTCCAACACAAAGACAGACAATGCATTATCCTTGAGAGGGCCCTGGAACTGGTCTTTGCTGCAACATTCATCTGGAAGTATCTCTATTAATAACTAAATATATCCAGGTATACAGTATGTACACAATTGTACTAGTACTATATGTACACAATTGCTCTAGGACTCATGTAGGGCACTTGGCTGATAATACTTGTTTGTAAAATGGATATACTGTATGTACGGTTATTAATCTCTCCTTATAGAAAGCTTGTATTATTGCTATACTGGTGTGAATCTATATACTTATGGTTGTTATATGTAGGTTGCAGTAGTCATTCTCCTCCCAATTACTTTGATTAGATTATTGAATAATTTCCCAGGAAAGAAATCCCCTCTGTTCACGGAGACCCTGCCCTGAGTGTAGACACTGCCAACTCAAACTCACTCTTACACTTAGCAAAGGTTCTGGTTCTCCTATTTACCTACAAATGTAGCACAATCTCCTTTTTGGGCAGGGCAATTTCTTATATCACCCCAAAAAGAGGACTACATGTACTTTACTCTTTTTTCAGTGCTTTCACATCTTAGCAAGGTATCTGACCTTCATTATATCCATGTATAAATAATACTATGAAACAATAAAAAAATGCCAGCTCAGGATAAATGACAGGTCAGATTTCTATAGTTTTCTGTCTGTTGCAGACCAACCAGTACGTAAGGCATAGTGCAGTGATGCCTTAAAGCCCAACTTTTGGTTCCCCAGATAACGGCCTCCCTCAACAGTATTTTTTTCTTTCAGATGTCTTTTGACAAATTATGTGTTGCGCAAAGTCCTCTTACTTTTTAGTCTTCTCATGGCAGGGGGCAGTACTACATAATGCAGAGACTGTCACTGATGTGATGACATCAGCACTGTTTTCTGCATTAATACATTGTGAGTGCAGGGTGCCATGGTGATATCCACTCAAGGCATGTGTCTATAAGGTCTGAGGACAGCTTGTGATGCAGAAAAGCTGGACAACTCTGGTTTAAAGGTGAGTATTGTAGCCAGAGATGTTTTTTTTTTGTTTGGCTTGAAATGCCTACCAGTATAGGAGAGTGCAAGTGTAAGCCTTTAAAGCACACTAAGAAAGAAGGCAGGGGGATGTCTCTGTAGATCTGTACTGTACCTAGTGTAGCCCCCTTGTTCTTGACATGGGCTACTAGATTAAAGCTAGTTTTGACTGGGTGGTAGTCACTCCAGACCAATTGTGTACTTCTTCATTAAGTCTTCCCTAAACTCAATGGGGTGTTCACTGTCATCAGTTGGTGTCACTGGCCATAGCATTATATTTCATAAACAAGGTTAAGTTGTGAATATTTATATTTATTTCAGCCAATCCAGAAGGAGCTTTGGGCCACGGGTACATGCTTGGAGAGGATATAAATATTTGGGACAGACCATGTGCTTGCTCTCTTCCCCTGAGCTGAAGCCTTTGCATGTGTTGCTGGATGGAACCCTACTGTTAGGCCCAGTAGCCTGTTTGGGGCCTAACATGTGATGAAATGGTCCCAAATCTGTCCTGCCTGGTCTGGAAGAATCTGTGTCAAGAATAAGACCCAGGGGAGTCCCCTTGCTGGAGAAAGTCAGGAAGGAGGCTGGAGGACCTGGTGACTCGCTTGGAGGACACACTGAAATTTTGGAATGTGCTCACAGTGTTGCTGGGTCAGCTTAGAGGCTCTTACACTGTGAAGCTGGACAGTTATCTGGGGAGCCTGTAAATGATATGCTATAGTTTATGGGACCCTCAACCCTCACCTCCTTAACTGTTCTGCAATAAACCTCTAAAAAGAAAAAACGGACTGCTGTATAATCCTTTCTTGGTCCCCCATTTTAGCCATGAACTCAGCCCTTCTGTATAAAAAAAAACAAACAAAGTCAAAGGAATGTAAAAAAAAAAAAGCTGGTTTTGTTATGGGGCAGCTACCTATGAAGTCCAAAATACACCACTGTGTGCATCTATATACTTATGGTCAGGGGTGGACTGACCATTTGGAAACTCGGACACTGCCTGAGGGCCCAGGGTCAGTAGGGGGCCCCATAAGATGCCCCTGGTACCTTTTTCATAGGCTTTTTTGAGTTTGGGCAAGGACACAGGGGCCCCATGATCCCCTATTGCCCGGTGGCCCCATGAGTTGTCAGTCTGCCCCTGCTTATGGTTACTGTTATATGTTAGTTGCAGTAGTTATTCTTCTCCCAATTACTTTGATTAGATTACTGAATCATTTCCAAGGAAGGGAATCCCCTCTGTTCACGGAGACACTACCCTGGGTGTAGACACTGTCAACTCAAACCTACTCTTCCACTTAGCAAAGGTTCTGGTTCTCCTATTTACCTAGGACTATCTCCTTTTTAAGCAGGAAGAATAAGACCCAGAGGAGTCCCCTTGCTGGAGAGAGTCAGGAAGAAGGCTGGTTTCTCGCAGGGCCTGGTGACTCACTTGGAGGACGCACTGAAAATTTGGAACATGCTCACAGTGTTGCTGGGTCAGCTTAGAGGCTTTTATACTGGACACTGATCTGGAGAGCCTGTAAGTGATCTGCTATAGTTTATGGGACCTTCAACCCTTACCTCCTTAACTTTTCTGCAATAAAACTCTAAAAAAAGACAAAACTGACTGCTGCTTAATATCATTTCTTGGTCCTCCATTTTAGCCATAGACTCAGCCCTTCTGTATAAAAAAAACCAAACAAAGTCAAAGGAATGTAAGAAAAAATTATCGCCAATTCTGCTATGGGGCAGCTACCTATGACGTCCCGAGGGAGCAATGGCAACAGCCAAACAGAGTGCAGCATATGAGAATAAGACATCAGTAAGAGGAGTGTAAAGGAAAGTAGTCCAGATAAAATGTATACTCCAAAAGGGGTTACAATCCATTATCACAGCAGCTCTTTGTCAGCAGAACCACACATGTGCACAAGTCTACTGACTCTCCATTGTTCTAAAGCTTCTCACATAAAAAATAAAGCCAGGCATAGGAGTTATGTCATAGGCCAAGAGGGAGAACAACATTCAAAGCAATAACCTTATTAAATTTAATTTTCTTTACAATTTTTGGATACTAATTATATTTCTTGTAATACTGGTGTAGCACTACTCTCTTGAGGGCCACTAGATCTGTTTTGGGTCCCCCTAAGCTCTGAATGGCCAGGCAACACACATTTTCCACACTTGTACATTCAGAGTCAGTAAACAGTACTTTAGCTGGTTTTTAGTTGTTTTTTGTTAAGGGGTAACAACTTGGATGGGGTCTAGGTGTATATGGGATGCCCAAGGAACTGTAAACTTGAGGACAAATTCTTAGCAACAATACTGTACAAAAATGTGGATCTGCAAAAATATCTCTTTAACCACTTGCCCTCCTAAGGATTTACCCCCCTTCCTGACCAGTCCATTTTTTGCGTTACGGCACTGTGTTACTTGAACTGACAATTGCGCTGTCATGCAACACTGCACCCAAATTAAATTTACATCCTTTTTTTACCACGAGCTGACCTTTCTTTTGGTGGTATTTGATCACCTGTACATTTTTATTTTTTGCGCTATAAGCAAAAAAAGACCAACAATTTTGAAAATAAACAGTATTTTGGACTTTTTGCTATTAAATATGTCCAGTAAAAAAGTTTTAAAAATCAAATTTCGTCATAAATGTAGGCCAAAATGTATTCTGCTACATGTCTTTGCTAAAAAAAAAAATATCCCAATACGTGTAAATTAATTGGTTTACGTGAACGTTATAGCGTTTACAATTGGCGGTATAGATACTGGGATTTTTTTTTTCTACTAGTAATGGCGGCGATCAGTGACTTTTATCGGGACTGCAGCTGTCAGGGATCGCCGCGGCGCTGGTCTCGGCGCATGCACAGTAGACCTCCTCATATAGGAATGCAGGGACTAGGTCCCGGCCCGCCGCGGCGAGGAAGTTCGCGCATGCGCACTGGCGTTCCCGGGTGCGCACCTGGCAGCAATGACAGCGCAGGGTGCGGTATTTAAACCGCCCTGTGCTGTCACCTATTGCCGAATGGTCTTCTGAGTATTCTGTCGATCTGAATCTGTGATTGTGAGTACTTGACCCAGATTGCCTGACCCATTGCTGTCTTCTCCTGTCCTGACCCTTGGCTTGTCTGACCTCGCTCCTGAATGCTCCATTATAGATCTGACCTCCTGTTACTGACCTGGCGTGTGACCCGACCATTTTCTGCCTGCTGCTTTATACCGCACCGACCCCCCGGCTACCGACTCGGCTTGCCTGACCTTGCTCATCCATCCGTCCATCCCTCTCATTGGGACCCTCCGGTCTCCTCACATCAGACTCTTACCTTGCGGAAGCCCCTGGCAGTCCCCTCTGCCACTGGCGGGTATACCCGGTAGTCACGACCTGGTCTCGGAGCGCTCCAAGTCCATCCCCACCATCAGGGGCCCTGGTGAACAAGTGCTCCGGAACTTAGACTCCGCGCTCCGGGAAAGCCTGACCAGTGGGTTACTAGAGGTGCTGTCAGGCGGTCTCTTACAGCAGCAGACATTCTGACACTGGGGGGGAACTAACTTGGTGTCACTTACACCCCCAGTGACACCAATACAGTGGTCAGTGCTAAAAAAAGTACTGACACTATACTAATGGCACTGGGCAGGAAAGGGTTAATGTGATGGGGCAATCAAAGGGTTAACTATGTGCAGGGAGTGTTTTACTAGGGGGCGGGATATGTGTAGTTTACTGTAAGCACACTGCTCGGGATGGCTGTGCTATGGACAGCTATCCCGAACAGTGTGCTCGAGCTGACAGGGAGAAAGACTGTTTGTAAACAAAACAGTTTTCCTCCCCATCGGTGAGTGTTGGTAATCACCGGGCGCCAGCGGGTAATTATCAGCCGGGATCTGGTGATTAACGTCTATGACCCCGAATGGTGTCGCGGGTAGGTAGGTACATTTCCTACCTGGAAATGTAAAATCATGTATATATACGTCATTTTGCGCACAGGTGCCGTCCTGTAGCAGTATTTCTACTATTGGATGGTCCTTAAGTTGTTAAGTCCCCTTGTTGTACTTCCTCAGACCCCAGATGAATCTTTACTCTTACCAGGCTGCACTTAGGGTATCCCTAGGCAAGGGATTCCAAGATCTAACAATGAAGTAGTCCTTGATGAGAACTAGTTGGGTCTTGCACCTGACTGCCCTCTACACTTATCTAACCTAGGGGGTGGAAGAGTACTCACACTGTCCTGTCCTGTCAGCATGGTGGGTTGGCAGCTGCTTTCAGGCCTTTGCTGGGCTGGCTCCTTTCTGCTGCTCAGAATGTCCTTCCTAGTATACCTTGGACAGTGGAGTCTGTAGGTAAGCTCCCTTCTCTGGGACCCCCTCACAGGCTCCACACTCCAGCCTTCTGTCAGTCCATCTTCCACCTGACTCTGCACACTGCTCCCCAGGCTCTGCTACATTTAAGGGTTGTCCTCGGTCACCATGTCTGGCCTCTTGCCTGGGGATGGCCAAGGTCCCTCAAATATGCAGATCTGAGCCTCCTCTCCTCCTCCGCCAGTCTTCCAGAAAGTTCTCTTTGTTTCTGGAAGGGTAGGAGGGCTCCAGAAACCCTGACCTGTAGAATCCCCCAGCCTTTCCTGAGGTGAACGCACTACCTCACTCCCAGGTAGACTCATCCCAGGCTGCTACCCAGCCTCTAACTGAAAAAAAATCTACTTTACAGAGAAGGTGTTACATTAAGAAAGATTAAGACTTCAAGACGTGTTTTTTAACAGCGTACACTACTCAGATTGTAGAACAATACTGTTTTTTTATAATTGCAATGAATGTAGGGAAGAACAAAATAAACAGACTTTTGAGGTACTCAAAGTTAGCAACTAAACATTCACATAAAAAGTGCAAAATTTTAATGTCATTTAAAAAGAAATCATAAAAAATAAAATATAGTTTAACTGCAAATAATAAAACTTTTCATAGATAGCATGAGCAGATGCAAATAGTCATTAAATAATTTTGCCAACCCCAACATTTCATATCCCTGATATGAGCCTGCTGTGCCCTGTACTTGTAGGAAAAAGTATCCTGATCTCTTTGTATTGCTCCTATTGTGTGAAATCCCTGGTGTACCTGCCAGTCCCTCTGCTTTCCTATCAAAAACTGATCACACTAGGCATGAGAGCACAGCATGGTCAGCTTTCTAGCTAGGCTGGGAACTCAGTCTGTGCCTCTCCAATGATTAGACTTGCCCCCCTGCACAGCCATTCACTGTGAACACCAGTGTCTGCTGTTTCTCCTCCCCCAGCTCTCTAAGATCCTTATGCAGCTGAGAACAGAGGGTATGTAATTTATAATGTTTTTTGCAATGTATATATATATATATATATATATATATATATATATATATAAAAAATAGTTCTATCTATCTATCTAGAATTGTTTTATATATATATATATATATATATATATATATACTGTATATATACAGTTGTGTTCAAAATAATAGCAATGTGTTGAAAAAAGTGAATAAAGCTCAAAATCCTTCTAATAGCTTTTATTTCCATACACACAGATGCATTGGGAACACGACACATTCTATTCCAAATCAAAACATGAAGAAAAATAGATCAAATTTGTGTTGTTCCTCTAAAAAAAATGAAGAAAAGTGAATATTAGACTGTTCAAAAAAATCGCAGTGTTTGTATTCTTCTTTACAAACTCAAACATTCACTATATAAACTGAAAAATGTTTGAAGATTTTGCTTTCCTTTGAATCACTTAATGAATATTTGGTTGTAGTCGCACTGTTTCTGAGAACTGCTGTACATCTGTGTTGCATGGAGTCACCCAAATTCTGGCCCCTGTGATCAGGTATTCCAGCCCAGGATGATTGGACTACATTCCACAGTTCTTCTCTATTTCTTGGTTTTGCCTCAGAAACTGCATTTTTGATGTCACCCCACAAGTTTTCTATTGGATTAAGATCCGGGGATTGGGCTGGCCACTCCATAACGTCAATCTTGTTGGTCTGGAACCAAGATGTTGCACGTTTACTGGTGTGTTTGGGGTCGTTGTCTGGTTGGAACACCCATTTCAAGGGCATTTCCTCTTCAGCATAAGGCAGCATGACCTCTTCAAGTATTCTGATGTATTCAAACGGATCCATGATCCCTGGTATGCGATAAGTAGGCCCCACACTGTAGTATGAGAAACACCCCCATATCATGATGCTTGCACCACCATGCTTCACTGTCTTCACAGTGTACTGTGGCTTGAATTCAGTGTTTGGGGGTCATCTGACAAACTGTCTCCGGCCACTAGACCCAAAAAGAACAATCTTACTTTCATCAGTCCACACAATGTTGCGCCATTTCTCTTTAGGCCAGTCAATGTGCTCTTTGGCAAATTGTAACCTCTTCAGCACATGTCATTTTTTCAACAGTGGGGCTTTGCGGGGGCTTCTTGCAGATAGCTTGGCTTCACATAGGCGTCTTCTAATTGTAACAGTCCTCACAGGGAACTTTACACCTTCTTTTATCTTCCTGGAGCTGATTGTTGGCTGAGTCTTTGCCATTTTGGCTATTCTTCTATCCATTCGAATGGTAGTTTTTCACTTTCTTCCACGTCTTTCAGGTTTTGGTTGCCATTTTAAAGCATTTGCGATCATTTTAGCTGAGCAGCCGATCATTTTCTGCACTTCTTTATGTTTTCCCCTCTCCAATCAACTTTTTAATCAAGGTATGCTGTTCTTCTGAACAATGTCTGGAACGACCCATTTCTACATGGCAAATAATTTACTAACAGGTGTAGTAGAGTAATAGAAATCCAACAGACCCAACAGTCATGACATGCATGCTGCTGATTCTGTGTCATTGAATCACTAATTGAAAGGGGCATGTTCAAAATAATAGCAGTGTGGAGTTCTATTAGTGAGGTCATTCATTCTTTGAAAAACAGGTGGCAATTATTGCCCTTATTTAACCTCCTTGGCGGTATGATTATTTCCGATTTTTTGAGCTGAAAGCGGTACCATTTTTTTGTATGGAAATATGTAGTTTTTTATTGCAGGCTGTAATTTTTAGGAATAACTCACTGAAATCTGTCCGAACAAGAGTCTAGTAAACATCCCGGATATGATAAAATTTGAAACACAAAATCATAAATTATAATTTAATAAATAATCATAAAAACTAATAATATAATAATAAATTTAATTCAATAATATAATCAAACCAAAAACACTGAAATTTGAAATACAGAGGCAAATTCGCACATCGCTGAGCAAAGTCGCAAAATCGTTTTCAGTGTCTGATGATGAATTTCTCCACGAATCATTATCACTCAATTCTGCAAGTGGTTCTGATTTACTATCGCTGTTCTCTAGCTGGTCTAAAACCGCTTTTGACCTAAAGGGACACTTTTTGGACGCCATGGACTTTTCTCAGTTTCCAGGCAGAAAGAACAGTCAAAATGCAGACAGGGCACAGGACAAAGCAGTAGGGACAAAATGTATGTGAAATGCATTGAAACAGCAATGTTTTACTATGTAATAATCATTTTTAAAAAAATGAAATTTTTTAAAAATGTCAAATTTGCCGCCGGAACGTTCCGGCGCCCGTACGTCCCAACGTCACAGTGACCGGAACACGGAAGCCGGATGCCGGCATCGGCCGGAGGAGATGGCCAGGAACACTGCAGGGGACAAGGTAAGTGCTGCAGGGACTCCCGGAGCAATGCCGCATGGTAAGCCCGAGTGTAGCTCGGGGTTACCCCTTTGGTACTCAAATTTTACCCTGAGCTACACTCGGGAATACCGCTAAGGAGGTTCAGGAAGGAAGGCAGCAAATTTCAGAGAGAAATGCACTGTAAGCAGCATGTACAACATTTGCTGCCTTCCTTCCTTAAATAAGGGCAATAATTGCCACCTGTTTTTCAAAGAATGAATGACCTCACTAATAGAACTCCACACTGCTATTATTTTGAACATGCCCCTTTCAATTAGTGATTCAATTACACAGAATCAGCAGCATGCATGTCATGACTGTTGGGTCTGTTGGATTTCTATTACTCTACTACACCTGCTAGTAAATTATTTGCTATGTAGAAATATCATTTCTACCAAAAACAGTGATTGATCCGGTTAGTGATGTCTGACTGCTATTATTTTGAACACAACTGTATATATATATATACATACACACACAAATGTATGTGCCTTTCATTTCTGTTTTAAACTGAATGTGTTGCTTTACAAGGTGCAGGTTCACATATACATTTCAGGAGGTCATTCTATTTACTGTGGTGGCTACCAAAACAATTTTTTGAAGAATGTTCTCCTTATGCAGATATCATATGGAAAATATGAAAATTCTTTGATCAAGTAGTTAGGAACTTCATTGCCTTATGTTGATTCCTGATTGCCGAATACTATTAGATCTGGAGACGCCGAATATTTTTAATTTAGTGATTTTATAATGACTTGTTTACCATGTCTCTGTCTAACCTCTGTATGATCCATGTGATCGAATAAAACTTGTTTGTTAATACTCCGCTTGGATTTTCTAATAACCACTCTGTGTGAGCAGTATTGCACTTGTCATACTGCTAGGTTTTATGTTAAGCATTTGGGTTTATAAATCCACACTAATTATTAGTGAGACGGAGATATTTATATGACACATATTTATGTGTCATGTTAGGTAGCTATCCCCCCTTTTTTCCCTCACATATACTTTAACGTGTGTGTAAATTTCACCTTGAGCTATTGAGGTCAGTCAGCAGGATGATTTTTACTGCAAGAAGTAAGGAAACAGAAAAAAAACACTTGAAAGAAAAATTTTACCTTTTGGCTAAAATAAAAGCATCAAAGTAATAATATGAAATATTTTTATTTTTATGAGACTAAAAAAGAAATATTTTAAGAGATGAACTTTTTAGTCCTGACCAATATCCTAAAATGTATATAAAAAAAAAAAAACTACAAAACACCGCACATTCCCTGCAATGGTAATATGTCATTTTATAACCACGTCCAGGCTATCTTTTTTGTCTTTCATACTTGCTTGCCCTTTTAATGTCTTGAAGAGAAAGAATTTCGGAATAAGAATTCCTGGCTGGTCCTAAGCGCTCAGAGATCCGCCATGGTTGGAGGAACAGAGCACACACTTGTTTTTCCCATAGCTCATTCCAAATTTGGCACATTCGAGCTAAGGAGAGGCTAGAGCGTTTTCCGAAGATAAAAGTCGATGCCAGATGAGAATGAACTTCTGTCCCCTGGCACACAACGGTGGGATGAACATTTCTCAGCAAGAAACATGATGCCAGCATTGATCTAGTGAGTACAAAGCTGAAGTCTTGACACTGGTATAGTTACAGCTAATATCAGAATGCATCACGCAGGGAGAGCACAGCAGATACATGATGCCTGCAGACTAGAGAGGGAACGTGCGTCCCCTGCCCTTCTACAACGCAGTGTTATCATTCACTGCGAGGGAGCAGGGATACAAGCCCAGGCTCACCGGGTCGCGGACATCCGGACACTTACAGACAGCACGCTAAATTGCATTGTCTGTAAAGTCCATCAATGCCTTGGTAAAAAAAAGTATTTTTTTCCAGCTTTTGAGAATCAGCAGACCACAATGTTTTTATCATTTTAAAGAGATCCTGACAATTCGCCCATGCAGGAGCAGATTCCTACCCCTCTACAGCTAATGTTAACATTGACTGCGTCAGCCAACCGCTGGGAGGTGACCCCCCCCCCCCCCCGTCATGTACCAGCGCCTGAGCCCTGTATAGTAAATACCCATTGGGCCCAAGCACCTTAACAGGGGAGCAGAATACATGTTACCGCGTACCCAGTGCTGGGTATCGTCTTTGCGGGAGAGCACAGGTAAGGCGAGTATACAGAGGTCAGCATGGAGATCCTTTCCAATTACACTGCCAACACATTCACCATGAAATATTTAGAACACATCAGCTGACACCTACTTCGTACTGAAGACTTTGACGGCCGGTGTGGCTGCTGATTGGTTGAAGGTTTGTAAGTGGCAAGAAAACTGTGTAAAAAAATTTGGTTACAACTGTTGCTCAATGTAGCATATACAGTGCAGGAGTCAGGAGTATAATATACAACATAGCATATACATTGCAGGAGTCAGGAGTATAATATACAACATAGCATATACAGTGCAGGGGTCAGGAGTATAATATACAACATAGCATATACAGTGCAGGGGTCAGGAGTATAATATACAACATAGCATATACAGTGCAGGGGTCAGGAGTATAATATACAACATAGCATATAAAGTGCAGAAGTCAGGAGTATAATATACAACATAACATATAGAGTGCAGAAGTCAGGAGTATAATATACAACATCGCATATACAGTGCAGGAGTATAATATACAACATAGCATATAAAGTACAGGAGTCAGGAGTATAATATACAACATAGCATATAAAGTGCAGAGGTCAGGAGTATAATGTACAACATAGCATATACAGTGCAGAAGTCAGGAGTATAATATACAACATGGCATATACAGTGCAGGAGTATAATATACAACATAGCATATACAGTGCGGGGGTCAGGAGTAGAATGTACAACATAGCATATACAGTGCAGAAGTCAGAAGTATAATATACAACTCAGCATATACAGTGCAGAAGTCAGGAGTATAATATACAACGCAGCATACACAGTGTAGAAGTCAGAAGTATGATATACAACATAGCATATACAGTGCAGAAGTCAGGAGTATAATATACAACATAGCATATACAGTGCAGGAGTCAGGAGTATGATATAAAACATAGCATATACAGTGCAGAAGTCAGGAGTATAATATACAACATAGCATATACAGTGCAGAAGTCAGGAGTATAATATACAACATAGCATATACAGTGAAGGAGTCAGGAGTATGATATACAACATAGCATATACAGTGCAAAAGTCAGGAGTATAATATACAACATAGCATATACAGTGCAGGAGCCGGGAGTAAAATATACAACATAGCACATACAGTGCAGGAGTCAGGAGTATAATATACAACATAGCATATACAGTGCAGACGTCAGGAGTAAAATATACAACATAGCATATACAGTGCAGACGTCAGGAGTATAATATACAACATAGCATATACTGTTCAGGAGTCAGGAGTATAATATACAACATAGCATATACAGTGCAGAAGTCAGAAGTAAAATGTACAACATAGCATATACAGTGCAGACGTCAGGCGTATAATATACAACATAGCATATACAGTGTGGGGGTCAGGAGTAGAATGTACAACATAGCTAATACAGTTCAGAAGTCAGTAGTATAATATACAACATAGCATAAACAGCGTGGGGGTCAGGAGTAGAATGTACAACATAGCTAATACAGTGCAGGAGTCAGTAGTATATTATACAACATAGCATATACAGTGCAGGAGTTAAGAGTATTACATACAACATAGCATATACAGTGTGGGGGTCAGGAGTGTAAAGTACAACATAGCTAATACAGTGCAGGAGTCAGGAGTATAAAATACAGCATATCGTATACAGTGTAGGGGTCAGGAGTAGAATGTACAACAAAGTGTATACCGTGCAGGGCCAGGACTATATAGTACGGCATAGAATATACAGTGCAGGAGTATAATATACAACATAGTATATACAGAGTGGGGGTCAGAAGTAGAATGTACAACATTGCGTATACAGTGTACGGTTCAAGAGTATAATATACAAAATAAATGTATACAGTGCAGAAGTCAGGACCATACCATACACCATAGTATATATAGTGCAGGAGTCAGTAGTATAATATACAATATAGCATATACAGTGTGGGGGTCAGTAATGCAATGTACAACATAGCTTATACAGTGCAGGAGTCATGAGTATAATATACAACATAGCATGGGGTACAGGTGTATAATGTACAACATAGCTTATACAGTGAAGGAGTATAATATACAACATTTCATATACAGTGTGGGGTTCAGAAGCATAATGTACAACATTGTGTATACAGTGCAGGGGTCAGGGGTATAATGTACAAAAGAATGTATACAGTGCAGAAGTCAGAAGTATAATATACAACTCAGCATATACAGTGCAGAAGTCAGGAGTATAATATACAACGCAGCATACACAGTGTAGAAGTCAGAAGTATGATATACAACATAGCATATACAGTGCAGGAGTCAGGAGTATGATATACAACATAGCATATACAGTGCAGGAGTCAGGAGTATGATATAAAACATAGCATATACAGTGCAGAAGTCAGGAGTATAATATACAACATAGCATATACAGTGCAGAAGTCAGGAGTATAATATACAACATAGCATATACAGTGAAGGAGTCAGGAGTATGATATACAACATAGCATATACAGTGCAAAAGTCAGGAGTATAATATACAACATAGCATATACAGTGCAGGAGCCGGGAGTAAAATATACAACATAGCACATACAGTGCAGGAGTCAGGAGTATAATATACAACATAGCATATACAGTGCAGACGTCAGGAGTATAATATACAACATAGCATATACTGTTCAGGAGTCAGGAGTATAATATACAACATAGCATATACAGTGCAGAAGTCAGAAGTAAAATGTACAACATAGCATATACAGTGCAGACGTCAGGCGTATAATATACAACATAGCATATACAGTGTGGGGGTCAGGAGTAGAATGTACAACATAGCTAATACAGTTCAGAAGTCAGTAGTATAATATACAACATAGCATAAACAGCGTGGGGGTCAGGAGTAGAATGTACAACATAGCTAATACAGTGCAGGAGTCAGGAGCATAATTTACAACATAGTATATACAGTGTAGGGGTCAGGAGTAGAATGTAAAACATAGCTAATACAGTGCAGGAGTCAGTAGTATATTATACAACATAGCATATACAGTGCAGGAGTTAAGAGTATTACATACAACATAGCATATACAGTGTGGGGGTCAGGAGTGTAAAGTACAACATAGCTAATACAGTGCAGGAGTCAGGAGTATAAAATACAGCATATCGTATACAGTGTAGGGGTCAGGAGTAGAATGTACAACAAAGTGTATACCGTGCAGGGCCAGGACTATATAGTACGGCATAGAATATACAGTGCAGGAGTATAATATACAACATAGTATATACAGAGTGGGGGTCAGAAGTAGAATGTACAACATTGCGTATACAGTGTACGGTTCAAGAGTATAATATACAAAATAAATGTATACAGTGCAGAAGTCAGGACCATACCATACACCATAGTATATATAGTGCAGGAGTCAGTAGTATAATATACAATATAGCATATACAGTGTGGGGGTCAGTAATGCAATGTACAACATAGCTTATACAGTGCAGGAGTCATGAGTATAATATACAACATAGCATGGGGTACAGGTGTATAATGTACAACATAGCTTATACAGTGAAGGAGTATAATATACAACATTTCATATACAGTGTGGGGTTCAGAAGCATAATGTACAACATTGTGTATACAGTGCAGGGGTCAGGGGTATAATGTACAAAAGAATGTATACAGTGCAGAAGTCAGAAGTATAATATACAACTCAGCATATACAGTGCAGAAGTCAGGAGTATAATATACAACGCAGCATACACAGTGTAGAAGTCAGAAGTATGATATACAACATAGCATATACAGTGCAGGAGTCAGGAGTATGATATACAACATAGCATATACAGTGCAGAAGTCAGGAGTATAATATACAACATAGCATATAAAGTGCAGAAGTCAGGAGTATAATATACAACATAGCATATACAGTGAAGGAGTCAGGAGTATGATATACAACATAGCATATACAGTGCAAAAGTCAGGAGTATAATATACAACATAGCATATACTGTTCAGGAGTCGGGAGTATAATATACAACATAGCATATACAGTGCAGGAGCCGGGAGTAAAATATACAACATAGCACATACAGTGCAGGAGTCAGGAGTATAATATACAACATAGCATATACAGTGCAGACGTCAGGAGTATAATATACAACATAGCATATACAGTGCAGACGTCAGGAGTATAATATACAACATAGCATATACTGTTCAGGAGTCAGGAGTATAATATACAACATAGCATATACAGTGCAGAAGTCAGAAGTAAAATGTACAACATAGCATATACAGTGCAGACGTCAGGCGTATAATATACAACATAGCATATACAGTGTGGGGGTCAGGAGTAGAATGTACAACATAGCTAATACAGTTCAGAAGTCAGTAGTATAATATACAACATAGCATAAACAGCGTGGGGGTCAGGAGTAGAATGTACAACATAGCTAATACAGTGCAGGAGTCAGGAGCATAATTTACAACATAGTATATACAGTGTAGGGGTCAGGAGTAGAATGTAAAACATAGCTAATACAGTGCAGGAGTCAGTAGTATATTATACAACATAGCATATACAGTGCAGGAGTTAAGAGTATTACATACAACATAGCATATACAGTGTGGGGGTCAGGAGTGTAAAGTACAACATAGCTAATACAGTGCAGGAGTCAGGAGTATAATATACAGCATATCGTATACAGTGTAGGGGTCAGGAGAAGAATGTACAACAAAGTGTATACCATGCAGGGCCAGGACTATATAGTACGGCATAGAATATACAGTGCAGGAGTATAATGTACAACATAGTATATACAGAGTGGGGGTCAGAAGTAGAATGTACAACATTGCGTATACAGTGTACGGTTCAAGAGTATAATATACAAAATAAATGTATACAGTGCAGAAGTCAGGACCATACCGTACACCATAGTATATATAGTGCAGGAGTCAGTAGTATAATATACAATATAGCATATACAGTGTGGGGGTCAGTAATGCAATGTACAACATAGCTTATACAGTGCAGGAGTCATGAGTATAATATACAACATAGCATATACAGTGTGGGGTACAGGTGTATAATGTACAACATAGCTTATACAGTGAAGGAGTATAATATACAACATTTCATATACAATGTGGGGTTCAGAAGCATAATGTACAACATTGTGTATACAGTGCAGGGATCAGGGGTATAATGTACAAAAGAATGTATACAGTGCAGAAGTCAGGACCACAACGTACACCATACCATATACAGGAGCATAATGTAAGACATTGCAAAAACAATGTATAACATAGTGAATGCAGTGCAGGGGTCAGGAATATGACATACAATATAAAGTATGCAGTGCAGTGGTTGGGAGTATAATGTACAACATAGCACATGCAGTGCAGGGATCAGGAGTATAATGTAAACATAGTGTATACAATGCAGTGGTCAAGAGTATAATAAACAACAACGCACACAGTGCAGGAGTCAGGACTATAACATACAATATAGCTTATACAGTGCAGGGGTCAAGACTATAATATACAATATAGAATGTAGTGGTCAGGAGTATAATGTACAACATACTGAATGCAGTGCAGGGACCAAGAGCATAGAGTACAACATAGTGAATGCATTGAATAGGTTTGAAATATATGTACAACATAGTGTATACAGTGTAGAGGTAAAAAATATAAACAACAGCATAACATTCCTGTCCTTGCGTATATAGTTCAGAGAACAGGAGTGTAACTTACAACATAGAGAATGCAGTTCAGATGTCAGGAGTATAACATCCAATATAGTATATACAGTGCAGGGGTTAGGACTATAATATACAACATAGCATATACAATGCAGAGGCCAGACTAAAACATTCAACATAGTGTATACAGTGCAGGGGTCAAGACTATACCATGCAACATAGCACATACAGTGCAGAGGCCAGGAATAAAATAAAACATAACATATACAAGTTGCAGGGGTCAAAAGTATAATGTGCAACATGACATATACAGTACAGTTCAGGATCCGGGATATAATGTACAACACAGTGAATGCAGTGTAAGGGACAGTAGTCTGGTATACAAAATAGCATATGCAGTGCAGGGGTCAAAACTATAATGTACCACACAGTGCAGGGGTCAGACGTCTACTGTACAAAATTGCATATACAATGTAAACATAGTAAATGCAGTGCCAGGTCAGGAGTATTACATATGACATAGTCTATACAGTATGTCAAGTCTATAATATACAATGCAGAGGTCAGGAGTATAAGGTACAACATAGTGTATACAGTGCACTGGGCAGGAGTACAATGTACAACATAGTGAATGCAGTGCTGGGGACGGTAGTAAATTGTACAACATAGTGAATGCAGGGAATGGTTTAGGAATTTAATATACAGCACACCATATACAGTTCATGGATCAAATGTATACTGGAAAACATAGTGTTTACAGTGAAGGAGGCAAGAGTACAGTGTACAGCATAGTGATTGCAGTGCAGGGATCTGGAATATAATGTACAACATAGCTTGCACAGTGCAGCGGTTAGAAGTATAATGTACAACACAGTGAATACAGTGCAGGCACCAGGAATATAACATTCAAAATAGCGCCTACAGTGCAGGGGTCTAGATTATAATGTACAACATAGCATATGCAGTGTAAGGGTCAGGAGTAAAATGCACAACATAGCTAATACAGTGCAGGACTCAGGAGTATAATATACAACATAGCATATACAGTGTATGAGGTCAGGAGTATAATATACAACATAGCATATACAGTGTATGAGGTCAGGAGTATAATATACAACATAGCATATACAGTGTATGAGGTCAGGAGTATAATATACAACATAGCATATACAGTGCAGGACTCAGGAGTATAATATACAACATAGCATATACAGTGTATGAGGTCAGGAGTAGAATGTACATCATAGCTAATACAACATAATGAATTCAGTACAGAGGTCAGGATTATAATGTACAAAATTGCCATACATTGTACATTGTACAACATCATGAATGTAGTGTAAAGGCCAAAGTATAACAAATACATGATATGTACAGTGCAGGGTTCAGGGCTATGATATACAACATGGTGAGTACAGTGCAGGGGATGGAAGTATACAAGTATACAAGTATATTGGCGGGACGATAATCTACAACATAGTAAACGTAGTGTAGGGTTCAGGAGTACAACATAGTGGATGAAGTGCAGGGGACAGGAGTATGACATACAACATAGCATAAACAGTGCATTGGTCAGATGTATAATAAACAACAGCATATAAAATGCAGGGTCAGGAGTATAATGTACAACATAATGAATGTAGTGTAGGGGTCAGGAGTATAATGTACAATATAGCATATATAGTTCAATGTACTTTCTTCAAGCACAGACTGAGCAATGTGCTGAATTGCCTTGGAGTAGGGGTAGGCTTTGCATATGAATGAGCTGTGGACACAACATAACAGGGCAGGGCTGTTGCTTAATGTATGCCAGTAATAGTTAGGATATATATATATTTTTTTGTTTTTTAAGCTTTACTACTAATTGCTATTCTTTTTAAAAGTCTGCACTTTTATTATTATACAGTATTTATATAGCGCCAAAAGGTTTGCTCAGTGCTGTACATTATAGTGGGGGACAGAACATGAGACAGTACAGTAACAATACAATACAATACACGAGGGTTTCGAGGGCCCTGCTCTTTCGAGCTTACAATCTAGGAGGGAGGGGATGGTGGTACAGGAGGAAGTGGCTGTGGGGGATGGAGTGGTAGGAGGAGTGGAGGAGATCGGCTGTTAGGTGAGGGTGGGGTAGGCTTCCCTGAAGAGATGGGTTTTCCATTTTACTTTGCTGTGGCGAGGTACGTCATATCCGGCAATCCCATTGATACCTGGGATCGATGAATCGTAAATCCCAGGAATCAACGAGGTTCCTCCGCTTGTAGCATCACGTTATTTCAAAACCAGAAATGTCGTGATGCCAGGTGGATACAAGTGCCATTTTTAAATAGGGAAATCATTCCCTTTATTTATTGTTATGTGATTGACAGCTTGCCATAACAATGGGGCTTTAACTTCCACCGCCGCCATTGTTATGGAAACCTGTTACAAATAACTTGCGCCGCGCTCTCTCCATACTGCGCATGTGCAAAATCGAGAGGTGCATGCTGGGATAGCCAGCAGCACCAAATCCAGGAAGTACAAACAGCGGGATTCAGATGCCCACATCCATCATGGAACCGGCCTGCTTCCGAGATCAATGTAAGATTATTTACATTATTATAAAAACAAGCATGATTTTATCAAAGACAGTAGAATGATATGTAACTGCTGGTTGTTACAATTACGGGGGAGCTTTTTTTAAAGGCATTTTAGGTGGATTGGAACTCCACTTTAATATAATGTCAAACACAATAGAGACATGAAAAGTAAATGATGTAATGAATGGTTAACAATCGTTATTTGACGTCTCTGGCTGCACCGATGCCAATACTAAATATAGCTTAAGAAGTGTCTAAAATCTATGAACAAATGTAAAGCACAGTAGAAGTGTCGCTGAACAGAAGGATCATGAGAAAATCCATAGAGAGAAGGATGATTGCCCCAACCACATGTCTCCATAGGAGTAATCATCCAAAGTAAAGAAAAGCAAGAGAAGAAAAGACAAGAAATAGAGTAAAGCCAGTATGAACTGAAGGGGTTAGGGGGAAAAAAGGGAGAGGAGGTCAGGGAGGAGGGGGATGGAAAGGAATATGGCTAGGCTGTCAGTTTGTAAGCTCCCACATTGTTAAAAGGAAAACATAAAAAGATTCCATCTTTATGTTTACATCCCTCTGCATGGGGGCAAGTCCACGGAGAGGACAGTGGTGTACGACTCAGGTGACCCAGGTACCGAATCATCTTTGAACAGCAGACCTGATGGTTTTATATTCAGCGGAAGTTTGATAATGAAACCAGCAGGTTCATTTTTTGCTGAAAGGCAGGAGCCTATCCAGTGATGTGTGTGTGTATATATATATATATATATATATATATATATATATATATATATATATATATGAGTTCCTCCATTTGAGCCACTGTATTCAGTCTAGTAAACCATTCCTTCAAAGACGGTATCTGACGTTGACACTATTATACAAGAATGCACATCCGAGTGGCATTAATCACAAGCATTGCAAAATACTTGTAATAGGGACCTTTTATGACTGAGGAGTGGGGAAGTAGTTACTGACTTCAAGGGAGTTACAAGTAACTCTGAAGGTAACACCATGTACTTTCGCTCAATAGGGTTGGATATCTGGGCAGAACCACCAAATATGTAGCATGGATCCCTCTACAGCCAGGGTGTGAAACTGGTGGCCCTCCATCTGTCCCATCATGCCTTGACCTTTGGAAGTCATGCTTGGAACTGCCAATCTTGCAATGCCTCATGGGACTTGTAGTTTCGCAGCAGCTGGAGGGCTGCCAGCTTGACACCCCTGCTCTACACCCTCACATCTCCAGCAACAGTCAGGAGTATTAGGAAATATCCTATGAAGGAAAGTAGGAGTTCTGTACCAGTAGTAGAAGACTGTAATATTATGTTCCTTAACAGTCACATTCAGGAATCCCCAGTGCATAGTAATGGAAACCAAATGTTTAACGCTCATGTTTGCGAACACCTTCGCCACTCCTTTACCAATTAAGCCCCACCCCTCTCTAACTAACCTAATAGACCTTCTTACTTACTATACATAAACCCATGATTATGTAATGTACTCTCTTTCTGGACTTTTCTTCAAGTTCCCATGTCACTACCTGGGTGACATATACAGTTCCCATTAATCATCCAGCAGTGGGGACCTCACAACAAGCTCTAGAAGATTTAAGTGGTTTGATGACATCTCAGTGAGGGGTGGTAAGAAGAGTGGTTAGCAGGAGGCAGAGGACTGCGGTAAAGAATCACCTTTACTCCTAGAGTCTTTACTCCTAGAATAGGTGTTGAAGAGGGGTTTCTGATTATTCTCTTTGTCCAGTTTGATTCACGGACATTTATATGATGTTGGATTATAATTACACACGTCTATAGTTAACACAATTTTGATTTATGTTAATTTGGTATTCTGTAGTAATGTTTTTTTGGTATATATGTAGCACTACCCCCTTAGGAGTCGCTAGAAGATTTGGGTCCCCCTATAGTCCTGCACAGCCAGGCATCACGCATCTTCACACAGGCTTGCATCCAGAGTCAGAAATCAGTCCTTGAGCTTTGGTTTTGTTGTTTTATTTAGGGGATTTGAACTGGGATGGGGTTAGGGGTGTACAAGATGCCCAAGGGTACTGATAACTGAGGACACCTTCCTGAAACTATTTACAAGTTTTCTCCTCAAGACAGTCTCAGTTGGAGAGCTAGCCAGCATCTCTCTAGTGTACCACCCCAGACCCTAGATGAACTTCTCCTCTTCACCCAGCAATCAAGAGGTATCCCTGAACATAGGGATCCGGTTCCTGTCCCTTTAAGAGATGGACAGTCACTGGTTTTCCACCAAAGTGCTCCCTCCTCTATCCACCCAGGGGGTGAATGTGTACTCACTCAGATCCTCTCCTGTACCATTTGGGGGTTGGCTGCTGCTATGGGGCCTATCAGCTAGGCCACTCCTTCCCTGCCATACAGGTGGTCCTCTCTCAGTAGGCCAGTGAGCTCTGAACTTTCCTCCTTTTCAGCTCCAGGCCTGCAGATAGGCTCCATCCCGCTGGGCCTCCTCACGGTTTCCTTCCTTCAGCCTCACATCCTCCTTTCTGTCTTCCACCTAAACTCTCCTGCTGCTGAGCAGGCTCCAGCACTTTTAAAGGTTCCCCAGCCCCTTGCCAACCTCTAGTTAGGGATTGGCTAGAATCTCCCAAAAGTGCAACCAGCCACTCCTCAGATCCACCCACTGCCTCCACAGCCTTCCTCCAAAAGCTCTAGAGCAGGGGGAAATTATATATATATATATATATATATATATATACAAATATATATATATATATATATATAAAAAACACACACTATATTGCCAAAGTATTGGAACACTCCTCCAAATCATTGTATTCAGGTCACCTCCATGGCCACAGGTGTATAAAATCAAGCACCTAGGCATGAATGTTCTACAAACATTTGTGAAAGAATGGGTCGCTCTCAGGAGCTCAGTGAATTCAAGTATGGTACCGTGGTCCATGGTCAACTGTTAGTGGTATTATAACAAAGTTGAAGCAACTGGGAACAACAGGAACTCCATGAAAAATGGCAGAGCAGTGTCAGCATACAGTGTACAGACACATCCATCAGATTGCCAGTCAGGGAAGCATGATTCATCATTCCAAAGTACACGTCTCCACTGCCCTAGAGTCCAATGGCGGCATGCTTTACACCACGGCATCCGAAGCTTTGCATTGTACTTGGTGATGTGAGGCTTGGATGCAGCTGCTCGGCCATGGAAAGCCATTCCATTAAGCTCTCTGTGCACTGCTGTTGTCCTAATCTGAAGGCCACATTAAGTTTGGTGGTCTTTAGCTATTGACTTTGCAGACAGTTGGTGACTTCTGGGCACTGTGCGCTTCAGCATGCGCTGACCTCCCTCTGTCATTTTATGAAGCCTACCACTTCGTGGCTGAGTTGCTATTGTTCCCAGTTGCTTCCACTTTGTTACAATACCACTAACAGTTGACCGTGGAATATTTAGTAGAGAGGAAATGTCACAGATGGACTTATTGCACAGGTGGCAACCTATCACGGTACCACACTTGGAGTCACTGAGCTCCTGAGAGCGACCCATTCTTTCACAAATGTTTGTAGAAGCAGTCTGCATGCCTAGGTGCTTGATTTTTTACACCTGTGGCCATGGAGGTGATTGGAACACCTGAATCCAATGATTTGGAGGGTTGTCCCAATAGTTTTGGCAATATAGTGTGTATATTTATTTATTTATTTATTTATGGTACTTATATATCACTGTCAATTTACGCAGCACTTTACATATATATTGTACATTCACATCAGTCCCTAACCCTCAAGGGGCGTACAATCTAAGGTCCCTAACTCACATTCATACATACACATATTAGGGCCAATTTAGACAGGATCCAATTAACCTACCAGCATGTCTTTGGAGTGTGTATATGTTGTCTGTGTCTCATTGGGAATATTGAGATGCAACAGAACTTCAGAGGAAAGTGCTGCAAATTTAGGGGATATCACCTTTAAAACAAGTGTCCCCATTGGTGATTTCCCCTCTACCATGTTTATTCTGACTCAGATTGTTGTGGTAGCAATTTATCCCTTGTGAGACCTCTATGCCTAGCCTGTATAAGCAGATATAATCACTGCGGGCAATCCTTATCAGATAGCTAAACTCACCAATACTGTGTTCATCCAGAAGTTGCTTTATTCTGTACATGTGACAACAGGATACAGCAGAATGAATGGTTTCCAGTATTATGCGGTCAAAAGATGATACTTTCTGTAGCGTACTATGCAGAATACATGTGTCCCTGTTACATGTGGACTGTTAGCTGCCTCCATGACACAGGAACTACTGTACTCAAGAAGAAGGGAGGAGCTTCATATGCAAAGGAATTGTGTCATAGATCTCAGGGAGCTAATATAAAAAACAAGTGCATTACCAAATAAGGCCACTGGATGGCAGCATATAACTAACTATAGAAATAGCCATAGGAAATGGTACAAAAAATAAACTATATGAATTCTCATGTACATTAACATAAATATTAACTGTGCAACAGCATAATGTTCCCATCCTGTGTCAATTTTAAAATCGTGTATTTTCTATCACTTTTTCCCAAAAATGTAAAGAAAAAAAAAACTGGTCATAAATTTAATTCAACAAGTGTTTCCTAATGATATAAATGTAAAATATATTAATTATAAAATTGGCAAACGTGACTAGATAAAAAGGAGGTATTGTAACAAAGAGAATAATAAAAGATTGATATTAAGCTCACTACTGTACAAAGAGACAATAACCAGGAAAAAAAGCAGCAGACTGTAATGGGGAAAATTTACACGTGTATGGATAGTGCTGGAGTCTCTCGAACTGAACTTAATACTGCAGTGAAGTTGCCTCTATGTTTCTTCACATGCTGACAAGGGCTATCAGTCTTGTGCTGAAGAGGTCTACTAAGTTGAACAGTACTGTCTGCTGGTAAGTATTTTGTGTCTGCAACTGGCATTTACACAGAATAAATTTCCCCGTTTGGAAAGATTTATTGGTATAGATACATTTGTGTCAAAGGAAGATTTTTTTAATGGTTCTGTGGGCCAATATCTAATACAGAACCTTTACTGTGAAATAGTTCTCCAAAAAAGCCAAATAAATGCATTACAGAACTTGTGGATGTGTTGTCAAGGGCTCAGAGTACTGGTGCACAGAAAAGCTCTGACACGTAAATCTGGGTTGAAGGTTCAAGGGAAAAAGAAGAAAAAAGAGACCACGTGTCATGTGTTCAAAGAGAAAACTTGAGAAAAGTGTTGCACACCAAAATCTACCTTGGGTGCTAAAGCCTTTGACCACTTGACCTCTGGAAGGTTTTACCCCTTTCATGACCAAGACATTTTTTTGTTATTTAGCACTGTGCTATTTTTACTGGCAAACGTGCGGTCATGCAACACGGTACCCTAATGAAATTTATATCACTTTTTTTCACACAAGTAGTGCTTTCTTTGTTTTTTTTTTAATTATTATTATACATACTTAAAAAGCCCTCCCTGGACCCCAATGACCTGAACAACCTCAGACCCATCTCCCTTCTCCCATTCACATCCAAACTCTTTGAGCGCTTAGTCTACAATCACCTAAGCTCTCACCTCAACGACAACAACCTCCTCGATCCCCTCCAGTCCGGCTTCCGTCCCCTACACTCCACCGAAACTGCCTTACTCAGACTCTCCAATGACCTCCTAACCACTAAAGCTAACGGCCACTACTCAGTGCTCCTACTCCTTGACCTCTCCGTGGCCTTCAACACAGTCGACCACCCCCTCCTCCTCAAAAAACTACACTCTCTCGGCCTCAGAGATTTCACTCTCTCCTGGCTCTCATCCTACCTATCACATTGATCCTTCAGCGTTACCTATAACGCTACCACCTCCCCCTCTTTCCCCCTCTCTGTTGTGGTCCCTCAGGGATCCGTCCTTGGGCCCCTTATGTTCTCCATCTACTCCTCCTCCCTTGGCCAACTCATACACTCTCACGGCTTCAACTACCAGCTCTATGCCGACGACACACAAATCTATCTCTCAACCCCCCGCCTCACCCCCGCAATCTCCGCCAGAGTCTCAAACCTACTAAACGACATATCAGACTGGATGTTGCTCCACTTCCTTAAACTGAACCTCTCCAAAACCGAGCTCCTAGTCTTCCCCCCAGCCCGCACACCTCCCCCCATTGACTTGTCCATCACGTCCAACAATGCCACTATCAGGCCCGCCCCGCAGGCCAGAGTACTTGGGGTCATTCTAGACTCCAACCTATCCTTCCATCCCCAAGTCCAATCACTAACTAACTCATGCAGACTCCACCTCCTCAACATCGCCAAAATCTGCACTTTCCTAACCCCAGAAACCACTAAACAGCTCATCCACTCCCTCATCATATCACGACTCGCCTACTGCAACTCCCTCCTCATTGGCCTGCTTTCGCCACAGGCTATCCCCACTTCAATCAATCCTGAACACGGAAGCCAGACTCATCCACCTTACCAACCGCTCCATTTCCGCCACCCCCCTCTGCCAATCCCTCCACTGGCTTCCGATTGCACAACGGATCAAATTCAAAATCCTAACACTGACGTACAAAGCTGTCCATCATACTGCCCCAAACTACATCCCCGACCTAATAGCCAAGTACCACCCATCACGCACACTCCGCTCCTCTCAAGAGCTCCTTCTCTCTAGTTCCCTAGTCTCCCCCTCCCATACCCGCCTCCAGGATTTCTACAGGACGTCACCCATACTCTGGAACTCCCTACCCCAATTCACCAGACTATCACCTACTCTCTTCTCATTTAGGCGCACCCTGAAAACCCACCTCTTCAGGGAAGCCTACCCCACCCCCTGCTAATTGCCAATCTCCTCCACTCTTCCAACCACTCCATCCCCCACAGCTATCTCCTCCTGTACCACTATCCCCTCCCTCCTAGATTGTAAGCTCAAAAGAGCAGGGCCCTCGATCCCCTCGTGTATCCTATTGTATTGTTATTGTACTGTCGCATGTTCTGTCCCCCTTTGTAATGTACAGCGCTGAGCGAACTATTGACGCTTTATAAATATTGTATAATAATAATTATACAATTTATAAAAGACTGAAAATTAAGAAAATAAAATATGTTCTACTTGCGGTTACAAACTATAAACAATAAAACAATGTTAAAAACAAAATTTTGTCACAAATTTAGGCCAAAATGTATTCTGCTACATGTCTTTATTAAAAAAATCCCAATAAGTGTATTATAATTGGTTTATGTGAAAGTTATAGAATCTACAGTTGGAGGTATATATACTGGAATTTATGTTTATTTATTATACTATTAATGGTGGCGATCAGTGACTTATAGCGGGACTGCAGGACTGAGGCGGGCATTCTGTCCCTGGGTGGGAGCTGACTAACTGCCACTGACATCTCCAGTGACACTAATACAATAATCAGTGCTAATAAAATGCACTGACACTGTACTAATGACACTAGGAAGGAAGGCGTTAACATCTGGGGCGATCAAAGGATTAACTGTGTATTAGAGAGTGTTTTTATTGTGTACTGTGATATATTTTTCTAACCAGACCTGCTGCTTTCTATCTCTCTGCTGTGCAGAGAGATAGAAAGCAACACTTCCATGCTGATAGGAGAGAAATCTGTGTTGTTTACATACAGATCTCTCCCTTCTCAGCTTCACCAACGATCACCGAGTCCCAGCCGAAAATCATCGGCTGGGACCCTGTGATTGACATTATCAGGAGTCAATAGCAGTGCGAGTAGGGCAGCGCACACGTACTACCTACCTTGAAATGCAAAAGCATGTATATTTACATGATTTTGCCCAGGAAAGCCGCCCTGTAGCAGTACATTTGCTATGGGTCAGCGGGCAGTGGTTAAATGGTTTCTGTGAAAGTTATAGTGTCTACAAACTATTATATATATATACTGTATAAACTATATTGCCGAAACTATTGGGATGCCTGCCTTTACACGCACATGAAATTTAATGGCATCGCAGTCTTAGTCCGTAGGGTTCAATATTGAGTAGGCCCTCCCTTTGCAGCTATAACAGCTTCAACTCTTCTGGGAAGGCTGTCCACAAGGTTTAGGAGGGTGTCTATGGGAAGGTTTCGCTGTTCTTCCAGAAGCCCATTTGTGAGGTCAGGCGCTGATGTTGGACGAGAAGGCCTGGCTCGCAGTCTCCCCTCTAATTCATCCCAAAGGGTTTCTAGCGGGTTGAGGTTTGAACAGGAAGGGGCCATCCCCAAACTGTTCCCACAAAGTTGGGAGCATGAAATTGTCCAAAATGTCTTGTTATGCTGGATGCCTTAAGAATTCCCTTCACTGGACCATCTCTGAAAAACAACCCCACACCATAATCCTCCCTCCACCAAACTTTACACTTGGCACAATGTTGTCAGGCAAGTGCCATTCTCCTGGTAACTGCCAAACCCAGACACATCCATTGGATTGCCAGATAGAGAAGCGTGATTGTTCACTCCAGAGAACACGTCTCCACTGCTCTAGAGTCCAGTGGCAGCGTGCTTTACACAACTGCATCCGAGGCTTTGCATTGCACTTGGTGATGTAAGGCTTGGATGCAGTAAACCCATTCCATGAAGCTCTCTGTGCATTGTTGTTGTGCTAATCTGAAGACCACAGGAGGTCTTTGACTATTGACTCTGCAGACAGTTGCTTACTTCTGTGCACTGTGCGCTTCAGCATGTGCTGACCCCGCTCTGTCATTTTACGTGGCCTACCACTTCATGGCTGAGTTGCTGTTGTTCCCAGTTGCTTCCACTTTGTTATAATACCACTAACAGTTGACCGTGGAATATTTAGTAACAAGGAAATGTCATGGATGGGCTTATTGCACAGGTGGCAACCTATCCCGGTACCACGCTTGAATTCACTGAGCTCCTGAGAGCGACCCATTATTTCACAAATGTTTGTAGAAGCAGTCTGCATGCCTAGGTGCTTAATTTTATACACTTGGGGCCATGGAGGTGATTGGAACACCTGAATCCAATGATTTGGAGGGGTGTCCCAATACTTTTGGCAATATAGTATATATATATATGGGAATTTATGCAGCTATAGACTGTAATGGCGGTGACCAACATTTTATAATGGGACTGTGATAAGGTGGCAACGGGCCCATAGAGCTCACAGTGTTCTTCCAGTTGTGCTTGAAAATCCTGATTGGCAGCCCCCAGATTCAGCAGCACCTATTATTCCGTCATTCACAGCCCAACCCAGTATTCAGGTGGAAACAGCAAATTTAATAAATCCCCTTGATTTTTTTGAACTGTTAACACGGAAGAGCTGTTTAATTTGATTGTGGACCAAAGCAATCTTTACGCTCATCGCCCCCAACCCAAATTCAAATCTTGCCAGAGAATTCATGTGGAAACCTGTCATGGTTTCTGAGGTTAAAATTTTTTGGAGGCTTAACCCTTAACATCAACATTACAAAAAAGAATGAATTGTGGTCATATTGCTCAACAGACCCAATTCATCATGTACCCATGTTCTCTGCTGCAATGCCTAGGCAATAGATATGAAAATATAATGTGTTTCAGGCATTTCAGTGAATATACACTCTGTTGTCCTCAGACTAACTGAGAACGTTCTTTTGTGTTCATTCTTCCTCAGCCAGGCAATTGACCAATTTTCTAGATAATTTGGACAAATTTTCAGTTGTTGCAAAAATAGCAAAGCATTTTGTAGTGTTGAACTTTCACAATTTAACAGGAAATAGCAGGGGCAATTGTTTCCCTTTTCATTACTCCCACATTCTATTGTGTCTAGTCTAGAGGACATGAAGTGAAGGGAAATTTCGCTAATGAGAGGGAAAAAAAAGAAAAACCCTTGAAAGAGGTTTTTAACCCTTCCACCCTCTATCCACTATTGTTTGAGTTTATATATATTTTAAAGCGGTAGTAAACCACATCCAAAAAAAATCCCCTGCAAGGTAAAGGCATAATGTGCTAATATGTATTGCATACTAGCACATTATGAAGAACTTACCTTAAAATGAAGCCCTCCAGCGGAGCTCTGTCATGGCTTCCCGGGCTTCCATCTTCACCCGGTCTTCCTTGAGGGTTTGCGAGCTCTGACCATCTGACTGGCCGAGCCACAATGACGTCATTCCAGCGCATGTGCCATTCCTTCAGAGCGCATGCGCCAGCTATCAAAAAGAGCTAATATCTACTAAACGATGCATGTTTAGGAGATATTAAAGTGTTACTAAACCCACAACAGTAAAATTAGATTGTATATGCAGAAAAGCACGCTTGTTATACTCAGTGTGGAACCTAAGGGGTTAATACTCTGCATTGTGTAAAAGGCTGTTTGATCCTGACTTCTCTGATCCTCCCCTTCTTCCTGTGTCCCCCTCTTATCTCCTGATAAGACATATCATGTGGAGACACTCTGCACATGCTCAGTTTGGTGTGTATTGCTAGAGAGGTTGCATGTGATCAGCACAGGACCAATCAGCACTGTTCAGACAGGTCAGGGATTCTGCATCCAGGGCCCTTGAACCCCTCGTGTATTGTTTTGTTACTGTATTGTCTCATGTTCTGTCCCCCACTATAATGTACAGTGCTGAGCAAACCTTCTGGCGCTATATAAATACTGTATAATAATAATTTGCGGCTACAGCTGTCGATCATGGGTCCCAGCTGGAGATTCCCCGATGGCACCCGGTGATCACTGAGGAAAAGTAACAGGGGAGTGGTCTGTATATAAACAACACAGATCTCTCCCCTGTCAGCACCGACATGCTGCTTTGTATTGCTCTGCATAGCAGAGCAATTCAAAGCAGTATGTTTCCTTAGTAAAACAGCACACTGTTAACCCTTTGATCGCTCCACGTGTTAACCTATTCCTGCCCAGTGCCATTAGTACAATGTCAGTGCTTTTTATTAGCACTAATCACTGTATTGGTGTCACCGGGGATGTCAGTGACAGTTAGTCAGTTCTCCCCAGTGTCAGAATACTCGCAGTCCCGCTATAAGTCACTGATCACCACCATTACTAGTATAAAAAATGAAAAACCTATTTTATATACCGTCATTTGTAGACGCTATAACTTTCACTTAAACCAATTAATTTACACATATTTATTTTGATCTCAATTTTTGATGAAATTTGAATTTTTACACTTTTTATGGATATGTTTCATAAAAAGCAAAAAATATAGATTTTTTAAATTGTCTGCCTTTTTTTCGTTATAGTGCAAAAAAATAGAAAAATTTACAGGTGATCAAATACCACTGAAAGAAAGCTCTATTTGTGGGGAAAAAAGGACATAAATTGCATTTGGGTGCAGCGTTGCATGATCGTGCAATTGTCAGTTACAGTAACACAAAAAAATGGCCTAGTCAGGAAGGGGGGTAAATCCTCTGGAAGACAAGTGGTTACTGTAAATACAGCTGCTTAGATGTGAGGGGATTGATAGGTGATATTGAGGAATATACCGTATTTTTCGCTCCATAAGACGCACTTTTTTCCCCCCAAAAAAGGGGGGGGAAATGTCAGTGCGTCTTATGGAGCGAATATGAAGCGGCCGGTCCGGTATTTCCACCGCTGCCGTGTCAGAATACCTGGCAGGCCGCTCAGGTCTTCTCTGCAGTAGAACCTTATCTGTTCCTCGGTCCAGTGCTGCGCAATCTTCCCGCGCCTGCTGTCAGCCAGGTGCCAACACTAAAGGGAGGATAACTCCGCGGAAGTGGGAGTGGGTACCTGTCAAATTCAGGTACCCGATCCCCCTCCCTTCCCAAAGGTCAGCAGTCTCTTAGTCATCCCCTGCACTGTCTGCAGTCTCTGGTCATTTGTACTGTCCGCAGTCTCTGGTCATCTCCTGTACTGTGTCTGCAGTCTCTGGTCATCCCCTGTACTGTGTCCGCAGTCTCTGGTCATCTCCTGTACTATGTCTGCAGTCTCTGGTCATCTCCTGTACTGTCCGCAGTCTCTGGTCATCTCCTGTACTGTGTCTGCAGTCTCTGGTCATCTCCTGTACTGTCCGCAGTCTCTGGTCATCTCCTGTACTGTGTCCGCAGTCTCTGGTCATCTTCTGTACTGTGTCCGCAGTCTCTGGTCATCTCCTGTACTGTGTCCGCAGTCTCTGGTCATCTCCTGTACTGTCCGCAGTCTCTGGTCATCTCCTGTACTGTGTCCGCAGTCTCTGGTCATCTCCTGTACTGTGTCCGCAGTCTCTGGTCATCTCCTGTACTGTCCGCAGTCTGTGGTCATCTCCTGTACTCTGTCCGCAGTCTCTGGTCATCTCCTGTACTGTGTCCGCAGTCTCTGGTCATCTCCTGTACTGTCTGCAGTCTCTGGTCATCTCCTGTACTGTGTCTGCAGTCTCTGGTCATCTCCTGTGCTATGTCCGCAGTCTCTGGTCATCTCCTGTACTGTGTCCGCAGTCTCTGGTCATCTCCTGTACTGTCTGCAGTCTCTGGTCATCTCCTGTACTGTCTGCAGTCTCTGGTCATTTCCTGCACCATGTCCGCAGTCTCTGGCCATCTCCTGTACTGTGTCTACAGTCTCTGGTCATCTCCTGTACTATGTCCGCAGTTTCTGGTCATTTCCTGCACCATGTCCGCAGTCTCTTGGTCATCCCCTGTACTGTCCGCAGTCTCTTGGTCATCTCCTGTACTATGTCCGCAGTCTCTGGTCATCTCCTGTACTGTGTCCGCAGTCTCTGGTCATCTCCTGTACTGTGTCCACAGTCTCTGGTCATCTCCTGTACTATGTCTGCAGTCTCTGATCATCTCCTGTACTATGTCTGCAGTCTCTGGTCATTTCCTGCACCATGTCCGCAGTCTCTGGCCATCCCCTGTACTGTCCGCAGTCTCTTGGTCATCCCCTGTACTGTCTGCAGTCTCTGGTCATCTCCTGTACTATGTCTGCAGTCTCTGATCATCTCCTGTACTATGTCTGCAGTCTCTGGTCATCTCCTGTACTGTCTGCAGTCTCTGATCATCTCCTGTACTATGTCTGCAGTCTCTGGTCATCTCCTGTACTATGTCTGCAGTCTCTGGTCATCTCCTGTACTATGTCTGCAGTCTCTGATCATCTCCTGTACTATGTCTGCAGTCTCTGGTCATCTCCTGTACTATGTCTGCAGTCTCTGGTCATCTCCTGTACTGTCCGCAGTCTCTGGTCATCTCCTGTACTATGTCCGCAGTCTCTGGCCATCTCCTGTACTATGTCCGCAGTCTCTGGCCATCTCCTGTACTGTGTCTGTAGTCTCTGGTCATTTCCTGCACCATGTCCGGAGTCTCTTGGTCATCCCCTGTACTGTCCGCAGTCTCTTGGTCATCCCCTGTACTGTCTGCAGTCTCTGGTCATGTCCTGTACTATGTCTGCAGTCTCTGGTCATCTCCTGTACTATGTGTAAGGGACCACCAGGCGGTACCACTAGCACTCCACTGGCCAGGCGTCCCCAGCGCACGGTATCTAAGCCCCAGGGTACGTGTTCACCAGAGCCCCTGATGGTGGGGATGGACTTGAAGTACCCCGAGACCAGGTCGTGGCTACTGAGCACGCCTGTCAGTAGTAGCGGTATTCGCCAGGGGCTCCCGCAGGGAAGAGCCTGATGTGAGGAGGTCGGGTGATCCCGTCGGGATGGATGGCTGAGCAAGTGCGGGGTCAAACGGGCCGGGTCGGTAACAGTGGGGACGGAGCAGTACAAGGCAGCGGGCAGAGAGTAGTCGGGTCACACGCCAGGTCAGCAACGGAAGGTCAGATCCAAACGGGGGCATTCAGGAGAGAGGTCAGACAAAGCAAGGGTCTGGGCAGGAGAAGGCAACAAGGTCAGGTACAATCCGGGTCAATAACTTACTTCGAACAGGTTCGCAGATACAGGATACAAGGAAAGACCAGAAGGCACTGAATGACAGCTCAGGGCCGTTTAAATATCCCGCCCTGCGCTGCCATTGGTGCCACGCGCGCGCCCGCGGTCCCTACTGCGCATGCGCGAACTCCCTCGCCGCGGACGGCCAGGTCTCAGTGCCCGCATTCTGACAAGGGGCAGTGCACTGCGCCTGCGCCGAGCCCGTCGCAGCGGGGATTCCTGACACTATGTCTGCAGTCTATTGGTTCAGAATATTTTTTTTCTTGCAATCAAGCACGCCTACTATTTATATGAGCTTTACTTAAACTTTATTATAAGCTTCATTTACTACCACTAAATTATCTGTTAACTGCTATCAGTACCTCGGTGCCTTAAGTTCACCTTTATACAAAAAATAAAAATCACACTGCTTTAGAGGCTCCTGCAACAAAAAATACTAAATGTAAATTTTTTTTACCTGCAAAAAAATGTGCATTTATTATTTTTTGTTGCAGGAGCCTCTAAAGCAGTGGTCTCCAAACTGTGCCTCAGGGGCCAGATGCGGCCCTTTTCTTGCTTTTATCCGGCCCTTGGGGCACTATTTCATCCACTGATGCCAACAACGAGGCATACTTCCCCTCACTGCCACCAACTAAGGGGGGCACAATTCTTTCCAATGACACCAATGAGGGGGCACAATTCCTTCCAATGGCACCAACGATGGGGCCCAATTCCTTTCAATGGCACCAATGATGGGGCACAATTCCTTCCAATGGCACCAACGAAATGGCACAATTCCTGTAAAAAAAATGTGCATTTATTATTTTTTGTTGCAGGAGCCTCTAAAGCAGTGGTCTTAAAACTGCGGCCTGGGGGCCAGATGCGGCCCTTTGCTTGCTTTTACCTGGCCCTTGGGGCACTATTACATCCACTGATACCAACAATGAGGCATACTCCCCCCCACTGACACCAACTAAGGGGCACAATTCCTTTCAATGGCACCAACGATGGGACACAATTCCTTCCAATGGCACCAACGACGGGGCACAATTCCTTTCAATGGCACCAATGATGGGGAAAAATTCCTTCCAATGGCACCAATGATGGGGCAAAATTCCTTCCAATGGCACCAACGATGGGGCACAACTCCTTTCAATGGCACCAACGACGGGGCAAAATTCCTTTCAATGACACCAACGATGGTGCACAAGTCCTTCCAATGGCACCAACGACGGGGCACAATTCCTTTCAATGACACCAACGATGGTGCACAAGTCCTTCCAATGACACCAATGATGGGGCACAATTCCTTTCAATGGCACCAACGATGGGACACAATTCCTTCCAATGGTACCAATGACGGGGCACAATTCCTTCCAATGGCACTGATGATGGGGCACAATTCCTTCCAATGGCACTGATGATGGGGCACAATTCCTTTCAATGCCACCAACGACGGGGCACAATTCCTTCCAATGGCACTGATGATGGGGCACAATTCCTTTCAATGGCACCAACGATGGGACACAATTCCTTCCAATGGCACCAACGACGGGGCACAATTCCTTCCAATGGCACCAACAACGGGGCACAGTTCCTCCCACTGGCGCAAACAATGGGTCGCAATTCTTCCCACGACACCAAAAATGGGGCACTATCTATCCAACTGACACCAAAGACGGGGCATTGTCTATTCTCACTGGCCACAGTACGGCCCCCCAACAGTCTGAAGGACAGTAAACTGGCCCTTTCTTTAGAAAGTTTGGAGACCCCTGCTCTAAAGTATTGCACCGGCGATCAAATAATGAAATATTGGGCTTACATGCTCTTTAATACCCCTCTTCTGGACTCTCCGATACTCAGACTGGGAGAGGGAAGTCCATCACGATAAGCCATTGATGACCTTATTGGTGTGCTGATGCTCACTCTTTGTCCAATTGGCAGTGTTGGGGCAGGTATGCTCTGCTGTAGTATATTTTTTGTTTCTGACTATTCCATCTGGATCTAAAGACTGGATGAACAGAAAAATACATTTTTTTGCAAGATAAATCCTATGTGTGCATTTGGAACATATATTTAGCTGCTTGCCCGGAGTTTAGCGTTAAATACCTGGTACGTTTTTGACTGCAGCAGCATAAGCGGCAATCAAGTCTCAAGTGATTTGGAGTCTGACCTTCTCTTTAAATGTGTATTTTTGTGGCAGGAAGCTATGTGAATCTCCCACACTCTAATCACCGAATGTTCTGAGTGATGGGTAGCTACAATCATATTTACTAAACTACATTTCACCACTGCTTGCTCTTGGGAATCATTCAAAGTATGTTGCTGTTTTCATGTTATGCTTCAGTGCGAGCCGAAAACAAACATAATTATTGTGCTGTAGATATGTGTAAAGTGTTTACTTGCTGTACTTCGCTTCAGCGCAGTGTATTGGAAGCTGCCGCCAGCTTTTTTCTAAGCTCCTTGCTGAACATGGGCCATGCCTGACTGCCACTGCAGTGGTGGTTGGAGGGCCAGTGCCCCCCCCTCTCCTTTTGTGAAGGGGTAGCCCCAGATTTCTTTTAGTGTGTGAATCTTAGGGCAGATCTACACTGCATCTGAGCACCACAACCCAAAAACACTATTTAACCACCAGGGGCGGACTGACCATTTGGAAACTCGGGCACTGCCCGAGAGCCCGGGGTCAGTGGGGGGCCCCATGAGATGCCCCTGGTACCTTTTTCATAGGCTTTTTTTGAGTTTGGGCAAGGACACAGGGGCCCCATGATCCCCTATTGCCCGGGGGCCCCATGAGTTGTCAGTCCGCCCCTGTTAACCACTTGCCCTCCAGAAGATCTTCCCCATTCCTGACCAGGCCATTTTTATTGCATGTACTCTCCAGCGCCTCAGGATATGCACAGCCAAAAGGGAAGCCAAGGGTACCAGGACAGCGACAACCAAAGGAAATGCTTCAGGGGTGCAGCCCTCCTCAGACGGGGAAATCAGCCACTGGATAGAGAGAAAACAGGTGGCGCACACACCTAGTGCATTATCCAAGGTTTATTGTAGGAATGAAATAATAAAAACATACTCACAGACGAAGCATGTATCGAAGCATGTATCTAAAAAGCATAGAAAAATGACAATGGCCACAACGGCGGGCAAGGTGTTCTCACTGTCAGTGCGGTCAAATGGCTGACGCGTTTCGGGGGTGAATCCCTTTCCTCAGAGCTGATGACCAACCTCTGATGCTGATGTATGATGTATGGAAAGAAAGAGCCTCGCTGTTGATGCGATACGGTGCTGCATTACTTTAACTGACAATTGCGCGGTCATGCAACATTGCACCCAAATTAAATTTACGTCCTTCTTGACCCACAAATAGAGCTTTTTTTTGTTGCTATTTGATTGCCTCTGTGTTTTTTATTTTTTGCGCTATAAACAAAAAAAGACCAAAAGTTTTGAAAAAAAAACTATATTTTTGACTTTGTGCTGTTAACCACTTGCCCTCCAGAGGATTTACCCCCTTCCTGACCAGGCCATTTTTTTGCAATATAGTGCTGCATTATTTTAACTGGCAATTGCGCGGTCATGCAACATTACACCCAAATGAAATTTACGTCCTTCTTTCCCCACAAATAGAGCTTTCTTTTGGTGGTATGTGATTGCCTGTGTGTTTTTTATTTTTTTGCGCTATAAATAAGACCGACAATTTTGAAAAAAAAAATATATATATTTTTTATTTTTTGCTATTAACCACTAGCCCTCCAGAGGATTTACCCACTTTCCTGACCAGGCCATTTTTTTGAGTTACGGCGCTGCATTACTTTAACTGACAATTGCACAGTCATGCAACGCTGCACCCAAATTAAATTTAAGTCCTTTTTTCCCACAAATAGAGCTTTCTTTTGTGGTATTTGATCAACTCTGCATTTTTTTGTGCTATAAACAAAAAAGACTGACAATTTTGAAAAAAAACTATATTTTTGACTTTTTGCTAATAAACATGTCCAGTAAAAAAAAAATTAAAAATCAAATTTCATCATAAATGTAGGCCAAAGTGTATTCTGCTACATGTCTTTGCTAAAAAAAATCCCAATACGTGTAAATTAATTGGTTTACGTGAAAGTTATAACGTCTACAAATGGCGGTATAAATAATGGAATTTTTTTTTATATATATTAGCAATGGCGGAGATCAGCGACTTATAGCGGGACTGCAGCGGGCATTCTGACACTGGGGGGAACTGACTTGCTAATAAAAAACACTGACACTGTACTAATGGCACTGGGCAAGAAGGGGTTAACATTATTTTCCTTTCTCTGGATCAACTGTGGGTATGGGATTCTGTATAAGGGTTTGTTTTTTGTTTTTTTTTATTGGTTGAACTAGATGAGCCTGTATCTTTTTCAGCCCGACTAACTATTTCACTATGCACCTGTTATTTGTGCATTGTTGCTTTACATTTTTCATTTTACTTTTCTCACCATCTGTTTTTTCTTTCGTTGGAGAAAATGTAAAATAATGAAGATAATAAAAGGATGTTTTTTGGTACAAGAACAGGTCCTGGATGGTTTGAAGGAACCTCTGTAAGCCTCAGGAACATCTGCATCCTAAAGAAAAAATAACATTAAAACCACTTCAAATTTTGCCTTCCCAGTTGATTCCAGTGGCAACATTTTGCTAATATCTCCCAACCTGGAAACACTCTTAATTTTGCTCACCCCTAGTGGTAAGGCCCTCCAAAGGTTACAGTGAGTAGTCAATGCAAGTAGGATGTCAGGGGCAGCATGCTGCAATATGCTGGGCTTACATGCACAAAGGACTTGATGTTATCCTTTGTACTGGAAGATTCATGTTATTTCTTTCAGGCTGTTAAAGAAGCGTACTTTAATGTAAGGCTTATGTTCCCCATATCACACTAGGGATTCCATGCTGGCAATGACATTAGTCAACTCATGGGCTGCCCTTTTCAGATGGGAAGGACCTATCAGCGGATCCACTTGCTCAGCAGGGGATTTCTCTGCTGAGCCCCACTGAACAAGCAGATGACAGGTGGTCTATGGGGCGGTCAGATGGAAACAGACACAAAATATATGTACATGAGAGCCTCGGCTCTCCGGGGACTCCAACTTCTCATTGACTGAGAAAACAGTGGGAGCCATTGACTCCTGCTGCTGTCAATCACAACCATTGAGCCAATAAAGAGAGGGAGAAGGTGGGACCAAGCCACGGCTGTGTGTGAATGGACACACAGAGCAGCAGCTCAGGACTGAGCCTGCTTGAGTGCCCCCATAGAAAGCTGGTTGATCTGGGGACACACTCTGCAGCAAAGAGGGTCCAGAAGTCCCAATGGGGGACCCAAGAAGAGGAGGATTGGGGCTACTCTGTGCAAAAGCACTGCACACAGCAGGTAATATGACTTTTTTTTTTTAAATTGTCTTCAATATCACTTAGATATTCTCTATGATATAACATACTTAGATATTCTCAATAATATAGCAAATCTTTATATTTTTTAACTCATGTTGATTTTAATGCTCTCCGATAACCACTGCAACTTGAAAAAGTGGAGAGGGATTAGGACTCCTGTTAGGTTTTTATTGTCTGTGGCCCTGTTAGGGAGACTCATCTTCTCTGTTTGTCCTGTTTTCCATTATCATTGAAAATGAAAGTTAAAGAAAATCCTGAATTTTGGGTAGTCCCCAGAACAGCAATAGAAGGGAAATCTTCCAGTGAGGGCAGTAGTTCTGGTGAACCTGGTGACGCCCCAGGATTCCCTCACTTTGAGGGATATCCTCTGTTTTGGTAGCCAGAGGCAGCCCTCAAAACAGATAATATCCCTCAAAGTGAGGGAATCCTGGGGTGTCACCAGGTTCACCAGAACTACTGTCCTTATTGGAAGATTTCCCTTTTATTCCTGTTCTGAGGACAACCCAAAATTTAGGATTTTCTTATGGGACAGGAAGTGAAGGGAAATCTCCACAACTGCACATAAAGCTGACAGGGGTTATAACCCACTCTTACTCTATCCAAAATGGAATAAAAAAAGGTTTGCATTTGCAGACAGGGGTTATAACCCACCCTTACTCTATCCAAAATGGAATAAAAAAAAAGGTTTGCATTTGCAGATAGGGGTTATAACCCACCCTTACTCTATCCAAAATGGAATAAAAAAAGGTTTGCATTTGCAGTACTTCTACTTTAATTTTCTGTATTTTGTGCAATCCACTGTAGTCAGAAGGCAGAGAGGACCTTCCGAGACCACTGTACGTCTTGGGTCTGCTTTCTTTAAAGCCAAACATATTTAAATTGCCAACACAGTTTGAGAGATTGGTGGCTTTTAAAAAATGTAGTACTGACATATTTTTAATAGGCTTTCTGTATGTCAGCAAAGGGCCTGTAGAGGGTGTGTTTGGGAATCTCCCTCCTGCAGCTTAAGCAGAGGTTCCAAGATTATTGACACATTTTCAAGGTCTTCTTTAAGATGCAAAGCGGCAAGAGAAGTCAAAGAAAATGACAACTTTGTACTGGTGGTTTTGGAGACATAACATTATATTCATAAAAATCTGTATAGAAAATTGTATTTTCATAACATGGAATAGCAAAGTCATTAAAATTTAATAATCAAGTCATAAAGTTTATGATAATCTGAATGTGTACTTACTGCAAACACAATAAAAGTTTCCCTTTAAGTGTCAACTAACATGAAATGTACCTTGTTAGAGGATGGAAGCGCTATGATTTGTGCAGGAAGTGGGAACATTGTTTCATATACTTAACCATATAATGCGCCCACAGTGAAGTCACTTTTGACAATATAATAGGCCATTGTACTGTACATGAATATACAGGCCAGCAAACTGGAGGAAGATAATGAATGAAAATGGATTCACTGTAAATGGAGATGTATTACCTTTACAAAATGAAATTCAAACAATAAAGGTCCAATCACCTTATTTACTGGAACTAGCTATAAAAACTCCAGGCATAGCATTGTACTCACTGATATACAGTGTGACAGGGGCTGAAAAACCTCCAAGTGGTGTTGTTATATATAATATATTATATAAAATATTATACTATAAATATAATATAATAATCTAGTAAAATAGAATGCCAGTTTTTGTTATACAATATAGTTGGTGGACTGTAGCTACACCTAATATATTTGATCAATTTCGATTGCTCAGTTGGAAATATACATTTCTGACAATGCTGGCAGAGAGTAAAAAGTGTGATTATATTTTATCCATGGGCATCAATATGGAATCCTGACCCCCTCTCTTCTTTTGCTGGTTTAACTGCCTCTACTCTTCTGGGAAGGCTTTCTGTAATATTTTGGATTATACACTCACTGGCCGCTTTATACACGTTGCTAGTACTGGGTTGGACCCCATTTTGCCCTTCAGAACTGCCTTAATTCTTTGTGGCAGAGATTCATCAAGGTGTTGGAAACATTCCTCAGAGATTTTGGTCCATATTGACAAGTGTACCTTTTTTTCTAAAAAATAAAAAGCATGTCTATACTTACCTGCTGTGTACAGTGGTTTTGCACAGAGCAGCCTGGATCCTCCTCTTCTTGGGTCCCCCACAGGCTCTCCTGGTCCCTCCCTCCTGTCGGGTGCCCCCACAGCAAGCAGCTTGCTATGGTGGCATCCGCTGCTCTGTGTGTCCATTTGCACACAAAGCTGTGGCTCGGCCCCGCCCCCCTCTCTCTTCTCATTGGCTTACTGGCTTTGATTGACAGCAGTGGGAGCCAATGGCTCCTGCTTCTGTCTCAGCCAATGAGGAGAAGGAGTCCCGAGATAGCCGAGACTCCAGTGCACATCGCTGGATCGAGAGGGGGCTTAGGTGAGTATTAGGGGGGCTGCTGTACAGTGAAGGTTTTTTACTTTCATGCATAGAGTGCATAAAAGTAAAAAACCTTGAGCCTTTAGAGCCACTTTTTTTTTCGAATTAACAATTTTTATTGGTTTTCAAGTAAATCAAGTGTTACAGAAAACAAAGGGAAAATAAAACAAGCAAAACATAGAAGTACATCGATGGCTAAGATTACATTTGGTCAGGACCAGTGGAGTCATATAGTAACAATGCAAAAAAAAAAATCATGGTCTTACAATTTGGGCTGGCATAGAGGAAGAGAAGGTATCCCACGGGAGCCAAATCATCTCAAATACAGCAAACGAACCACTATGTGAAGCAGTCAAACACTCCATCTGTCTTACATCGGTAATAAGTTTATACAAAGTTTGCAATGAAGGTGGGTTAGAGGATAACCAACACATAGGAATACTTCTCCTGGCCGCTGTTAGCACATGTGCAGCAAGTTTTCTGGCCAGTTTAGATAGACCCGAGAATGGCAAGCCCAGCAAAAAATGCAGTGGGTCAAATGGGAGAGAAACTTGCAACAATGATTGCAACAAGGAGCGGACCTCTTCCCAAAAAGGAGCAATGGAGCTGCAGGTCCAAAAAATATGATAAAGAGAGCCAGAAGCGCTACTACAGCGCCAGCAGGCAGGAGAAGCACTCGGATTATAAACATAAAGAACTTCCGGGGTTTTGTACCACAACATCATAATCTTGTATATGTTTTCCTTAAAAACCACACAAATAGAGGATTTAGATGCATTATCCCATATTTTCTTCCACGTTAATAAGTCAATATCACGTTGTATAAATTGAGACCACCTACGCATATAAAGGTGAGCGTCATTGGACAAAGGGGGGGCCTCCATAAGAATTTTATAGGTGCTAGAGACAATACCCCTTTGATGGGGACCTTCCATACATAGACGTTCGAAGGGGGTAGGTTTCCCCAAGCTCAATGAGGGTGATAGAGTAGAGAAAAAGTGGCGTATTTGAAGGTATACATATAGATGATGAGGGGGTAGAGAGGCTTTCCTCTGGAGATCCGAGAATGAATGTAACTTACGAGTCACCGGGTGTACCAGGTGACGTAGTTGAAAAAGGTTAGATACTACCCAAAGAGACATCCGGGACATGGCCATATTGTCTGGAAGATTAGGGTTATGAAGGATATTTGTCAGTGGGGAGCATTGAGAAGCCAATGTGAATTTAGCCTTACATTTCTGCCAAACAGTCAATGAAAAAAGCATGGGGCCTAGGAGTGAGTGGCGAAAAGAATGAACCACCGCCGAGGTCGACCAGAGAAGGGAACACAGATGAACTGGGGACAATTGTAAAGACTCGATCTCAGTCCATGTATTGGGAGGGTAGTGAATGGACCATGACAGAAGAAAGCGAAGGTGGGTTGCAAAATAGTATGTTATTATATCCGGTGCTCCCAAGCCTCCCCTAGAACGTGGGGAAAGCAGAACAGAACGAGCAATCCTGTGCCGCCTGTTGTGCCAAATAAAATGTAAGAAAGATTTCTGAAGGGAGTGAAGCTTGGACATAGGAACGGGTACGGGGAGGGTTGCAAAAAGATATAAAAGTTTGGGTAGTACGGTCATTTTTAAGACATTAATACAACCGAGGAAAGAGATAGGCAAGGCATCCCAGTGTTTCAGGGAGCGAGAAATTGCTATAAACAGTGGGGGAAAATTGGCCTCGTATATGGATTGGTAAGAGGAAGTAAGGTTGGTGCCTAAATATTTTAAAGAGTGGGTGCACCACCGGTAGGGAAAGGCTGCCTGAAGGGAGGAAAGAACAACAGGAGAAACATGTATTGGAAGTGCCTCAGTTTTGGACGTGTTGACCTTATAACCTGATAAAGCCCCAAATTGTTTCAAAATTTTGTGCAAAATCGGTAAAGAGGTGTGGGGACTCGTAAGTGTGAGGAGGATGTCATCTGCAAATAATGATAATTTGTACTCATGAGAATGGGATTGTATCCCCCGGATATCCGGATTCAACCTGATGGCAACAGCCAATGGCTCCAGACAGAGAATGAACAGCAGGGGAGAGAGTGGACATCCCTGACGAGTGCCATTTGACATCTGAAAGGGGGGTGAGAGAAAGGAAGCTAATCTGACCTGTGAGAAAGGGGATGAATAAAGGGCCTTCAAAGCTGCAACAAATGAACCCCTGAAACCAAATCGCTCCAAAACCATGAACATGTAAGGCCAGCTTAAACGGTCAAAGGCTTTTTGGGCATCCAAGCTCAATAACACAGTAGGGGTAGAGGAACGGTTGACCAGATCAACCAGATCAATAGATCTCCTGGTGTTATCCGCAGCCTGTCTGGCAGGTACAAAGCCCACCTGATCTCTGTGAATGAGCTTGGAAATAATACCGGATAGTCGATTGGCCAAGATTTTAGTAAAAATCTTATAATCGGAATTAAGTAGGGCAATAGGGCGATAGTTATCTGCGATAGAGTGATCCTTATCAGGCTTAGGAATAACCGAGATATATGCACGGGAGAAGTCAGTCTGGGGTATGATTCCCTTAAATAGATCTCGGTAAAGGGATAGGAGATGAGGGGCCAGAGTACCAATAAAAGATTTATAGTAGGAGTAGGGCAGTCCGTCCGGTCCCGGGGCTTTACGAGAAGGGAGGTGTTTAATTGTATCCAATAATTCCTCTAGCGTAATATCCGCATTAAGAGCGTCAATGTCTGAGGGTGATACTCTCGGAAGTAGCAAGGGGTCAAAAAAATTATCAAACGATGGTTGTGTGAGAGAAGGGTGAAGGTCCGGGGTTAAACAGTTATACAATTTCCCATAGAATGAGCCAAAAAGGGTTGCCATGGCCCGAGGATCATAAGTAGGGCATCCATCAGGCTGTATTAGAAGGTCGGGCATCGTGGAGGGGGACTGGGCTTTGAGACGGTTGACTAACATACGGTGTGGCTTGTTAGAAAACTCATAAAATTTCTGTCTAACCCAAAGGAGAGATTGTGCAGTCTTACTGGAGTCAAGGGCTTTAATTCGGTCACGTAGAAATGTTACCCCCTGAAGCCCTGAAATAGATGGCTTATTCAGTAACTGACGTTCCGCCAACGAGAGCTGTTGTATGAGAGAGGCCCTAGCACTTGCCGAGGACTTTTTTTTAAACGGGAACCCATGGAGATACAGAGTCCACGGAAAACCGCCTTGTGGGCCTCCCACAGAGATGAGGAAGAAGTTACGGAACCGACATTAAGAGTAAAGTATGAATCGAGTCCCCGTGACAATTCATCCCTAAGATGGTCTGTGGAAAGAAATGTCTCATTAAGGCGCCAGTGACACGGTTTGGGCATAGCAGGGGGAAAAAAAAGATTTAAGGTCAAAGAGGCATGATCAGACCAAGTGATGGGATTGATTTCAGAGGAAACCAGAAGTGGGAGCAAAGAGGCAGAGATGAAAAAATGATCTAGGCGGGAATAACTACGGTGAGGGTTGGAGTAAAATGTAAATTGTTTATGAAGGGGGTGTTTAATCCACCAAGCGTCAAAGGGACGATGCTCCCTAATCAATTTACGGAAAGATTTTGAAGAGGAGCATTGCCGCTTCGAGGGGGTGGACTCAAAAAGCACTTTCCTGTCTTTATGGGGGGAAACAATCAGATTAAAATTTCCCCCTACAATCACCTGTGAGGTAGTAATAGAGTCTAGATTAGCGAGCGTTTGGGATAGGAATTGCAGTTGACCTGTATTGGGAGCATATAAATTCAACAGAACAAGGGGAGTCTCGCCATGCATACACTCTAAAATAATAAAACGACCCTGATGGTCAACCTTGGAGGAAACATCCCGAAGGGAGCAGTGTGACCCAATAAGGATTGCCACCCCGGCCTTCCCAGAAGGATTAAAGGCCGAGTAGGCTTGGGGAAAAAATCTCGAGGCAAAACGAAAAGAGCCAGTTGATTTAAAATGGGTTTCTTGGACAAAAATAATGTCTGCTCCAGAGGATCGGAATTCCCTCAAAGCCATCCACCGTTTTTGAATGGAGTTGAGGCCCTTGACGTTATATGACAGAAACCTCAACGCCATTATGAAACAACGACAACTGACCTACATGTAATAGCATGAAAAATGAATGGAATACCATCGATGTAATATAGTGAAAAACAAAAAACATAAAACAGTTGAATAACACAATACAGTGCAAAGTAATAGTATAAAAAACAAAAAACAGAGAACTAACACTAATAAGTATCCGCAAGGATATAAACTCGGGGATAACAATGGGACCCAAGTCGTCTAGGCCTATGGCTAGACAAAGTCGGGGGCAACACGACAACCAGGACATCGGAAAGATCGTCAAGCCCGGCCAGAAAAAAAAAAAAAAATCAACCATGAAAAACACCCGACAATTTGGCCGGACAGATAAGGTAAACCTGTGGGAAAATTATGTAAAGACAAAAAGAACCAAAAACCCAGGAAGGAAGGTTCATCACCGGATTCAGAAGGGCGCCCCAGAGAATCGTCAAGCAGGTGGATCAGTTGACCGAGGAAGACGCGGACGTTGTGGGGTACGAGAAAGTCTCTTCCGACCTCTGCGAACTGGGGTCCAGATCTTGTTGGGGGTAGCGGATGGACGAGACGGAGTTGGTGGCAGTGGGGATACATCTTCAGACAGAGGTGGAAGTCCCAGGCGTTTTAAGAAGGAGTCCGCCTCATGAAGATCACGGAGCACAACTTGGGTATTGTCCCTAGTTACGATCAGCCGAAAGGGAAACCCCCAGCGGTAAGGGACACGGTGTTGTTGATGATGTGTGGTGATCGGTTTCAGATCTCGTCGCTTAGCCAGTGTAATCGGGGACAGGTCGCAGAAGAGTTGGAGTCTGTCCCCCTGAAATTCCAGAGACGATTTATGGCGAACAGCAGAAAGTAGAGCTTCTTTGCTTTGAAAAAAATGAAAGCGAACAATAACGTCGCGAGATCTGGTGCCTTCAGCAGGTTTTGGGCCCAAGGAGCGGTGAGCCCTATCCATACGCCAATCTGCTTCTGGAACCAAGGGGGCAGTCGCGGTAAAGAAGGACAGAAGATGACGGTGCAACTGTGCATCTGCAATAGACTCGGACATACCGCGGATACGGATATTTTGGCGCCGTTCCCTGTTTTCCAGATCCTCTTGCTGGAGCTGCATTTGGGACATGGAATGCTTCAGATAAGCGTTATCCTCTTCCAGCACGTGGACGTATTGAACCAGATCATCAAACTCATTTTCCAGTCTGTCCGTGCGGTCTCCAATCTGGGTAATTTCCCCTCTAAGCTCCAAGGCCAGCTTTCCAATTTCAGCGGATATGGACTCGGTAATGATGCGCAAAAAATTTTGTAGCTTGTCATCCAACGCTGACAATGTGAGGGAAGGTGACTGGGTGGCCTGTTGAGGTGCCAGGGTGGAAAGAGGATGCTTCTCTGAGGCAGAGTGCTCCGCAGCCCTTGCAGTAGCATGCTGGGGCTCATAGTCCTCCAGCAGGGAGTGTGTCAGGGCAGAGGCTGGAGTGTCTGTGGGTGCAGTACCGTCTGCGACCACCGGGGGGCCGCGATCTCTCCCTGGGCTCTCAGTCATACCTGAGGCTGGGGATTGTGGCCTGGAGAGGAACCTCCGGAGCGGCGAGGGCCGCGGGTCACGTGGTTGCGGGGAGGGGGGCCTCCAGCGCCCTATCTTCCCCATCAAGCCTTCGCTCAGGTGCCGGGCCGGGTGCAGAGTACGGGTGACTCACCCGCAGCAGAAGAGGAGCGGAGGCAAGTGTCGGGTGAGTCTTCACTGGCCGGGATGAGTGGAGCTCACTTAAAGTGCGGCCGCCATCGTCCCTGGCCACGCATGCGCCCCCAGAGCCACTTTAATGTTGCTTTTCTATCATCTTCAACCAGTCTGCACATTCTCTTCTGACCTCTGACATTAGCAACACATTTTCATCCACACAACTGCTGCTCACTGGATATTCGGACCATTCTCTGTAAACCCTAGAGATGGGTCTCTTTGAAAATCCCAGTAGATCAGCAGTTTTTTAAATACTCAGACCAGCCCGTCTGGCACCAACAACCATGCCATGTTCAAAGTCACTTAAATCCCCTTTCTCCCCAATTCTGATGCTTGGTTTGAACTTCAGCAAGTCATATTTACCACATCTAGCACCTAAATGCATTGAGTTGCAGCCATGTGATTGGCTGATAAGCAATTTGTGTTACCAAACAATTGAACAGGTGTACCAAATAAAGTGGCATCTGAGTGTATTTGTGGAAATTTGTGCCCATTCAGTCAAAAAAGAATTTGGAAGGCAGCTACTGATGTTGGACAAGAAAACCTGGCTCACAATCAGTGTTTTAATTCACCTCAAGGGTGTTCAGTAGGGTTGAAGTCAGGGCTCTGTGCTGGCTTCCATACCAACTTGTCAAATCATGACTTTATGGAGCCGACTTTGTGCACAGGGGCACAGTCATGATGAAACAAAAAAAGGGCCTTCCCTGATCTGTTTCAATAAGGTTGGAAGCACACAACTGATTAAAAGTGAGACCTGGAGAGGAGCAAATGGGTGGAGGGTCTGCATGACTAAAAGGAGGAACAAGTCAGAAAAGTATTAAAAATGTGAGTTCAATTTGCGAGTGCTGTAGGTCTTAAGGGATTGGTGGATGAAGGTCAGATGGGTAGGGTGGAACCACACAGTTTGTTTGTGTGAAGGATACTGGGTATTCATTGCAGAAAGTTCAGGCAGAAATTTAATTTCCCCACTCACCCGCTCTAGACTTGCATTATTCATTGTAAGTCAATGGTTTGGGAAGGTACTTATTAAAAAAAATGTCACAGCTAGGTGGGTCAGGGGGGTCTTTGGGAGTTCAGTGAATACTTGAATTGTTAAAGAAGGGGAGCGGGGAGCATCTGAGGTATGGTGCTTCCACAGGTGCAAGATCCTCTTGGGAAAAAGTATGATCAAGTGAGTTCTTAACGTCTTCAAGCCAGTTGGAGCGTAGTTGAGGACATTGGTGAGTCTACTTATAAACTGGTCCTTTAAGGACACCCAAAGACCCCCTCCTGATTGCATTTTTTTTTGTTACTTAGGTTAATGGTATGTATTTTAATTAATTTTTTAATAAAAAATGGCTGTTGTGGACATTCAAATCCATATCATGCAGTCTGTGTTATTATTTTAAGGGTTAATAGAAAGACTAAGTTTGACAGTTCCTTTAGTCATGTCTTTGTATGCAACAATAATAGTACCCTAAATGGTCATGTGCTTAGATGTGTGCACCTGTTAATAATGGGTGCAACTGAAACACCTAAATTCAATTTATCGAGTCTTCATACTTTTTTATCATGGAGTGTGTCCAGTATCTGCTGAAAAAAGGACTGTCCAGATAATGCAGGGGCATAACAAAGGCACACCAAGGATACAGGGATGCACAGGGGTCATCAGATAACATGGGGTGCACAGGGATGCACTGGAGACACAGGAGTGCACAGGGCTGAGATATATGAAAGAGGGTACACTTGGAGCAGGGAGGCAGGGGTAGAATAGGGGTGCTCTAGATTACACAGGGAGCACTTGGTGACATTCAGTACCCCAAGGCTGGAAGACACAGGAGGCTGTCTCTTGATCGGCTGTGGTGCTGGCACACTGGTGAAACCAAGAAATGCCGGCAGCTGTGTGTTGAGGAAGAGACCTAACACGGGACAGGTGAGTGTTACACTTTTAGCTGTATATTATAAACATGAGTATTAGGATGTTCTTTGGGCCATATGTGGCCACAAACCACAAGGGGACCTTGGATAAAAAAAAGTGCAAAAGATAACTAAAGGAATAGATCAGGAAGACAAAAACATATGGCAAAACCCTTTTTTATTACTTTTCCCTATTATTTATCTTACTTTTGGGTAATTAATCCCCACACTGAGAAGGAAAAAGGCCATTCAATAAAGCTGTGATAAAAGAAAAAGAGAGCCCGGTAGGGAAGGTGGGAGCTTCTCCTGGAGGTGCTAGATCCTCAAGGGCAAGCACGTACCCAAAACATGGTATTTAACAGGACCACACCTATTTACTGTCCAGATATTAAGGATAAATCAGGGGTATAACAAGCTTGTAAGTCCTGCCAAGCTTTCAACAGTCAAGAGCCCCATTCTCACTATAGCTTAACATTTGTTTTGGTGAGTGAGCACCGATAAAGGGAAACAACTATGGGTACCACCTGATAGGAGGTGAGGGATTTACATAGAGGGGCTGTAGAAGATTGGGGGTGCAAATGTGGTGGACTTTAGCTATGGTTTGCTATGGGGGATGATGGTGTAGTATGAGAAGCTTAGAGGGGCTGGGAGAGTGCTGTATGTTAAATTGCCATGATAGCTGTGCAATGGATGTGGGAGTTAGATGTGTTCAGTGTTGGGGGTTGTTGTGGGTGCAGGTGTAGTATATATGCACATTAAATTATAAAAATGCAGTGCTTAACAGTCCTATATCGATATCTAAAGTTCATATATTGAAACAGGAGCTCCCATCAATATAAAAAGGGAGGAAGAAGAAATCCCAACACCAGCTTGAGTGTGGAAGTAGTCATACACAACACCTCAGTAATAGAGCCAAGCAGCTTACCAAATCCAAAGACCCTCAAATTATAGAGTGGTTTAATGCACCTGATGGACAAATAAATGAAATGGCTTCACATCAATCAATTGATACACAGTACTATAGAATTTATGTCTAAGGTAGTTGTGCCGATCCTCTAAGAATCTACACACTATGGCCCAAGAGTGTCACTCTGGGATAGCACCAAAGATAAAGCAAGGCAAAAAAAGAAATAAAAAAGAAATGGAGACAAACTCCTGCAGTGTACTATGCTAATAAAAACACAATGTATTAAAAATATTGTACTCACATATATTTCAGTAAACAGCACTTGTAAAGGTACATCAAGATGGCTGCAACGTCCAGCATGCTGACATCATGCATCACAGATCATGACCTACGCGTTTCATCACAAAATTGACGTCATCAGGGGCCAGTAGTATGTATTCAGTCTAGCGAAGAAGTGGCTGGATTCAGGGCATTCCAGGAAGGTTAGGATTCATGTCATATGCGCCTCTGCTACTTGCTACACCATCACCCCCCATAGCTCTTCATAGTCTGAATATCTATCTCAATATAGTCCACACCCCCAACCTTCTACAGTCCCCACATGCCAAACCAATATCCAGCGCCTCAAATCTCTTTATTCTGAAGCCAGCTTCAAACCTTTTTGTGCATACAATGTACTTTGAAATGCGTGGTACACAGTATATCGCAGGGCACAGCAGCAGTAAAACCGTATTTTGCATTTTCAACAACCAATATGTTTTGTGTTCTTTCCATTCTTTATTTAGCACCCAGCTAATATCCTTTCTGTGGGTAGAGGGAAAATAATTCACAGATTATATTCAGTGAAGTTTGGAAAAAAACAAACCTAATTAGTGAGATAGTCTCCAAAGGTAAATTGAACACTGTTAAAGCATTTTTAAACAGCTTGAAGGTTCCAAAAGAGAAAAAAAAAGTGGCAGAACAAAGGATTATTAGTTAGGATGCAAGTAATTGTTAATCACTGGATGTCATATCTACTACAATGTAAAGGTTTGATTTTGGTAATTAACCAAATAACCATTGCATCTTTAATGCTTTTAAAGGAAAACTAGTATTCTGATAGCTGCATGCAGTCAATTTATATAGCTATTAATTTGGTAAATGAATTTCCTTTTTTAGCATGCCTTTGCCTATATTAATATTATACAGGATTTTAATAGCACCGACAGTGTGTGCAGCACTTCACAACATAAGGGTAGACAGTACAATTACAATACAATTTAATACAGGAGGAATCAGAAGGCCCTGCTCCTTAGAGCTTACAATCTAAGAGGGAGGGCCAAGTGATACAAAAGGTAATAGCTTTGGGGTATGAGCTGATGGAGAAAATAAAGGTACAGTGGTTAGGTGGGAGCAGAATGGGCATCTCTGAAGAGAAGGGTTTTCAGGGATTGTCAGATTTTTGTCGCTGATTGCAATCTGATGGTATTGCTGACTGCCTATCATGCTGGTGTCGGCGTGACACCTTATTTGTGAGTGTTTTACTTACTTTTGATTAAATATAATGTTTTAAACTCGCTGCACCATCATCCTCTTTCTTTATTCCCGAGTGTGGCTCCTTGACTATGACTGGAGGATACGTTTAATAAAAGGTTCCCAGGTGCTGGTTTGATGCTTCTGTTGCAGAGTATTGCTCCCAATCTTGGATATCCCTCTTCAATACAGAGTATTGATTTTGCCACCTGGATACTTCACTGCTCCCAGAGCAACAGCCTTTTTGCTGGTTTTAATTAATCAGCAAAAAGCTCTGGTGAGTTTATTTATTTCTTCTGGTGGTGGATTATGAGCACAATTATACAAAATATATATTTTTTGCACCAATTTTGAAGTGATTTTGAAAAAAAAAATTTGTGCACTAATTTTGAAGTGACTTTATTTATGTGGACTTTTGATTATAGATGTATAGTCAGTAATTCACAGCGCATTCCTATTTTTTTGTTTGTTTGTATTATTCACCTTGATTGAGGTTTTAGGTTTGCTGCGGTTTTTGTATTTATTTAAATTAATTTTTGGCGCTTTTTCTTTCTTTTTTGATTGTCAGATTTTTCACAGTAGGAGATAGTTGGATACTCAGGAAGGAAAGTGGACGCTAAGGGGTTTATTTACTAAAGCTGGAGAGTCCAAAATCAGACTCCCTTCTGCATAGAAACCAATCAGCTTCCAGGTTTCATTGCCAAAGCTTCATTGAACAAGCTGAGGTTAGAAGCTGATTGGTTTCTATGCAGAAGGGAGTCTGATTTTGGACTCTCCAGCTTTAGTAAATAAACCCCTAAATGGCTAGCTGCTATAACACCAAAAAACCTTCCAAAACAACAATATAAATATAGGTGCAGCGCTAAAATATAAATATTAAACATCAAATGAAGTGCAAATAAATTAGAAAAGTGCCAATGCAATTATAACACTAAAAATGAATATAAATAAATATATCACAATATCAAATAATATTCAAGGTGACTGTTAGTGTACAAAAAGTGACCATATAATCATGATAATAATATGTCCATAAAGTGACAAAGTGATGACACTGTATACTGTCACTATAAAGTGACCACTGGTGCTGAATAAAGTGACAATAGTGATAAATAAATGTCCAAAAGTTAGTGATAAATGGAAAATCCAATTATGATCTCAGAAGCTGGTGATCAATATCATATATTCAATGGTATGGTGATGTGTCAGGTAATGGAAGAATTGCGCACTCGCCAGATGCGCAATTAAATCACACATTTAGAGATTAATACTCTCAGTGGTCAGCTGGAGGTCCCTCTAAGGATAAGCACAGCCTGGTCTGGAGTTCCCTCTCTGGATCATCTGCAGTCAGCAATGCCTCTGCTGTCCTCTTTATACAGCTCTGTGGGTTGATAAGCTGAACCTGATCCAAACCATCAGGCTCACTTCTGCATAGAAACCAATCAGCTTCCAGGGTTTATTGCCAAAGCTTAAAGTGTTACTAAACCCCAGACCTTGCATTTAGTATATATCTGGTCTCCCCGGACCCTGCATTCACTATATCTGGTCTCCCCGGACCCTTCATTCACTATATCTGGTCTCCCCGGACCCTGCATTCACTATATCTGATCTCCCCGGACCCTGCATTCACTATATCTGGTCTCCCCGGACCCTGTATTCACTATATCTGGTCTCCCCAGACCCTGCATTCACTATATCCGGTCTCCCCGGACCCTGCATTCACTATATCCGGTCTCCCCGGACCCTCATTCACTATATCTGGTCTCCCCAGATGCTGCATTCACTATATCTGGTCTCCCCGGACCCTGCATTAACTATATCTGCTCTCCTCAGACCCTGCATTCACTATATCCGGTCTCCCAGGACCCTGAATTCCCTATATTTGCTCTCCCCAGACCCTGCATTCACTATATCTGGTCTCCCCAGACCCTGCATTCACTATATCTGGTCTCCCCGGACCCTGCATTCACTATATATGGTCTCCCTGGACCCTGCATTCACTATATCCTGTCTCCCAGAACCCGGCATTCACTATATCTGGTCTGCCTGGACCCTGCATTCACTATATCCGGTCTCCCCGGACCCTGCATTCACTATAACTTGTCTCCCCGGACCCTGCATTCACTATATCTGGTCTCCCGGACCCTACATTCTCTATATCCGCTCTTCCTGGACCCTGCATTCACTATATCTGGTCTCCCCGGACCCTGCATTTACTATATCTGATCTCCCCGGACCCTGCATTCACTATATCTGGTCTCCCCGGACCCTGCATTCACTATATCTGGTCTCCCACAGTACACACAACATGGAAATGCAATTATTTTAGCAAATATAAACTGCTAAATACCTTTTCTCATCAGCAGTTAGAGTAGTCTTGTGACTTCTATCAGTGTCCAGCCGAGTACTGGTTAAAGCTTGTGGGAGGAGCTTTCATTCTTTTCTGACTGTCCTATGAGGCTGCATGACCCCTGACCCTCTATCTGGACATTGCTGATTGGCCCTGTGCTGATCACATGCACTTTCCCAGAGAACAAAAAAACTATCGAGCCGTATGCACTAAAGTGAGCATGAGCAGAGTGACTCCTAGAGCTCTGTACTATCAGCAGATGGATTGGGGACAGTAGAAGAAGGAGAGGATCAGAGAAGACAGGATCAAACAGCCTTTTTATACAGTGGTAAGTATTTACCTCTTAGGTTCCATAGTGAGTATAAAAAGCATGCTTTACTGCTTATACAGACTGATTTTACTGTTGTGAGTTTAGTAATACTTTAATTGAATACGCTGAGGTTAGAAGCTGATTAGTTTCTCTGCAGAAGTGAGCCTGATTTGACACTCTCCAGCTTTAGTAAATAAACCCCTTAGTGCTCTGGATTGAGACAAGCACACACTATAGAGGGATATGCTTTGTTAATATTTAATGTTTGAGGTTTACAACCACTTTAAGCAATATAGAGTTCACTGCCCTGCCCCCAGACTGTGACTGGTCAGTGAAGGAGCTTCAGCAAACAGATAAGTCATTGTTCTGAACACTCCTTCTGACACCTCATTCCTGGTCAGCAAATGTTCATGCAGCACCCCTGATTGACCCCTTTCTACTGCCACTCCTTCTCCCAGTCTGAGTCCTACTGTATGAAGAAATAGCCAGATAGAATAAAATAAAACTCAGGTGCTTACATTATTAAATTGTAAGATGCATATAATAACTTCTTAAAGCGCAGCTCCACCCAAACGGGGAAATTCTACTTTAAGGCCTCCTCCACCACTCCTCTTTCAGTAATGGCACTTTTGGGGGGGGGATCGAGGACCCAATTTTGACAGGTATCCACACCCATTTCCGCTCCAGTCCCCTAGGCCAGGGGTCTCCAAACTTTTGAAACAAAGGGTCAGTTTACTGTCCTTCAAACTTTAGAGGGCCAAATTGTGGCCAGTGGGAGTGGAAAATGCCCTGGCATCAGTGGGAATAAAAACAATACCCTAGTCTTGGGGGTCAGTTAGAGGAACAATGCCCTATCGTTGGTTTCAGTGGGATAATTAGTTCCTTATTTCTGGTATCAGTGGGAAGAACAGTGCCCCGTCACTGGTGTCAGTGGGGGGAACAGTGTCCCATTGCCGGTGTCAGTGGAAGGAACAGTTCCCCGTAGCTGGTGTTGCTGGGAGGAACAGTGTCCCATTGCTGGTGTCGCTGGAAGGAACAGTGTCCCGTAGCAGGTGTCAGTTGGAGGAACAGTGCCCTGTCGTTGGGAACAGTGGGAGGAACAGTGCCCCGTCGTTGGGATCAGTGGGAGTAACAGTGCCCCGTCGTTGGGATCAGTGGGAGGAACAGTGCCCCGTCGTTGAGGTCAGTGGGAGGAATAGTACCCCATGGTTGAGATCAGTGGGAGGAACAGTGCCCCATCGTTGAGGTCAGTGGGAGGAATAGTGCCCCATGGTTGAGGGCAGTGGGAGAGACAGTGCCCCATGGTTGAGATCAGTGGGAGGAATAGTGCCCCATCGTTTAGGTCAGTGGGAGGAACAGTGCCCCATGGTTGAGGTCAGTGGGAGGAATAGTGCCCCATCGTTGAGGTCAGTGGGAGGAATAGTGTCCCATCTTTGGGGTCAGTGGGAGGAGCAGTGCCCCATCATTGGCAACAGTGTGAGGAACAGTGCCATTTGTTGGGGTCAGTGGGAGGAATAATGCCCAATCGTTGGTGTCAGTGGGAGGAATAGCGCTTTGTATCAGTGGATGGAAAAGTGCCCCAAGGGCCGGATAACAGCAAGCAAGGGGCCACATCTGGCTTGCGGGCTGCAGTTTGGAGACCCGTGTCCTAGGTGATTGGAAGTTAAAGTTCCACACAACCCCCCCCCCCCCAACCCTGCAGTCTTCTTGGACACATGACAGATCCAAGAAGACTGCGGAACCATTCACAATGCACTGAAGCGGCAAGCTGTCACAGCCAGGTGCCCACAGTTAAGCTGCCGGCACCGCAGACAGAAGATGGGAAATGAAAATGGCTGGGATGAGCACGTTGCTGGATCCTGGGACAGGTGAGTGGTTCTTTATTAAAAGTCAGCAGCTACAGGTTTTACAGCTGTGGACTTGTCATTTTTACACAAGAGACTGGAGCTCCGCTTTAATAAATTCATGAGTGGATTTGCATTTCTTTATATCCACCTGAAGTTTTAGTAGGTAAAGGGACACTTTGCAAAGAAGAAAAACATCTTAAGTATGTGGATTGATTTTCCATGTGATCAACTGTTTGATCCATTGATTTTGGATTGGGTGTTTGAAGTTAACGTTCAATGGAGCGCAATCAGTCATTTCACTTGCTGCAATCCGATAACTGAATCTCAAAAGATTAAAAAAATAAAAAAAAATTGATCGCTTTCATCTTTAATTTAATCATACAAAAACAATTTAAATCAATCAAAACAGCTGGAAAAATATTTATAATTACGACATTAGATTAGAATGCTGAAACAATTGTTTTCTGGAACGATTGGATCAATATCTGTATGGCTGACATGAGAGCAAAAAGGCTGGGTGTTGTTTATGTTTGGCCCCCTCTTATAGACTGGCTGATATATGTAAATGAAACACAAAACACATAGAAATTGTGGCAAATCTAATTTATTATTCCTTAGAATAATTTAATTTAACAAGAGATTCATAATAAAAATATCAAGTGATATGCAATCTATTAGAAAATTTAATTAACTTACACTTTATAAATCCTTATTGAGTTAATTGTATATAAATGATATAAAAGCAATAAACAATATAATATTTATAATATCATATAGAACATCATAATTAAATAATAAATTATATATATATATATATATACTTATTAAAAATCCTGATTGAGTCCATTCTATATTAAATAATATAAGAAATAATGTAAGAGCAATAAATAATATACTGTATATAATATCATAATCATGTAGTAAATTATATATAACACATATATTGTATATATACTTATTAAATCCTGATTGAGTCCATTCTATAGTAAATAATATAATAAATAATATAAGAACAATAACTAATACAATATGTATAATATTATACTGTATATAATACCATAATTACATAGTAAATGATTTATAACACATATACGGTATATACACTTACTAAATCCTGATTGAGTCCCTTCTATATATTAAATAATATAATAAATAAGAACAATAAATCATATAATATGTATAATATTATACTGTATATAATATCATAATTATATAGTAAATTATATATACCGCATATACTGTATATATACTCATTAAATCCTGATTGAGTCCATTCTATATATGAAATTATATAATAAATAAGAATAATAAATAATATAATATGTATAATATTATACTGTATATAATATAATACTTATATAGTAAATGATATACATATACTGTATATACACTTAATAAATCCTGATTGAGTCTATTCTATATTAAATAATATAATTGTAACCCATGGAAGTGTTATTACTTGCAATAAAATAAAATTGACATTAGATGGCGGTGACTCGCATTGATGAGAGAGAGAGCGAGGCGGTCCATCTTTCACAATGGATAGGAACAGTCCACGGGCCCTCTGGTTCAAACCAGGGGTGGACTGGCCATTTGGAAACTTGGGCCGAGGGCCCGGGGTCAGTAGGGGGCCCCATGAGATGCCCCTGGTACCTTTTTCATAGGCTTTTTTGAGTTTGGGCAAGGACACAGGGGCCCCATGATCCCCTATTGCCCGGGGGCCCCATGAGTTGTCAGTCTGCCCCTGGTTCAAACTTGGTGTTCTTCTCTCTCTCTCTCTCTCTCTCTCAACATTTCATACAGTCGCCCCAGCTGTGGCCTAGTTATATCAGCGCCATTGCTGGAATACATATGCAGTACAGTTATCATTCAAGCTGACCACAGGACATACAGTAACAGATCAGGATACTGGATCAGCTGGATCAACAAGTCCCTTTCCCTTTCTGCAGAGCAGGATCCCTACTATCGTTCATCTTTTGCTTTTGACATCCAGAAGAAATTATCTTTGTCCATAGACATTTATGCCATTTTTTTCTACTTACTACTCCAAGCTCAGTTAATCGTTAAAGCCCTTAAAGGGAACCTTGCACTAAGTATTTGCCATCAGTCAAGAACGTGTTGAATCTTTTCCTTTTCCCTCATCATCTGGGAAGTGATCACCCTGAAGAACTATCATCTACCCCTAGACACAGCCTCACATCAATTGGGCCCCAACAAGCGCGCTGAAGATATTACAGATCTCTTAAAGGGGACACTGCCAATTATATCTGAGAATTCTCTTTCTTTCACATTTAATCCTTGTGATCTAGTTCTGAGGACCCACAATGAGCTTACCTGCTTCTTGATAGTTGCCTTCTGCTCACTGGGGATTCAGCAGTCCCCTCAGATTGGAAGCAGTGGATTATCTATGAAAGCAGGCCTGCTAACAGATACTGTTTTATTGTGAATGTTGATGCTTTTGATCACAGTTTGCCAATAGTGATCAGAGTTGCTGCCAATACCAGTGTTATTTTGTTACTCTTGACTCAGTTACCTCCAAATTCAATATAAACTTCTACTTGGTTTATACTACTCTGTGTGTGAGTCCATTTTGCAGGTGTGATTTATCTGGGTCACCAGAGCACGGTGGTGTCAGCAGAGGTTGGGCTTTCAACAGGAGGTCCAGTTTGACAGGGAACCCAAACAAATTACTAAAGCAACCCTTAAGGGGGTAGTTCTACATAATATATAATTTAATAACAATAAATAATATACTATGTATAATATAATCTATAATATCATAATTAAATGATGTATTATATACAACACATTTATAAATAGATACTTATTAAAACATGATTGAGTTATTCTATATCAAATAATATAACAACAATAAATAATATAATATTTCTAAAAATAAAATAAAATACAATATCATAATAAATAACTACAGTCATTCTGTATTGTAAAATATGCAAGATACCTGACCTGGAATAATGGTTCACTTTGTAAAGGAGCCAGTGGACGATGAAATGTCAGTTTGCGTCTCCATTTCTTGGTCTCCATGCCAACACCTTTACATACGTTCTTTACCATTATATAATGGATTATAATAACAATAATCATAATAAAATGTAATTTGCCATTTATTAAGCCATTCTTTGCATTGACTTAACCTTTTTGATCTGTGCATGATTCATATTACTTGAGAATTCGAATTTATATAGTACATCAATCCTGGTTTCTGATTTTTTGTGCTTGACTCACAGGCTCTTATTCAATTAAGTATCTCCTTCCGTACAGTTCTTTCCTTTGTGTACATAATATTAATTACATCAGGACTTCTCAAGTCTAATATTGATATATTGAGGTTGACTCACTAAAAAAATGGAGAACGTCCAACAACTCCCTAAATCAGTTATCCAATCACATGAAAAGAAAATTCCTGTTCAGTTTGAATATCCAATCACATGCAGATGTGTTTCCCATGACTGGATAATAGAAGTGAAAAGTCACAAAATGTTATGAATGAGGAGGATCAACATTTTTAGTAAATTATCCTCTTTTGTGTTGGCCATAATTTCTGCTCTGTCTGTAATGTACTTTGTGTTCCCTGCATTTATGCTTCTATAAATATCATTTATGTTTCAATATCTGTAGTTATGGTTCTGTTACACTTGAGTATCAGGAATCGTGGTCAAAATCAGTGTGTTTCTGCCTGCGGTTCCAAATTACGGCAAAACGCGCAACATGCATTTTGCTCACTTACTATCCAGACTGCAACGAAACCGAACTGACCCAGGTTAACAGTTCATATTAAGAACAAGGGGTTTCGTTGCACACATTTGCAAACACAGAATATGTGTAAGCTGCAATGACCGTGTCAAGGCACCCCAGTGTACTGCAGTCCTAGCTTTATAATTCTGAGAGTCTAGTAAATGATCAATCTATATCTCCGGACTAACTGACCTAATACAATGCTGTATAGGGGAATACCCAGATCACTGAGGACACTTTTATCACACGTAAGGATGGGCTGTAGAGCTATATCATGACATGCCTTACGGGATTTCTGCTCCACGTGTTACCCCGCTGTCCGATCTTACACGTACCATATTCTAAGCTTTATAATTATCTTTCTGGCTTGGCTAATACTTGGGGAGGTGCTCCATTTTAGCTTTTTAGTACCTTTATACGCTACTGCCGCGTAACCTCTTACTCCCTATAAATTTTTTTTTTCTCTTTTTCCCTTCCTCTGTATTACCCCACCATCTCATCCTGCATCTCTTTTTCTTTCTGTTCTTCTTTCCGACCTCTCTTTTTTCACACCTGTCATACCACTTTATCATTCATTCTTCACCAACCAAATAGAGCATTTACCTTCACACAGATATGACTCATCTCAACTATATCATACACTCAAGATATGAATACGTAAGCCATGACGTCCACAACATCTAGTGCAGTGGTTCTCAACCTTCCTAATGCCGTGACCCTTTAATACAGTTCCTCATGTTGTGGTGACCCCCAACCATAAAATTATTTACCCAGTAATTATAATTCATGAGTGTCGTTTTACCTCCAATACTGCTGCTTTCAACACAGTAGCTGCTTTTAACAGAGTAGCTGCTTTCAACACAGCAGCTGCTTTCTACACAGTAGCTGCTCTTTACATATCGGAAATATGTGTTTTCTGATGGTCTTAGGGGACCCCTGTGGGAGGGTCGTTCGACCCCCAAAGGGGTCGCGACCCACAGGTTGAGAACCACTGATCTAGTGCCTTCCATACCCTAATCTTCATATCACTCCATCATACATAAATGCTAAGATTCAAGACGTGATACCATACACCTACATTGCTGTATCCACTTTCCTCTGCGTATCCATTGGTTGTAGTGTATGCTTGATGTACTGTTCCACTCCACATGGCCTTGTATTACAGTTTACAATAAGTCCCGTCTGCGAAGCGGGAGACAACATGTCATGTCTATGTTCTGATTGTGATCTATAGCTGTATATGCTCTATATGCTATCTTGTCTATTCTCAAATTAATTAAGTATTTTTGCAATAATTCTGAGAGTCTCTCAAATTGGAGCACATATAGCAGTTGATATGTGATGAGAAATCAGCGAGTGCTCAGGATTCCAATGGGGTCAGCAGCATGCGCACGAAAAAGGAACCCAAAGACCTTATATGACATATATAAGCAATAATTGCAGTGCTAAAAAATTAATATATAAATTGTATGTAAAATTGTAAAAATGGTGGTTCAAATAAATAAACACAAGTGATAAATTTGAAAATTAAAAGTGCTTCGCTATAATAAGCACAAATAAATATGTGCAACTGTGAAAATCAATAAACAAACAAAAAATGTTCATATAATGGTGAAAGTATGACAGACACCAGTCAGAGAATTGTGCCGCATAAAGATCCTGTTGCACAGGTGATATCAAAGGATTGTGTGTGCCTTTAATCCATGTGACTTTAAATAGTGCAGGGGATATGATAAAAATGTGCACTCACCAGATGCGCATAGTAAAAGTGCAATATGTTGAATCATATAAAGGAAGCCCCCTTTAAGTGGACCAAACAAGCAGCATAGGAAGAGACTTCCTCCTCTGGATCTGGAACTGCTGAAGTGAAGTGTGAATGGGATCTATGTTTTTTAACAGGTATCTTCACACATTGCTCGATACAATATAACATGTAACAACAGCTTATTCATTCACAGCATACCATCAGTCCAGTTGCTTTTGCCTAAATATTGTTTCCATGTTCAGTGATGAATCTTTTTGCTGTTAGAGCAATTTTTTTTTCAATACATGTTTAAAAAAATAATCTTAGGCCTAAAGATTACTTAAAACCCTCAAACATTATATACACTGCTCAAAAAAATTAAAGGAACACTTTGAAAACATATCAGATATCAATAGGGAATAATCTCCTGCTGGATCTCTATATTGATATGGACGGGGTAATGTGTTAGGAACGTAAGGATGCCCCATCGTTTGATGGAAATGAAAATGATCAACCTACAGAGGACTGAATTCAAAGACACCCAGAAAATCAAAGTGAAAAAATCATGCAGCAGGCTAGTCCATTTTGCTGAAATTATATTGCAGCAACTCAAAATGGTCCTCAGTAGTTTGTATGGCCCCCACATGCTTGTATGCATGCCTGACAACATTGATGAGATGACAGATGGTGTCCTGGGGTATTTCCTCCCAGATCTGGTCCAGGGCATCACTGAGCTCCTGGACAGTCTGAGGTGCAACCTGGCAGCATCGGATGGACTGAAACATGATATCCCAGAGGTGTTCTATTGGATTTAGGTCAGGAGAATGTGGGGCCATTCAATGGTATTCCTTCATCTTCCAAGAACTTCCTACATACTCTCTCCACATGAGGGGATTGTCGTGCACCAGAATTAATCCAGGACCCACTGCACCAGCATAGGGTCTGACAATGGGTCCAAGGATTTCATCCCGATACCTAATGGCAGTCAGGGTGCGATTGTCTAGCCTGTAGAGGTCTGTGCGTCCCTCCATGGATATGCCTCCCCAGACCATCACTGACCCACCACCAAAATGGTCATGCTGAACGATGTTACAGACAACATAACATTCTCCATGGCTTCTCCTGACCCGTTCACGACTGTAACATGTCCTCAGGGTGAACCTGCTCAGCACATGTGACACAGGGCCCACTAGAGGACATCGGGCCCTCAGGCCACCCTCATGAAGTCTGCTTCTGATTGTTTGGTCAGAGACATTCACACCAGTGGCCTACTGGAGGTCATTTTGTAGGGCTCTGGCAGTGCTCATCCAGTTCTTCCTTGCACAAAGGAGCAGATAACGTTCCTGCTGATGGGTTAAGGACCTTCTACGCCCCTGTACGGCTCTCCTAAAGTAACTGTCTGTCTCCTGGAATCTCCTCCATGCTCTTGAGACTGTGCTGGGAGACACAGCAAACCTTCTAGCAATGGCATGTATTGATGTGCCATCCTGGATGAGTTGAACTGCCTGTGCAACCTCTGTAGGGTCCAGGTATTGCCTCATGCTACTGGTAGTGACACTGACTCTAGCCAAATGCAAAACTAGTCAAAAACAGTCAGAAAAGATGTGTAGGGAAACAAATGTCAGTGGCCTCCACCTGTAAAACCATTCCTGTTTTGGGGGTTGTCTCATTGTTGCCCACCTAACACCTGTTGTTAATTTCATTAACACCAAAGGAGCTGAAACTGATTAACAACCCCCTCTGCTACTTACTGACCAGATCAATATCCCAGGAGTTTAACTGACTTGATGCTCTTGATGCTATACTCTGATTAAAAAGTGTTCCTTTAATTTTTATGAACAGTGTGTTTTCTGAAAGCAGGCACACAATATTTTTATGATGGTTTATCAAGTGTGAATAAAACAATAAAAATATATGAAAGTCCATTTTAGGGCACACATACACTATAGGTTGCCCATTTTTTTAGTAAATTAAAAAAATGAGGTTGCGGCAAGTAAATATATACCCAACATGTCAAGTTTTAAAATTGCATGTGCCTGTAAAACGATAATAAATTTTCCAAAGGGGACACTTTAAAAGCTTTAGACTTAACTGTGAATGATGCCCCTAAAATTATTGCTCTCTCTCTTTCTATGTGCACAGATATATAACACATGTAGCACATGTGTTAAGCTACATTTCCATACATAGTTGTCCATGACATGTGCATTTACATACATATGTGCATGTACATAGGGGTGGGCCTTTTTTTTGGGGGGGGGGAGTGCTTGACTGATACCTTATTTTTTATACTTTTTTTTTCACTAAAACTTTATTTATAGCACATACGGCACAAAACGTCCCCTATGTGATATAATGTATTTGTAAAAGATTGTCTTTCATGAGATCTCAGGGATCTTTTAGACCCCTGATGTCTCACCTGCCTTCCATTGAAGCTGATGGAGTGCAGATTGTGCTCCATTAGCTTCTTGCCTGGCCAGGGAAAGTGACATGAGAAACTGGAAGTGACGTTATACATGTTACTTGAGTGTTCCTTACAGCTAGATGGATGTTCACTGGTCTCCCTCTCCTCCTCCCAGCGACATATGCCATGTGGGTCCCAGGCCTGCTGGTGGGACAGTGGAGTCGGTGAAGCATGGCAGATGGCACACTTCTCAGTGTCACAGAAAGGGATTTGGTGAATGTAGTACTGCCGGATCACTTTAATCAGAAAGTTAACTGTCTTCTTGTGAAAGAAAGACCCTTCTTGGCTGCTGTAACAGCTGGGAGTGTGTGTAAACACCCCTATTTCATCAATGTAAGTTTTACATCAGTGGCAACAAAAGGGTTAAAGATAGGTGTAGGACATAGGAATGGGATAGGCAGTACTAATGGCTATGACAGATGGTTGCCAACGAAGAGCCATTTGAGCAAAATTGTTGAATGATTATGATGGTATGGCAGTACTAGTTAAACAGTACTTAATTGGTCTATCAATTGGTCTCATTTGGGCCTTATCGGCAATTGAAGTTCTACAAATTCACCATGCAGTCCTATAGACCAAAAAAGAAGACCGTTGACCAATTCAATATTTATCATCTCATAATGAGATGAAACTTCATAAAGAAAAACAAAGATAAAGGGCAAAGAAGAAAGGAGAAGACCAGAAAGAAGGAAGAGCGGAGACCTCTGAGATCTCCTTTGTCAACAATTCTTTCTTTCTGTCACTCAACAGAGTTGTTATTTCCAGAGTTTACATGTTAGTTCAAAGTTATCATTATTTAGGGTAAAATAAGCTTTTATAAGCTATTAAGATCTTTTTCATATTTGGTGTGTGTCTTTTATTTGATGGCTCTGCTTGCATTGGACATGTTTTCATGCATTATGTTGCATTTCTCCATCACAGGCACAAGACGTGAACAGGATAAAATAAATTCTTTACAAAAGGTCCTTTACACCAATGTGTTGCAGTGTGTTGTAAAAAGTGCTCTATGCTGAACTTTGGTGGCATTGACATGAATGTTGCTATTCAAAGGGAAATGAAAACTGGAATGCAACCCAATACATCAATGTATATGAAAGGTATTGCAGTGTATTGTAATGCATGCCTTTGTGTGTGGACCAGAACTTAGATATGCCTTTGCCACCTTTTATTCCATGCTATGATTTACAGGATGTCTGTGTTATATAATCTATATTTCTTTGTCCAGAATATTTATTTCTTCATCCACGCACCAGTATAAACTTCTATAGCCAAACGTAAAAAGCAATATTGTGGCGCCTAAAAACAAACTAAATAAATGAATGTTGTCCAAATATTGATGATGCCAGCTTGTAGCCAGCAGTGGTGACATCTGCACCTAAATAGTGAATAGTTAAGACGCTTAATCAATAAACCATGTGGCAAAGAATAACAAATTGCTTTCACAACAACATAAAGTGGCTTCAAGTCCCAAACAGTATATATTAAACATACAGTGAATAACAGTTCCATAGGAAAACTATCCCATAGACCAAATTTTCTTTTCCACCACATGTGTGCAGTAGAAGAATTCCTCACCCACCAGAAAGTGTTGACCCCTGTTAAGGTAGTCACACAATGTGCAAATATCCAACAGCAGACTCTCATCGAATGGACTTCCTGGTTTCCAAATTAGGAATGATGATCCGAGGAACAAAGTATATTAACCCCCAGATAAGTGGTCACATTACTCTGGGCAAACGAATAATGGATAGATTCCCAATCCCAGGCTCTCCTCAAGATATATCTCCAAATGCCCTTAGGATAAGTAATGCTCCAAGTAGCTCAAATAAAATGAATATATTAAAATGCTCTAAGTGAAGTATTTATTAAAGACCATGGTTCAAATAAAAGAAATGACAATGTACTCACTTGTACTGGTGCCCAAAAACTGGCACCAATCTGTGTAGCCTTTAAATTTCATGAATCACACTGATCACAGTCAGCGTGCACTCCAAGCCTCACTACCAGCAGGCCGGACGTGATGGCATGGGGACCCAGAAGTGACATGTCACTGTAAACATATAAACTTACTTTCAGCTTCATTAGGAAATCTGGCAATCGCATTAATTCACAATTCATATTTTCATCTCTGGAAAGTAATTTTTCATCCCAAGTTTGATGCAGGGGCTATGTATAGAGCAGGGGTGGACTGACAACTCATGGGGCCCCCGGACAATAGGGGATCATGGGGCCCCTGTGTCCTTGCCCAAACTCAAAAAAGCCTATGAAAAAGGTACCAGGTGCATCTCATGGGGCCCCCTACTGACCCCGGGCCCTTGGGCAGTGCCCGAGTTTCCAAATGGTCAGTCCGCCCCTGGTATGGAGGACAGGGGTTAGAAGTATGTAAAATACTGAGATGAAGGGTCAGGAGAAGGTAAAGCACAGAGTGCAGGGGTGTCAGGGACCAGCAGAAGGGATAGCCATATCTTCGTAGCTACCCTTTAGAAATTGAGATCAATGGTGTATGCTTTATTTATTTACAGTCAGACACAATCCATCCAAACACCAGCAAACAGAATATACAGCAAAGATAGAGGTGAGCCAGAAACCCAGTTACAACATACCTAACAACCAGAATGAATAACAGAAAATGACTAACTAACTATATACAATATATACAAAATGGGGGGCACAGATCAACAAGGTAAACTGGAAATGCAGGGAACCGATAGGAAGGGGGAACCAGGACTGAGATCAGGTACAAGGCAGCAGATACGAGACAGCAGGGTACAGGATGCAGGGCAGGAGCAAGATCCGGAACTAGGCTCGGCATTAAGTCAGAAAACATAATCTGGTTATCAGGCAAACACTAAAGCAAAGTGTAATAGTAGAGGTGGGACTGAAAACCCTCCCAGCAGCCAGCATCAGATGGAGATTGATTACTGATGGCTGCTATTAGACACCCACTGGTGGACACCAGAACTACAATCTTCCACTCTGAGAAGCACATTGCCATCAACAGGTGATTCAGGTCCTGAGAAAGAGTCAGGATTGTGTAACATACAGAATGCAGGGGCCAGGAGTGTATAAAGTACAGAATGCAGGGGTCAGGAATATGTAACACACAGGGGGCAGGGGTCAAGAGTATGTAACATACATACAGGAATGGATAACATATAGAGTGAAGAAGCCAGGAGTAAAAGCAAGATACAGCCAGCAGAGGGCAAGGGTCAGGTGTATGTAATGCAAATAATGCAGGGGTAAGGAGTGTATACATTTTATTGCACAGCACCCCTATGATTCATTGCACACTCTTTCATCGCACAGCAGTACACCCTAGTTTGACATTTGGCATTTTGACAACACACATATCCACCTACATTCAAAGACTCACATACATACACTCACTCACATACACACACAATCACATCCACATACATACACACACACTTACTTGCACATACATACACTCACATCCACACACTCACACCTACATGCATGCACACACTCTTATGTATACACACACCAACACACATGCCAGTCATCACATAGCTTTCTCTTTTGGATAGTATGGCTGGTCATCCTTCCAGATTTTAGTTCCTTGTCCTCACTTCTGCCAGCTGGAAAACTTGGTGGTGGGGGTCTTGAGGAGAGGCAGCAAGATGGGTTGTGCCTTGTTTAGGGCCACCTTCCTCATGCATGTCCCGATCTGTGATTGCCTGGAAGTAGCATGTCAGGAAGTCACAGCACCAGAGAACATGCAGTGTTGACACCCAAGGCACCAGACAAAAGACACAGTGTATATGTCCTCCTGGATGCTAGCAATGCCCATGACAGAAGGGTAGTGATCTGCCTGTCACATGGCCATTATTGACCTGTTGTCGACTCCTGTTTTTGTGTTCTTTCAGCCTTGTGGGTCCAATTTGGGGAATGGCCTTTTTGTACCAGCATAGCTTGCCCCTGTGTGCAAAGACAGCTCCATGAAATTGAGTTACGTGTGGAGAAAGTCAACAGGTCCACACAAAACCCTGACCTCAACCCTACTGAACACCTTTGGGGTGAATAGGAAGGAATATTGTGAGCCAGGTCTCTTCTTCCAACAACAGTACCTAAAAGTACAAATGCTCAGGTGTCCACAACAGTTTGGCCATGTTGTGAATATTTCTCCATCTACACAAATATTGTATTTATATATTCACCTGACCATGCATGAGTATAGGATACCCTAACCACACCCTAGCAGTAATATTTCTACGACCACACTTGAGTACATGATCCTCTGGCCACACGCCATGCCATTCACAATTGATTGACAGGTGCATTGGACCTGCAGATGGCTTTCATTTGATCTGTATTTACCCCGCTTAAAACAAGTTTTGCTTTCCCATAGACATGAAGGTGAATGCCAAATATGTTTCACTTAAGCAAAAGACCTTCGACACTGGTACTTTGACCACACACAATTTTATATTTATCTTAACACATCAGTATATTTTTCTCTGACCACTCATGAGCATACACTCATTACTATATAGTCTTCTGACCACACATGAATATTTATTCCTCTGATAATGTATGATTATATATTCCTCTGACCACGCATGAGCAAGTATATATTCATCTAAGCACATGAGTATACAATATAGCCATCTGACAATATGTAAAAAATGATTCCTCTGACCATGTACAAATATATATTCCTCTGACCACACACAAGTATATATTTCTCTGACCACATACGAGAATATTCTTTTGACCACCCACAAGTATTTATCTCTCTAGCCGCATGTGAGGCACTGTTTAGAATTCAGTGTATGTGAATGCGGCTCCTAACGCTGCAGAGGATGGGAGAATGTAGATAACTAGTTTGATAGTGAACCCTTATGACTCGGTACATAGGACTTGGTGGCAGGTGAAGCGGCTAAAATGGAATAGATGATGTTGCCGATATCTGCCTCTGTCCATCAGCCTGTGAAAGGAGGAAATGACAATCCTTTTCCTATGACTATTGTATGAGTTGAAAGAGTACATGAATTTTCATGATGTCAAATGCCAGTATCTATGGAGGTTATCCATGAGATGTGCATGGCGTATGGAGCTGATGAAATGCAAAATTATTTAAAGAACTTGCTTACGACAAGTAAAATGATTCAGAGAATTGCTGCTGCAATCAAAGCAACAGTACATGTTAACATTTTTATTTAATTTCCTAAAATATGAATATTATGCTGCTTAAGGCTACAATCAAACCAAGTGTGTTGGGTTTAGCGCATGTTGATACACGTTGAACACACTTGAGTTGACTTGCATTGTATTGAAGTTTGCATTTTTCCCACAACCGAATCTATAATACTTTTTTTTTTCAAAAGTTGTTGTGAACCGAGTGTAATAGAAACAATGGATATCAGCTTGTCGTTGTGGTAGGCCTGAGTTGAGAATATGCTTACTCAGCCAAGCTCCCTCTCTGGCTCCTCCTGCAACTTCTCTGAGTGTGGCTTCAAGGTAGGCGGAAGCACGTGACCTCTTCTATGTGACAGTGCTGGTGCTTGAGCAGCCAATCACACTGTTTAGTTGGTGGTTCTATTATGTCATACTCCTGTTTAAGCTCTGGGAGGAATTCCCCCTGATGAAGCCATGTGACCCAGTGGCGTAATGCGTAGGGGATGGGCTTTGATTCACAACGCTTGGCAAGCAGTGAGAGAGGTGTAAGCTGGCTGTGCATGCTAGAATCGCTAATCTGGAGTGATTGTTTTCTGCACAAAGCGCATAATTATGTTACACATGTGAGTGAAATACTGCTTATTTTAGATAAATCATTTTTATAAGGGATAAAGCACTATGTTTTGGTTATTTTTCTTGGCATTTGAATCGATGGAGGAGGAGAACTAGAGGAGTGAAGGAGATCCAGACCTTTTGGATAGTAATCCCAGCTCATCACAGTCCAATTAAAGGGACACATGCTTTATTTGACCTTACTTAGCGGTTCGGTCATATACACAAGGTGAGAGCAAAACTGGTGGAGGTACACAAGTGTTGGTCTGATTTTATCACAAGATGTGAACTGAGGAGCACCCTATTTCTACACTACAGTGATTATAGTGAATCACGGATTTGATGTGGACACCTGAACAGGGGTGGACTGACAGCTCATGGGGCCCCCGGGCAATAGGGGATCATGGGGCCCCTGTGTCCTTGCCCACACTCAAAGCACACCCAAAAAAGCCTATAAAAAGTGCCAGGAGCACTTCATGGGGCCCCCTACTGACCCCGGGCCCTCGGGCAGTGCCCTAGTGCTCAAATGGTCAGTCCGCCCCTGCACCTGAATAATATGTTTGAAGATTTTGTATATTCTATTGCTTGTTTATTTTGTATAAAGTGGAGCTGCACTGTTCTGACATTTATACGTATTTGCACATTTGTATGGGCATGTGTATGGTGCAAGCGATCTGTTAATATTTATACAGTATAATATACAATTTTGACACTTTTATTTTGAATAGCATTTCACAAGATCTTATTTATTTATTCATGGATTGAAAGAAGGTGCTGGAGTGTGGAGTCTGGGAGGGGGCCCCAGTGAGCGGGGGGTTACCTACAGGCTGGAGCAGACAGAAAGATCTCCACAGTCTCCTAGGGAGGACAGCTTGTCAGCAGGGAAGAAGCCATTCCAGCGTAAGGCCAGAAAGCAGCTGCAACCCACTAAGCTACAGGAAAAGGACATGTGAGAACTCTACACCCCCTGAGTCAAAGAACGGAGAGGGCAATACCCAACCAGTTGTCATCTGGGACTGCTTTGCAGTAGATTCTGGAGTTCCTTTCCCAGGGATACCCTCAGGACAGCTGGTTGATGAGGAGAGTTTCATCTGGGGTCTGAGGAGGTTCACCAAAGGGGACTCAGTGCTCCTTGCTAAAGACTGTTGCTGAATTGTTGGTCCACATTTCTACAGTTTCTAAGAGGTTGTCCTCAAGTTTTACAGTTCTTTGGGCATTCATTTATACCCCTAGACTCCATCCAAGTTGTTATTCCCTAATAAAAAGCAAAAACAGAGAGAAAGTGTGAAAAATGTGTGTTGCCTGTCTGTGCAGAGCTTAAGGGGACCCAGAAATAATCAGGCGACCCTCAAGGAGGTAAAACTATACACTTGAGCACTGCAAAAATAACTGACTGGCTTCTTGTACGGCTTGCATTAAAAAATAAATGTAATGATGTATTAATGATACAGAGCTGCATTACAGTAGAACTTCAGGACTTTTTTAAAAAAAAATATGGAACCCTGTTAGAGACTGGGGGCAGTATAGGGAGCTGGAGGCTCTGCAGTAGGCTGAGGTGCACTGCAGGAGGCTAGGCGACACTGTGGGAGGCCAAGGGACACTGTGGGAGGCTGGGGGATACTGTGGAAGGCTGGGTGGCACTATGGGAGGTTACAGAGTGCTGTGGGAGATTGGGGGCATTGTTGGGGCAGAGAAGTGCTGCAGTCCATTATGCAAGGTTGGGTGGCACTATGGGGGCTTGGAGATGTTTTGGGAGGTTAGGGGATCTGCAGCTGCTTCAAGGCCCAGTAGGAAAAGTTGAAGGGGGGTGGGGGGCTATGGGAACTGGGAGTCATTGTGGGAGTTAGGTGATCTCTAGTTGGTTGGGACTCAGTAGGAGGGAAGCCGCGGCCCACCAGCAGACACTGCTCCAGGCTTCCAGTGATGTCACCAGACCAGCTAGAAAAGTTTAAGAAAAAGAGCATGCATGGGGTTTAAAAAAATACTAGGAAGGGGGGACTTTGGGGGGGGGGGGGGGGGCGGTAAACTGATGGCGGTTTGGGGGGAAGGGTTACAACACCTGGAGTTCAAGTTTAACTTGTGCTTTTTTCCTGTAGTTTATCCTAAATAATTTCTATTACACAATGTTTTGTAGTTAGTATGTAAATGTTTTATTATGAAGCAGGTTAATAAATAAAACATGTATTGCTGTAATATGATAAAATAATGGAATATATTAGCAACAGCAGTGTTTGTAACACAAACAGATTGTACACATGGTAAAAATAGTGTTTAATATTCCTATTAGTACTAGAATTCCCTTTAAATCATATGTGTATAGCAGAACATTATGTTTTCAATGTCAAGGCTTTCTATTTCTACGAAACTCTCATTATATCTAATTTAAAGAGAATCATTTAATATGTTTTATCAAAACACACCAACTTATTTCAGTTCACGAACAATTACCCTGCAACGGCTAAATAAAAACAATAATTATTTTTATATAGAATTTAAGCGTATTTCCATTTTTGCAGTCATATTTGATCATTTATAAAATTAAATAAAATATTTCTTACTTTCTAGTTGTTTCCTTGAAGCGGGTCGTTGCAAATTACTCGGAACAATTTCAAAGTGAAAATGGTGGGACAAAGTGGAGACAGGCTGAGTTTTCTCTTATTAACAGACTATGTTCAAATCTATTTTATAACTGATAATAAGTTTAAGGAGTGATAAAAAAACAATGTGGTCTATTGAACCTGCCCCATACATATATATATTGTGACAGTGCAATGCCATGGCACACGTAACTGAAGGCAGAAATGATATGGATCTGCATTATGGCTTAAATGATAACTTCACTTTTTTAAAAAAAATTAAATGCACTTTTTTTGCAAGTAAAAAATTGCGCATTTTTTTTTTTTCTTGGAAGCCTGTAAAACATTGAACCCACGATCAGTAGATCGCGGATACAATGTCAGCCTCTTGCAGACTGTCAATGCATTATCTGCCCATACCTCCGATACGGGAAAGCAGTTACTGCAGTCCAGGAAGCTCAATGGATTATGAGAGCGCTCACCAGCACCTGCCACAGTACATTGAGAACTACAAGCCATCAGCTGTAAAGGCTGACAGTGCTTGTAGGAATTCATTCACAGGAAACTGTGAATGAATGACGTGGCCATGTGAATGGAGCACCACACAGCTGATTTTTTTTTCTAACAGTGGGCGTGGGGAGAAGAACCTCTAATGTGAAGCTCCAGAGTGTTTGTTATGAGCAGAGGAAGTTGTGCTTTAAGCCTCCTCCTGGTTTTGTAAACCTAGATCAGGGCCTGGAGTTTAAAAGTTCCAAAATGTCTTGGGTGGGACCAAGGGCGGACTGACAACTCATGGGGCTCCCAGGCAATAGGGGATCATGGGGCCCCTGTGTCCTTGCCCAAACTCAAAAAAGCCTATGAAAAAGGTACCAGGGGCATCTCATGGGGCCCCCTACTGACCTCGGGCCTTCAATAGGGGATCATGGGGCCCCTGTGTCCTTGCCCAAACTCAAAAAAGGCTATGAAAAAGGTACCAGGGGCATCTCATGGGGCCCCCTACTGACCCCGGGCCCTCGGGCAGTGCCCAAGTTTCCAAATGGTCAGTCCGCCCCTGGGTGGGACGAAACCTTCAACCCTATGTCCAGGCTTTGCTGGATGCCTGTGTGAGTACACAGGTATGCAGGATCATTAAAGGCCAGGGCTGAGGAGAGTTCAGGACAGTTTCTGCCATTCAAAGACACAACAGTTGTGTGAAGATAGAGGTGTGCTCCAGCCATGAGCAATAACCTACTCAGGGGATGTTGGGGGGAATTTTGGCCACTGGGAAAGTCAGGGTCTGAAATGACTGGTGACTAGCAAATTCAGGGGGCTGGAGTTCCTGAGAAGTGTGAGAGAACCTGAGGTGCAGGGAGAACTCTATCTGGAGGCTAGTAGAGGGCCATACAGCGAGGTGCTGTGACAAAAAGGCTAGATGAACCTGAAGGGTTCAAGCTGTGGCTTGAGGGAACAGTGTTAATATCAGCGGTGCTGTAGAAGTGTAGTCTTGTGGACTAGCATTTTTTTGTTTGTTTGCTGGAGAAGAGCCACTGTGTGGACAATCTGTTGTAGACTTTTCATTCAGTTTCCTTTTCAATAAAAGTGGGCTGCTGTTAAATACAATTAGGACTGATGTGGAGTCGCTTAAAAATGTTCAGCACCTCTGCATCTAATCTGCCAATATCAATGTATACAGTATATATACTGTATATATATATATATATATATATATATAATTTTCAACTTTTTTGTCTGAGCATAGATCTATATTTGTCCCAAGCATGTTTGAATGCACTTACTGTTGAATGGCTCACTATTTCTGGAAATAAACATTAGTTTTTAACTTTTGTCCTGCTAGTTTGAGGTTGTGTCCCCCATGTTCTAGATCATAGATGCGTATAATACTTACAATACTTTGTGATAAAACGTTGCAATAATAATAATAATTATTATTATTTGAATGTTAATTTAGTTTAATTTAAGAAAAACTCACTACAACTTTTTATCTATTTTACAAAGCAGAATATCCCATTAAAAAATTAAAGAAAGCAAGGTAACGCATACATAAAGTACTGTATAGTTTGAAGTTTAGCTCAGCTCCTGATTAGTATGTAAATGTTTTTTTTTTCCCAATCAAATGCAATTTGTGCAGTGACTTAATTAAAAGTTTTCTGCATGGTCTTTGGAAACTTAATTATAACAATTAATTTTCTGTCTGATTTTTTTGTCAAACCAGCAAAAAATTGGCAGCGCAATTCAGTCTATAAAATGTGGTTTACAGTCTTTTTTTTTCAAAATAGAGATTGCCACAAGCAAACAAGTAAGCAAAGCTATAAAATGTGGCACTTTTAATATCAATGAATAAAGTTCCTTGGTCGTATAGATTTAAAAGGTACCTTCTGCAAGGTGCTTTGAAATGTATGTGCACAGACAGAATGTTCGGGTTGTATAAGGAGAACGCCTCATCTGAGAGGCCCAAATCCAGCCGGCAGCCATAAAAACTTTTTCCCACTACCCTGACAAGTCCTGTACATCATCACAGAATACTCAAAAGAGGGTGGGGTTTGGTATTGTGAAACATTTGGGAAATACAGTACTTATATGTATGACTGTCCCCTAATACCTGTATAGTGATGAGCCAAAGTGCCTTGGGTTCAGTGGACTTAAAACTTGAAGTTTACCAAACTCAATCACATGGGGGGGGGGGGGAATATTCTGTATGCCCCCTTATTGTGAAACAGAGCTTCTAGATTCCAATAATTCCCCCATTTGCAGACCTACACAACCACTGGGCAGGGTTATGGGGAAGAAGCCATTGTCCTTGTCAAAATAGGAAAAGGGGGATGTCCCCCTGGCAATGTACCCCCACCACATTGAGGACATGTTGCCTGGTATGGCTTCCACTTTATGGACTGTCAGGCTGTATGCTCAGATTAAGAGTCTGATATTAATTTCTAGTGGGACCTCCTTAAGATCCATATGAGACCCTATAGGTCCCAGAGGACCCGATATGAAAAAGTGGGGGAACCTCACACCATTTTTTTTAAATTAAACTATCCCCACCCCCCACGCTTAGATTTTGCTAAGATTTCCAGCCACGAAAGTAAATGAGGCAGGTGACTTCATTGGTTTTTAAGGAGTCAGCAGTGCCAGCCTTAACAACTGTTGACAGTGGGAAGTTGTTACATGTAATAGTGGAAGTAATACTGCTATTATACATGACATTTAGCTCCCACTAAAAATATAAATGTTCAGGCTTTCCTCCAATTATTGTAAATAACAATGAACCTTCTCTAATAAATGCAAAAGCTTATGGTGATTAAAGATGGATTCCAGGCATTCCCGCAATAGTATGAACCTAGCCTTAGATACTCTGTTAGACCTCTCTGGGAAGGTAGGTATCTGATCTGATGCCAAATTCCAAGGATATTTCACATAGCCATCTTAACAGGGAAGCCTTTCAGCAAGTGTTAGGTTAGGGTGAGTAACTCACTGGTTAGGGACAGTGCTTAGCATAGGGAAAGGTTCCTGGTGAGTAGGGACAGGGCAAGGTACACTGTCCGGAGCCGAAGACCCTTCCGATGATCCCTTTCAGCGGTTATACAAATACCACCACCATCCAGCAGAGGCCATCTTCCAGTAACTTTACATAAATCTTACTACATGGTCTATATTAATACTGTCTTGCTCACCAGTATGCTATATTCACTAGTATGCTATAATGTTCTTCTGTTATTATTGCTACAATTCTGAATCATTACCATAAAGTTACTACAGAGCTAAGACCCCATGTGTGGTTCCTCCTGAGTGGGTACCCTGTCTGAGACTAACTAACCCACAAGTTACCCTACCAGCATGTCTTTGGAGTCCTACCAACATTGCCTTTGGAGTATGGGGGGGAAATCACACAGGTACCAGGAGAACATGAAAACTCTGTGTAGAGATTGATCTGGTTGGACTTCACACCAAAGACCCCAGTACTCCAAGGCAGAAGAGTTTACCACTAAGCCAATTTGGCTGTGCATTTAGCAACTTGCAGGAATTCAACTTTAGATTCAATTGAGGAAATGGAGGTAGAAATATTACTAAGGTAAACTTGCACTTTTACATGTGAGAAAAGTAAAACACACACCTAAATATAGACAATTAGACAACAGATTAAAGGGAACGAAGAACTTTTAATGAGTTTACAGCAACTTCCCTCCAGGGTTGCATTCCGCCATTGCGTCCAGAGGAAATCTATGTGAATATACTGGCCCTTGGTGGCTAGGAATCGTTTGACCCTCTCTGACAGAATTAATGAGTCTTGCAGACTAATGAGGAACAAAGACTCGTCTACATGTGCTTGTAACCTCCACGCTGCAAGAACTGATAAGATTGATCTTAAAAGTCAGACTGTAACTAGGTTGTTTCCGTGCTGAGAGAAATTAATTCAAGAGCACATCTTTAAGACTTGTGTGGCAAAAATAACAACACAAAGTGTTTACTGCATTTAACATTAAATGGAAACTTGTGTGGAGTGTTTTCTGTGACGTACAAGAGATCACTTCACAAGACTTTGGAGCTGATTGGAATCAAATAATTTTTGTATTTTTTTAAGACTGTTGAAACTTGTGACTTTTTTTTACAGCTAAAAAAAACTAAATACCTTAAAGTGTCATTAGAAGAGTGAAAAGAAAAAAAAAGACCAAATGGTTAGAGTTCCCACAATCTTGCATAAATTATTCCCCCAAAGCTGGCGTTGCAGAGAGGGGGAGGGAACCCTTTTACACATCTTTTGGTCCTGTAGGGGCATTCATGATTTCTAGGCAAATTTCAGACGCTGGATAATCAGATTCATGGATCTATCCAAGAACACTGAGATTTTTCTGTTCCACCTGAATCCAATGTAGCTAAAATTGTACAAATACTCTGTGCTACTGAGTGCAGACAAAGCGTGCCTCCTACTGTTCTGGAAGTAGGTGGTGTCCCCCCCTCCCATCAGCCTATGGTTTACTAAAATTAATGAAACTAAGCAGATGGAGGAAGTTATTGCATCCACTATCAGATGGGAGGAATATTTCCGCACACCATGATACCCTGGTTCTACTGGACCAAATTCACCTGTTCCTAGTAATATGGGGTGATTATTGGTTCCCAAGCAAAAAACTCTATTCTGATGGCCTATGATCATGCACCATCTGCACTGGACACAGTGGCCTATTCAAACTGCCCGAGATGCTAGCATCAATAGTCACCCATTCCCTATCTCCCCTTCTCCCTCTTTTTCCCCCCACTCCCCCTCCATTCCATAGTTCCTTTCAAGATAATCCCTTTGCTCTCTTGGTTTTCAGTGGATCACCACCGATTCAGAACAATGTCTATTTGGGACCTATAACACATCTCAGGTCTAGTTTTTAGCTATCACAATACTTTCTCAGGCGTAGCAGCTACAGGAATATCCTCCAGACATACCCCTGGAAAGTGTAGATCAGAAACTGTAAACTTGTAAGCTAAAGAACCTTTTTAGTTTGTTTGAATATCGTATGATCTTCACACAATCAAAAATGTATGTTGTGGTGACTGTCGTGTATGTTTTTTTTTTTTAAAGAAAAAAAAAGACCAAATGGTCCATCGAGTCTGCCTCACATGTTTTTAAATTTACATATAAAAATAGTTTATCCAGTTTACCAAGTCAACCCAAATTAACTTCTTTCTCCTCTTCTTTCCATAAATATTTTTACTGATGTTTTATGTTTGTATTTCTGTTTTTAGCTATTAATATTTAAACATTGTTTGTTTTTATTCAATTTTTTGTGATATATATATATATATATATATATATATATATATATATATATACAGTGGGGTAAAAAAGTATTTAGTCAGCCACCAATTGTGCAAGTTCTCCCACTTAAAAAGATGAGAGAGGCCTGTAATTGGCATCAGAGGTAGACCTCAACTATGAGAGACAAAATTAGAAAAAAAATCCAGACAATCACATTGGCTGATTTGGAAAGAATTTATTTGCAAATTATGGTGGAAAATAAGTATTTGGTCACCTACAAACAAGCAAGATTTCTGGCTCTCACAGACCTGTACCTTCTTCTTTAAGAGGCTCCTCTGTCCTGCACTCATTACCTGTATCAATGGCACCTGTTTGAACTTGTTATCAGTATAAAAGACACCTCTCCACAACCTCAAACAGTTACACTCCAAACTCCACTATGGTGAAGACCAAAGAGCTGTCGAAGGACACCAGAAACAAAATTGTAGACCTGCACCAGGCTGGGAAGACTGAATCTGCAATAGGCAAGCAGCTTGGTGTGAACAAATCAACTGTGGGAGCAATAATTAGAAAATGGAAGACATACAAGACCACTGATAATCTCCCTCGATCTGGGGCTCCAAGCAAGATCTCACCCCGTGGGGTCAAGAACGGTGAGCAAAAATCCCAGGACCACACGGGGGGACCTAGTGAATGACCTGCAGAGAGCTGGGACCAACGTAACAAAGGCTACCATCAGTAACACCTTACGCTGCAAGGGACTCAGATCCTGCAGTGCCAGACGTGTCCCCCTGCTTAAGCCAGTACATGTCCGGGCCCATCTGAAGTTTGCTAGAGAGCATTTGGATGATCCAGAAGAGGATTGGGAGAATGTCATATGGTCAGATGAAACCAAAATAGAACTGTTTGGTATAAACACAACTCGTCGTGTTTGGAGGAGAGAGAATGCTGAGTTGCATCCAAAGAACACCATACCTACTGTGAAGCATAGGGGTGGCAACATCATGCTTTTGGGCTGTTTCTCCACAAAGGGACCAGGACGACTGATCCATTATTATTATTATACAGTATTTATAAAGCGCCGATAGTTCACTCAGCGCTGTACATTACAAAGGGGGACAGAACATGTGACAGAACAATACCAATACAATGCAAAACATGAGGGGATTGAGGGCCCTGCTCTTTCGAGCTTACAATCTAGAAGGGATGGGATAGTAGTACAGGAGGAGATAGCTGTGGGGGATGGAGTGGTAGGAAGAGTGGAGGAGGTCGGTCAAGTTAGCAGGGGGTAGGCTTCCCTGAAGAGATGGGTTTTCAGGGTGCGCCTAAAGGAGAGGAGAGTAGGTGATAATCTGATGGGTTGGGGAAGGGAGTTCCAGAGGATGGGTGACACCCTGGAGAAGTCCTGGAGGCGGGCATGGGAGGAGGAGACCAGGGAACTAGAGAGAAGGAGGTCTTGTGAGGAGCGGAGTGTGCGTGCTGGGCGGTACTTGGATATTAGGTCGGTGATGTAGTTCAGGGCAGTATGGTGGACAGCTTTGTACGTCAGTGTTAGGATTTTAAATTTGATCTGTTGCGCAATCAGAAGCCAGTGGAGGGATTGGCAGAGGGGGGTGGCGGAAACGGAGCGGTTGGAAAGGTGAATGAGTCTGGCAGCCGTGTTCAGGATTGACTGAAGCGGGGATAGCCAGCGGTGAGGCAGGCCAGTGAGGAGGGAGTTGCAGTAGTCGAGTCGTGATATGATGAGGGAGTGGATGAGCTGTTTAGTGGTTTCTGGGGTTAGGAACGTGTGTATTTTGGCGATGTTGCGGAGGTGGAGTCTGCACGAGTTTGTTAAAGATTGGACTTGGGGCTGGAAGGATAGGTTGGAGTCCAGAATGACACCAAGTACTCTGGCCTGCAGGGCGAGTTTGATATTGGCGTTGTTGGATGTGATGGAGAAGTCAATGGGGGTGGGGTCGGGCTGGGGGGAAGACAAGAAACTCGGTTTTGGAGAGATTCAGTTTAAGGAAGTGGAGCGACATCCAATCTGATATGTCGCTCAGTAGGTGTGTGATTCGGGCAGAGACCGAGGGGGTGAGGTGGGGGGTTGAGAGATAGATTTGTGTGTCGTCGGCATAGAGGTGGTAGTTGAAGCCGTGAGAGTGTATGAGTTGGCCAAGGGAGGAGGTGTAGATGGAGAAGAGAAGGGGCCCAAGGACAGAGCCTTGAGGGACCCCAACAGAGAGGGGGAGTGAGGGGGAGGTGGTAGCATTATAGGTAACGCTGAAAGAGCGTTGTGACAGGTAGGATGAGAGCCAGGAGAGAGCAGAATCTCTGAGGCCGAGGGAGTGTAGTATTTTGAGGAGGAGGGGGTGGTCAACTGTGTCGAAGGCCGCAGAGAGGTCAAGGAGTAGGAGCACTGAATAGTGGCCATTAGCTTTGGCGGTTAGAAGGTCGTTGGAGAGTTTGAGTAAGGCGGTTTCGGTGGAGTGTAGGGGACGGAAGCCAGACTGTAGGGGATCGAGGAGGTTGTTGTCGTTGAGGTGAGAGCATAGGCGGGTGTAGACGAGGCGCTCGAGGAGTTTAGATGTAAGTGGGAGCAGGGAGATGGGTCTGAGGTTGTTCGGGTCATTGGGGTCCAGGGAGGGCTTTTTAAGTATGGGGGTGATGTGTGCATGCTTCAGTGGGGAGGGGAAAGTGCCGGAGGAGAGGGAGAGATTAAAGATGTGGGTGAGGGAGCGTAGGATGGTGTGAGGGACCGCCGAGCGGCACCACTAGCACTCCACCGGTCAGGCGTGCCCAGAGCGCGGAGTCGAAGCCCCAGGGTATTTGTTCACCAGAGCCCCTGATGGTGGGGATGGACTTGTAGTACCCCGAGACCAGGTCGCCACTACTGAGCACACCTGTCAATGGTAGGGGTGTTCACCAGGGGCTCCAACCAGGGAGAGCCAGATGTGAGGAGGTCGGGTGACCCCGATGGGATGGATGGATGGATGGCTGAGCAAGTGCGAAGTCAGACAGGCCGAGTTGGTAACGTAGAGGACGGTAAGGTACAAGGGAGCAGGCAGAGAATCGTCGGGTCACACGCCAGGTCAGCAACAGTAGGTCAGATCTAATGAGGGGCATCCAGGGAGAGAGGTCAGGCAAAGCAAGGGTCTGGGCAGGAGAAATCAGCAGGTCAAGAACAATCCGGGTCAATAAACTTACAAGGCACAGGTTCAGAATCACAGGAAGCAGGTAAGACCAGAAGGCAACGAAATGACAGCTCAGGGACATTTAAATATCCCGCCCTGCGCTGCCATTGGTGCCCAGCGGGCGGCCGCGGCTTCTACTGCGCATGCGCAAACTCGAACGCCGCGGCCGGCCCGGACCTAGTGCCCGTGTACAGGGCGGAGCAGTGCGCCTGCGCCGGGACCATCGCGGCAGGGATCGAGGGGATCCCTGACAGATGGAGGGGGAGGGAGGTCGTAGGAATTGTGAGGGGATAGGGTCGAGGGGGCAGGTGGTGAGGTGGGCATCAGAGAGGATCTTGGAGACTTCCTCGATGGTAGTAAGGTCAAAGGTGTGGAGTGTTGGGGGAGCTTCAATATGAGGAATGTAGGGTGGGGTGGAAGTGGAGGTCAGAGCAGTGGTGGGGCCGTGGGAGAGGGGTGATGAGGGGGTAGCTGAGTGAGGGGGAACGGGGTTGGAGGGAGTTTGAGCAGTGATGAAGTCCCTGCGGGTAATGTCGAGGGGGAGGGGGGATGAGGGGGTAGCTGTGTAAGAGGGGACGGGTTGAGAGGGCGTGTGAGTTGCGGCAATGTCCTTGCGAATTGTGTCAATCTTGTTTTTGAAGTGATTGGCAATCTCAAGGGCGGTGAGTGAGGTGCTGGGTGGAGGTGGGGGTGGTGAGAGTAGAGAGTTGAAGGTGGAGAAGAGTCGGCGAGGGTTGGAGGAGAGGGCCTTGATGAGGGTCAGGAAGTAGGCTTGTTTGGCTGCGTGGAGGGAGGAGGTGTAGGTGCGGAAGGCAGATTTGTAGTGGGTGAAGGCTTGTTGGGATTTTGCTTTGCGCCATAGTCGCTCCAGGGCACGACTGTGTCATTTGAGGGTTTTGGTGTGATCAGTCTGCCAGGGCTGGAGCGGTCGGGGTCTGATGTTGCGTGTGGTTAAAGGCGCTAGTGAGTCAAGGGCTGCTGACAGCGCGTTGTTGTAGGCAGTCATAGCCAAGTCGGGGCAGGACAGGGGGAGGATGCTGTCATGGAGTTGATCAGCTGCAGAGTGGAGGGGGGCAGGGTTAAGGTTGCGGAGGTTACGGCTGGTAGTAGTGTGACATTTGGAGGGGTAGGCGTTAGAGGACGAGGAGATAGAGAAGGTAATCAGGTTGTGGTCAGAGAGAGGAAAGGGGGTGTTAGTGAGGTTGTGGGGAGCGCAGTGGTTGGAGAAGACAAGATCAAGAATATTACCGTCGGAGTGGGTGGTGGATTGTATGCACTGTGCAAGTGCAAAGGAGGAGGGTTAAGTGGAGGAAACGGGCTGTGTCTGGGTTGTCGAGGTTGACAGGGATGTTGAAATCCCCAAGAATGATGGTGGGTAGCTCAGAGGAGAGGAAGAAGGGTAGCCAGGAGGAAAAGTCATCCAGGAAGCGGGGTATGGTTCCAGGAGGCCGGTATATCACAGCAATCTTCATGGGGGTTGGGGAGAATAGTCTGATGCAGTGGGCCTCAAAGGAAGAGAAGGATAGGGAGGGGGGGTTTGGGAGGACTCGGAGGGTGCTCTGCGGTGACAGGAGCAGACCAACCCCACCACCTTTACGACCGTTAGGTCTGGGTGCGTGGGTCCAGGCGAGACCTCCATAGGAGAGTGCAGCAGGGGAGGTAGAGTCAGTGGGCTGGATCCAGGTTTCCGTGATCGCTAGGAGGTTGAGGGAGCGGGAAACAAAGAGGTCGTCATCCTACACCGAGCACGCCAAGAGGAAGACCGTCACCGCCATGGATGTCGTCTATGCTCTCAAACGACAGGGACGCACACTCTACGGATTCGGAGGCTAAATCCTCACAACCCTCCCCCTTCCCCGTAGATCCATGTATAGGACAGAATGAATGGGGCCATGTATCGTGAGATTTTGAGTGCAAACCTCCTTCCATCAGCAAGGGCATTGAAGATGAAACGTGGCTGGGTCTTCCAACATAACAATGATCCCAAACATACCGCCCGGGCAACGAAGGAGTGGCTTCGTAAGAAGCATTTCAAGGTCCTGGAGTGGCCTAGCCAGTCTCCAGATCTCAACCCCATAGAAAACCTTTGGAGGGAGTTGAAAGTCCATGTTGCCCAGCGACAGCCCCAAAATATCACTGCTCTAGAGGAGATCTGCATGGAGGAATGGGCCAACATACCAGCAACAGTGTGTGCCAACCTTGTGAAGACTTACAGGAAACGTTTGACCTCTGTCATTGCCAACAAAGGATATATAACAAAGTAGTGAGATGAACTTTTGATAATGACCAAATACCTATTTTCCACCATAATTTGCAAATAAATTCTTTCCAAATCAGCTAATGTGATTGTCTGGATTTTTTTTCTCATTTTGTCTCTCATAGTTGAGGTCTACCTATGATGCCAATTACAGGCCTCTCTCATCTTTTTAAGTGGGAGAACTTGCACAATTGGTGGCTGACTAAATACTTTTTTGCCCCACTGTATATATATAAATGAATTTATATAGCACAAGATTAGGGGAAAAAAAAGTTTTCTTTGTAAATAACTTGTTTCAGAATCATGATTTTAGTATCAATTTAACTTGGAAAAATTACAGAATAAAATGCATACTCTTTCATAATCCTTAGCATTTTCTTGAAACATAAACTCTGGGCTCTGTGCTTCCTCCACAAATGTCCCCCTTCCTAGTGGGGCCCACAGTGTGTTATTCATTTTTTCCTTTAACAAATGGTTTATTGGCAGTTTTCGCAATACACAAAATTAACTCACTGTGCAAATAGAAATAAGGTGTACAATTAAAAATATGGATGGTAACCATATCAAATATGGAAAGGAGCACAATAAGACATACATAAAGAAACAATACATTGAATACAAAGGTGGTCATATCGGGACTACTCCAGGACAGGAGCTGGAAACTGCCTGGGTAAAGGGTACCCAACAGCCAGGTCATTGAGATAGGGGGTTAAGGAAGAACAAAAATAAGGGACAAAGAAAAAAAAAGGTTAAAATTGGAAAAAGTATAAAGGAAGCGGGTAGTGGTGGAAAAGAAGAGAGAAAGGATCCCAGGGGATCATGATAGCTTAAAGGTTAAATTTTTAGGGAAAGACCTCCAAGGTCACCAGATCTGGAGGAATTTGCCACAGGAGTCCGCCAGTAAAGTCATCAATTTTTCATTAATCATTATATCATTCATTCTATTCTTCACTGATGTAATACATTTTTTATTTATATACTGACCTTTTTAGATGTCGTCAAGCAGGAAACGTGCCACACTGGGTCCTCTTCCTCCCCCAATCTATTCCAGTGATCCTTGGTAGGGCAGGGAGGGGCAATGACATGATGACTTCAGTGTCACTCTCTAAATAAATATACCATTAATGCCATTCACCTTTGGGGACAGGTCTGTTTTCATTCAGTTGGGGTGGAGAAGATGGTGGGGGAAAGCTCTGGATTGAAGGTGCATCCTGATCTGCAGGAGCCTGTTATATTGCTTTTTAATCCTGCTGGGGACCAATTTATTAAAAAAAAAAAAAAATCCAGAATTGGACTTTAATGATGGCTGCCATCATGGAAGTAATGTTAACCCTATCTTTTGGAAATTTTCTAGTTGGACTGAATTCCTAATCTTTTAGAGCATTTTGTCGTGTGTTTTTTTTTTTTCGTAACCGAATCTAGTCAACCAATTACCTTTGATAGATGAAGCAATCTGAAAGGCTTCTACTATATTATTTGTCTATCAAGTCAACATGGAAAATTATATTAGGATTGAACTTGTTTTATTTTGTATCCCATCTTTATTTCTAGTTCTGCATTCACTGCCAAATCATTCTGTCTTCGCTCGCTTCAAGAGAAAAGCGCAGGAGTGGCAAAAGCGGTAATCTGATCTGAATGCGAGCGCGAATCATTATTCAGCGATCGATCTCGTTACGTCGCTGGCATCTCAAGGGTTGAAAATTCATCTATCAATAAAACATGCCGGGGACGGTTACAGCTGGCTCAAATGTGTTCAGAGACTTAGTCTATAGTATGTGCAATGAAAAGACCTGAAACCCTGATGAGAATAGCCAGGCTATATATTTTATTTTTCATTCCAGGGAAAGAAAGAAATAAAAATTCTTTGTCGCAGTGGGAGATGAGGTATCTGTGAGCATTCAGAGTGCTATGCTGTCTGCTGAATTCAAGCACATTCTTGGCTTTATAAATAAATAAGTGCGTAACTGGGGCTAACTGATGCACATGAAAGGTTTTGCTCTGTATTTCCCAATTGTGGAAAAAGAGTCCTCCACTTTATTCACAGAATATCTTAAAGCCAGGGTCAGCCAGAAGAATAAGGAGGAAAAAATGAAAGCTAAAAATCAGAAGCAATTTATGTTTCTGGTTTTTTTGTTAATGGAATGAAAGCAATGCAAAGACAGGAGTATGAAAATATGGAGAAATGTCATTGTAATAAGGAATATAAAAGGAAAGGCAAACGTCTCAACCATTTGAGAGGGGTAAGGGGGGGGGGACTTTTAGCTCAAAATATTTAGGCAGAAGAAACACACCTACCCCCCCCCCCCCCATTGCCCAATTAAACAGACCACAATCCAATAAAGTGCATGTAATCCTCTATAGTGAAAAATGAACAAAGCATATCTTTCTATAGTGTGTACATGTCTCAGTCTATAGTACTTAGTGTGACTATTGTCTGTTCTCTCCTTTCTCTGCATGAGTCACTTCACTATCCTGACACCAGGCAATCTCGCAAGATGCTCTCCCCCAGCACACAGCAGGTGATTGACAACATCTGCTGTGCATGCTTCCCTTTGAGACTGTGGAGAGAGGGGTATGTCCATTCCCTCCACTCAGGTTTCAGATTACACTCAGCTCTCTGCTCTGTGTTGTGCAGTGTGTGTGATGTCAGATCCCTTCCCCCCCAGCCTTTAGAAGCTCAGAAATGTCCTTTTATCTGTGCCCTTTAAATGGCTCTGGAAAAGAGGGGTCTGCAGATTAACAGACACAACTTAAAGCGATACTAAAGGCTTACATTTTTTTCCTAAAAATAACAAACATGTCTATACTTACCTGCTGTGTGCAGTGGGTTTGCACAGAGCAGCCCAGATCCTCCTCGTCTCGGGTCCTCTGCAGACTCTCCTGGCCCCTCTCTCCTTCCTGGTGCCCCACAACAAGCAGCTTGCTATGGGGGCACCCGCTGCTCTGTGTATCCATTAAATGAGAACATTTGTTTAATTTTATGTGTATTACCTGAGGCTAGGCTGACTGTTTATCCCGACACTAGCCAATACTGGAAGATGCCCCCTCCCCCCAGCACACAGCAGGTGATTTACAGTCTCAGCTGTGTATGTTTGCGTGGAGACTGGATAGAAAGATGTGTGTCCATTCCCTTCACTCAGGTCTTGGATTACACTCAGCTCTCTGCTGTGCAGCATGTGAGACATCGGATACCTATACCCTGCCTCTGGAAGGTCATAAATGGCTGCCTGTGATCTTTGTAATTTGAATGGCTCTGGAGAAGACAGGTGTGCAGACAGACAGACACAACTTAAAGAAGAACTCTGGCAAAAAAATATCACCTATTAGTACACCTCCTATACAAAACACTAAACAGTTAATAACATTTTGAAAATCCTTACCATATAGGAGAAAAGTCTAACTGAATGCTCATGTCCTGATTTCTGTAATTCAAAAGACAAAAGCATCTTCTCTGCCAGGGAGGAGGTGTAACAGCCGGGATTATCTCATATCCTCTCCTCTTTTTGCAGTAAAAGGAAACTACAGTTCCCATCAACCACAGGGAATTGTAGTGAATGTGGGTGGGTACACTAGGCCTGTACATGTTGAATGTGTCTGACAGTCCACTGCAAGTGGAGCTGAATGACATCACTGCTTCCTGGAGAAAGAACTACAGAAGGGATGTGCCAAGAGCAGTGGCTGGGGGAATTGGAGGCACAGCAACCACCTGTCTTACAAAGAGGAAACCAAAGAGAATTAATGGTTTGATTTGAAAATGAATAGGCTGTTTCAGAGCAACTACAACTACTGAGTGAACCAAAAGATGGATGACACATTCAATAAAGGTAGGAAATCTGCAACAAGGACATGTAAAGAAGTATTTGCCTGGAATTAGTTTAATTGTATCTGTATTACCTGTGGCTAATTGTATCAGTGTGTATATGTAAGGGTTTATAACCACTTTAAAGTGGACCTTGCAATAAAAAAGGTAAAATTATTTACTAAGACCTCCCCCTATCCAGAACAACACAGTAAAATAAAAAGAAAGAAATTGGGTGGAAAACAATTAGTAAACATACTTACCCATCCTATAACTCCGGACCAAGGGTGACATCACTGTAGCCCGTGTACCGGGGTGGGCTCCCCAGGATACAGTGAAGTCAGGAACGAGGAAAGCAACCCCAACACCAGCTTTTGCCACAACAGAATTTTACTTAGATGTGACAAATAAACACAACCACAAATGCTGAGAACATACAATAAATTTACATACACCCAGCCCAAAGGCTGAGACCCTTGTGCTGCACAGCATGGCGCCTCCTGATGGATGAAGGTAGAAAGTGAAGTAATTTACCTACTGGCGGGCACAACTAAGCTGCCACACCTTACCTGTTATTACCCTAAAAGAGCAGGAATCAGTGTATGGGTGTATGGTATGGGCTAGCCTGCGGTGCAGCACAACAGCTTACAATCTTACACAAATCTACAGTATTCCCCCTCCCATAACTGGTCCTGTAGCACGTGCCTGATTATTCCTTCTGAGCAAAACGCCAGTCTGGCTCGAGTTTGTAGGATTTTATCAGCTCTCCAATGTGAAATGTCACTTTAAGTTGTGGAGTCCTTCCAATGATCAGTAACAACACTTGTGGCCTGACACAAACAGAGACCCTAACTAACTAACTATAGGCCTGGACTCAGTCTCAAGGCACCAACACTGAAATGAAGTGCGTGCACAATTTTACCGACCCGGGTCTGCTTTGCATCCGCTGGTGACTGAACAGAACAAATGTCTCTCCAACAAGCATGCGGTCTCGCCGTATATGTTGCTTAGTTCCTCTGCTCTCATCAGCATTCCTGGCAGCAATCTCATCAGCATTCCTGGCAGAAATATCAGCTTCCTGGCAGCAATCTCATCAGCTTCACTTAGCTGCAGTTCTGGTTACGGAGGGATGCTCTCACACCTGGATGTCATTAGATTCTCAGCTCACACGGCCCCCATCATTCACCATTCTCAAGAACATGGCTGCTCTCTCCTCTTCCTGTTCTCTCTCAACTCTGTGTGAAAACTCCACCTCTTCATGAATATAGAAATATCTATGCAGTCTGAGGCTGTGTTAGAAAAACAGTGACATCCTGTGGCTAAACTGAAGAATGTCAGTCAAAACATTTAATTTACTCCACACAAGCAGTATTCAAACAATGAGAGCTGTTTCCCCATCTCACATCACCATATTTCCAGTGAGATGCTAGGGAACACTGAGCAGCCCAATCCACACATAAAAATGCTCCAGCACAGTGTGGTAGTGTTATAGCACAAGATTTGGACTACTCAGAATATCTTGGGATCTTGCTGGACAGATAGCGATAGTAGTTCCTGCAGAGTCCAGGGGGTAGGACTGGTTCACACCACATGCAGCCCAGTGTTTTGTTTTTTTCTGCATCAAAAATAAATGGACAGTAGGTTACATGGATTCCAGTGGCAAAATTTACACTATTGCAGTGCTTTCCAATGTAGTCAACAAAAGTAGAACATTTTTTCTGCCAATAACTGTACTGGAACACGGCAAAATGCATCAAAAGTGCAACGGAATGCATCAGTCAAAAAAAGAAAAGGAAAATTAAGAAAAATGTAATAAAAGAAAGAAAAAAGACATTTGGAAAGCATCATGAATTTGTTGAGAATGAACTGAAATGCATCAAAAACGTGTCAAAAATGCATGTAATCCATTTTAATATAACGCAAGAAGTATGTATAACTAAATTGTTATTTTTTCTTTGTTTTGTGGATAAAGTAGGATAGGCTTAAAATCCCTCACAGTATATTTTTGCTGTTTTTTTCCTGCTGTGGTGATTTTTCTTGACTTCCTGTCTTAGTGAAGAAAGAGCCCATCTCTATTAAATGAGGGTAATTCCATTTTTAGACACTTATTGCCAAGACAGGTGTCCCTTATGGAATATTTAAAGTGTTACTAAACCCACAACAGCAAAATCAGTCTGTATATGCAGTAAAGCATGCTGGTTATACTCCTGTCTTCTCTGATCCTCTCTTTCCTCTACTGTCCACAATCCATCTGCTGATAGAACAGAGCCTTGGGAGCAAGCTCAGTTTGGTGTGTATTGCTAGAGAGTTTTTTTTTCTTGGGAGAGTGCATGTGGTCAGCACAGGGCTAATCAGCACTAACCAGACACAGGTCAGGGGATATGCAGCCTCATAGGACAATCAGGGGAAAATTAAAACTCCTCCTACAAGATTTAACCAGTGCTCTGCTGGACACTGATAGAAGTCACAAGACTGCTATATACTGCTGATGAGAAAATGTATTTAGCAGTTTATATTTAGTATAATAAATGCATTTCCACGTTCTGTGTACTGTGGGAGACCAGATATAGTGCATGCAGGGTCCTGGGTTTAGTAACACTAAACATATCACTTGCTCAGGTGACAGCTGTAAAATGTTGGCTTTTCTACAACTATTGGGATCAGTGACAATAAGCAATATGAAAAATATAGAAAGTGACTGTCCTCATCAGGGACACTGAGAAAAAACTGATATGGATTATATCCAGGGGCAGACTGACCATTTGGAAACTCGGGCACTGCCTGAGGGCCCGGGGTCAGTAGGGGGCCCCATGAGATGCCCCTGGTACCTTTTTCATAGGCTTTTTTGAGTTTGGGCAAGGACACAGGGGCCCCATGATCGCCTATTGCCCGGGGGCCCCATGAATTGTCAGTCCGCCCCTGATTATATCCCTTCCCCATTCTAACCAAATCTAACAAATGGCTGTACAGGAGGAGGACTGAGGAACAGAGAGATTTGGTTCCAAAAGGGGCACAGTTCTTTCACAAAAGGCAACTATGATTAGGTAAGAGTATACTAGGCTTGATTGTAGGCTTAGGTATATACAGTATACCCTCTAACCAAAAAAGAAGATACCGTGCCAGAATATACTGTACAACAGCTTTTTGTGTTACCTGCCAATTCCGTGTGCATCCAGATGGGAGAATGGAAGCCACTATGCTCTAAGTAGTTCAACAAGCAGCTCCCTATAGATAAAAGCCATGGGGCAGAGACATATTGTGACAGGTTTTTTAGTGATGCACTTAAAGGCTTATCTATGAATGTCTTTTCATAAGACTTATATATAAATACATGATGGTCTATTCGGCAGGAGGCATGCAGAGGTGGGAGAGCATACTGTAAGCTGCTGGTAAAATAAATGAGCAGGGATTTTTTTTAGTGGGCACATGGGGGAGCCTCCAGCACTGACTGTATGTAATGGCAAGGGGTACTAGGATGTGCTGGAGGGTCTACTGATGCTGGCTGCTGGGGGATCTATTGCCACTGAAGGGGGTCTATTTTTGCATGAGGTTATATTGTTTCTGGGAGGGGGTTATGTTGCTGGGGGTCAATTGTTGCTGAGAGGGATCTACTGTTAAAGGAGAGGTCTTCTATTTCTGGCTGCTGGAGGGTCTATTAGTGCTGGCTACTGGGAGTTCTGTTGTTGCTGCAGGGGGTCAAATGTTTCTGGGGTGGTATTTTGTTGTGGAGGTCCACTGTTGTTGGGGAAGGTCTAAAAGGGGTGGTACTGGGAGGTGAGTAGGGGTGAAACCATGGAAATATGCTCAGAGGTGCTTAGGGGGCGAAGATAAGGGAGGAGTTCCTGCACGTATTTTCTGAGAAAATAGCCCTGTAAATGAGACCTAATAAAACTTGACTCTTCCAGGTCCGCTGTACATTTGACAAAATTTACCTGTAATAGCAATAAAAAAACATGTAATAAAAATAAATAAGTATCAGCATAACCCTGTTTTTGGATGGGGAGGAGTGTGTGAAACAATCCTCTCCTAGCAGTGTAGATACTCTGTCCCCTGTAGCACCTATATAAAAAATGATACCTGGGCCTCCACATGTATCGGAAAATTGGAATTTTCCTGAATTCTTTATCTGTACACTGCATTAAGAACAGCCTTGAATTGCAAGTGGGACTACTTTGTTGGGCCATTTAAGCGGCAGTCACAACTGGCTGTGAAGTTGGAGGAGCTTGGTGGTTGGTAGCACAGCTGAGGAGCATTTGGAAGAATTCTTCTTGGGGAATAAAGGAACATGGCCAAAATGTGAGTTTTTAGGGTCTTTGTCTACCCTTCAGGGGCAGTGGGGCTACTTCTGGGGCAGAGACAAATGAATGGAATGGTTCTCTTATGGATGGATTAAAAAGCACTAGGATGTTCTAATAAAGTGCTTGTCAGGGCTCCAGGTATGACCAGAGGTGTGTGGACCGACACAGGGAAACACAGACTTTAGGTATAGCGTGTAAAACAATATAATTTATTAAGGGCAACACAAACACAAATGCAGTGCAATAAACCAAACCAAAACTAACACAAATACGTACAACAAGGTGCAACAAACCCAAACCTTAACTGATATATATATATAATATGGAGAACAACATAGTCAGGCGGGCCGGGTCGGTAGCTAACGGGCAGACAAGGTACAAGGAGTAGGCAGAAGATTGGTTAGGAGTAGCCGAGGTTGGTGCAGGCAGAATTCAAGCAGAGTCAGGATCAGGCAGGAAGCAGACAAGATGCAGGTACAGGGGCTCATGGGAACAATACACCAAGGCCCTGACTGCAGGCCTGGCCATTCCTTAAATACACCTCCTGCAATCAGCCTCAGGTGATGGCTTGATTGCAGGAGTGAGCTTCTGGCTGCTGAGAGCACCCGCTGGCCAGCCCTGGTACTGCAGCCCACAAGGCAGGTGAGTCCCACCACCATTGGCGAGTCCATTCCTGACAGTGCTGTTAAACTACTGTATGTTTGATAGCATGTCATGTACATCTTCATTGTTTTATCAGCTTTCTACTCTATTTTTTTTTAGTTTTGGATAGCTGGGAGATGGATTAGAACACCTGCCAGTTTTTATTTTTGCTATCTGAAAGTAGGTAGGTGGTCTTTTTCCTTTTCCTTGGGGGCCCCCTCAATATACCAACGGTCGCACCTGGACACAGCTACGAGATCTCGGAAAGTGAATGCACTCAAATCACCTCAGTTGCGATTGCAAACACTTCAGTTTTATTGGCATAACATCAGGGTTATTATACTGTAGTCTTTAGGCAAACACACCCTCAGACCATCCAATCAGATACATGTACATTGTTTTACCTTAACTCAACAATTATTTGTATGAGGTTTGCATTTTCACTCTTCTGCTTTATCTATCATACCATATCTCCTCTAAAGCCCAGACCATGGCTTTAATCTGACCTAACACCCAATTTGTGGTTAAAACTTTTCAGAAGTGAGAGTAAACCTTATCTGCTTTTTTGTAAGGGTTTGCAAAAACACTCATTTCTACATGAAGCTGACATAGACAGTTTTGTTAGTGTGCACATATCTCATATATGTATATTAAACTAGCATCTTGTATTAGTGTATACAAAATGGATTCAGTTATATTCCATTTAATCCTTTCAGTCCCCTCTTTTATCACATAGTGATAACACTTTTCATTGACTTACTCTCCCTATCGTCTCAATCCCATGCATTTCCTCATATTGTTGAAGCAAAAACATTTCCTCCCTTTCCTTCTCATTAATTCTCATTTTGATACACATGATCATTCAGTTGTGATGAGGTAACCCCTCACCCATCCTGAACTCCCAGAGGGTTTCTGAACCACTGGCTCCTTTCTATCATATGAAATCTCCAATAGAAACCATAGTGGGACGATGATAATAGTCTCTATTGATAAGATAATAATCAGGTTCATCCAGTCCTCACGGGGATCCAATAGGTTGGATAGCAATGTTCTTGGCGACTTCTTCTGTTGGTTGATCAGCTTGATTGTGTCTCTCATCTTGGGAAATCCTTTTTACTCTTGATGCATGGATCCAGGTGCCTGATCCTTCAGTAAGAACAGCTGTACGTGTAATGGCCACGATCACTGTAGGTTCTCCAAACCGGGGTCTCACTTTTGGATCCAGTCTTCGGATCACCACTTGATCACCTACCTCGAAGGGGTGGGTTGGTTGATCTGCGGATAAAAGAAAAAAACAGCAGCATCACCATGCTCACTATTCAACTTTTCACACAATGCTCTTACATATTCTGCCTGTATCACCTCTAAATCTCCTTTCTACCACAGAGGGGGTTGCTGTCTAGTCCAAGGGGTAGGGAATGGTCTGCCCATTAGTATCTCAAAGGGAGACAACTTACTCCGTTTATGAGGTGTCATCCTTATTTCAGGTAACACAGCTGGCCAATTCTTCAGAGTCCCTCCCGTGGCTTTCACTAATTTATCCTTAATTGTTCTATTCATTCTTTCCACTACTCCAGAACTCTGAGGGTGATAAGGAATATGGAGCTTCCATTGAATACTCAAAGCCTTTGAGACTCCCTGAGTCACTGCTGCAGTAAAAGCTGGTCCCTGATCGCTTTCTATGAACAAAGGAGAACCCCATCTAGGGATGATTTCCTTACACAAAACCTTGACCACTGTCTCTGCTGTTTCATTCCTACATGGGAAAGCTTCCGGCCAACCTGAAAATCTGTCTACTACCACCAACAGCTTATCTCCTTCTTTTGATTTAGGGAGATGTGTAAAATATATCTGTAGATGTGTGAATGGTGCCTCAGGGGGTGTTAAATGTTCATGTTTCCCATGCTGGCCATGCCCAGGGTTGTTTTGTAAACAAGTAAGGCACCTTCCCAATGTTTCCTCCACCAAATCATGGAGAAACCATACACAAAATCATTTGCGCATTTCTTTCTCCACTAACTGTTTTCCCTTATGACCTACACCATGAAAATTTTGAATGAATAATACAGCAGCTGCCTGTGGAAGTCCTACAATCCCATCTTTTGACATAAGACCATGTTTGTCTTGTGTCAAACCTCTGCTAGCCCAAAAATCAACTTCACTCTCAGAGGCTTGTGCCTGCAGTGTTCCTAAAAGCTCATTTGACAGTAGGGATGGAGTGGACAACATTACCATAGATAGATCTGCTCGATTATGCAGTTGCCCTGCAGTTTTTTCAGCTGCATCTGCCATAGCATTGCCTTTTGTGACTGGGTCTTTGGCATTAGTATGTGCCCGCACTTTAATGACCGCTATCCTTCTTGGAAGTTGGAGTGCAGCAAGGAAATCCTGGATCAAAGAATGATGGGATATTGACTTGCCATCGGCCGTAGTGAAACCACGGCGTTGCCAAATACGGCCAAAATCATGTACAACCCCAAAGACATATTTAGAATCTGTGTATATGTTAACATCTCGATCTTGATAAAGAGTGCAAGCTCGTGTTAGGGCCACTAATTCAGCTGCTTGTGCACTGGGGTAGGGGATGGAACCTGTTTCAATAATAAGAGGTGGTTCTACTACTGCATAGCCTGTGATCTATGTAGCATCACTAGGGCGTGTACAAGATCCATCAACAAACACATCAGGGGCTCCAGGAATCGGAGTCTCCAACATATCTAGTCGCGGAGAAGTGTCAGCTTGGATAACATCCAGGCAATTGTGCTCCTCCTGCAATTCTGGTGACCTTGTGTTGTGAAGATTAAGCAGGGAGGACAATAAAAGAGATGGTCCTGATGTAGATGGGCTGTATTTAACTGTGAGATTATTGGTGGATGTCAAAATTACTTCACATCCCGCCAGGCGTTGTGCTGACATGTGTTGAGTGTTAATGTTTTTCAGTACATGTAGGACATGATGAGATGTGTGCAATATCAATAGGTTTCCCAAAACTATGATAGATGCCATTTCCACAGCCAAGGCACACACAGACAAAGCTTGGAGACACCCCGGCATGCCCTGGACCGGGATGGGCATTGTTTTTGATAAATATGCTACCGGCCTCATGGCACCTCCGTGCTCTTGAGCTAGTACTGCAGCCATGGTTTTACATGCAGATTGACAATACAAATGAAAAGATTTAGTATAATCCGGTAACCCTAATGCGGGAGACGAGACCAGTGCTGTCTTCAAATATTCAAATGCCTGCACCAATGGCAGCGTCCATTCAATACGGTCTGGCTGATCTTTCAGTGTCACTTGACGTAATACATTGTCATAATAAGAACAGTCAGGAATCCACTGTCTACAATAGTTTACCATACCTAGGAAGGATTGCATCTGAACCTTAGTTTCTGGTTTTGGTTGTTGACATATTGCTGCCACTCTCCTTGGGCTCAGCCCCCTCTGGCCCTCAGACAATACAAATCCTAGGTACTCAACTTGTGGTGCCACAAACTGCATCTTTTTGCGAGAGACTTTCTGTCCCTGATCAGCCAGAAACCGTAACAATGATAATGAATCAGCCTGACACGCCTTCTCGCTCACAGAACTAATCAGTAAATCATCCACAAATTGGATAATTACTGAACCATGGGTGGGTACCCAGTCATTGAGCATGGATCTACTGGCCATGGTATATGCTGCCGGCGAGTCTACATAGCCCTGAAGGAGACGGGTCCAGGTTAGCCTCTCCCCTGAAAACAAAAAGTAAACAATACCTGTGTCTCCGGGTCAACTGGGACACTAAAAAATGCATTTGACAGATCAATTACTGTAAAATGTGTGGCGTTGGCAGGTATAGCATTTACCAAAGTTGTTATATCTGGGACTACAGGGGCAATAGGAATGACCAGATCGTTAATCGCCCTGAGATCTTGTACTAATCTCCACTCACCATTGGGCTTTTTTACCGGATTAATGGGAGTATTGTAGGGGGATACTACCAGCTTCAGTATTCCCCGCTTTTTAAAATCCTCCACTATAGGTTTAAGTCCGTCTATTTTTTCTTTGGACAGTGGGTATTGTTTACGATAAACAGGGTTCCTGGTTTTAAGGGTGGCTTTATACGGTGTGCAGTCAATGAGGCCTGCATCCGTTGTGCTCTTAGTCCATAGGTTTTCAGGGAGCTTATTTAAATCATGATCCATAGCTGGACAGATTAGGAAAGGTGTGTCCAATTGCATACCTTCCTCCGTGATAGACATCACGACTTTAAGGTCAGCTAACAAATCTCGGCCCAATAGGGACACAGGGCAATGCGGGAGCACATGAAATTTATGATACCAGACCTGTCCATCTTTTGCTTGTACCGGGAGGGGAGGTGTAATGCAAGTGGGGGTTTCCTTGGATTAGGGCATCCCTGTACTATAGCATCCAGCTCCTTGGGATCTATTGCCTTTAAAATCAGCTGCTCCCCAATCATCATGAATGGAAAGGCTGAATTCATCATATCTAGCTCAGCTGTCTCATCTTTAACTTCCCCCTTGTTACTTTCTGCTGACCTAAGAATTCTATCACTCTTTTCTACCTTCTTTATCTTCCTCTTTACTTTCCCTTTACCCCTCTCAGTATCCCTTTGACTAACACTCCCAGTTTCCCCATCTGAGCTAGATTCTTCTGACTCCCCTGTATATATCTGGGAAGCAGCAATAAGAACCTCTTCATCTTCATCTACTTGTTTTACCTGTGGGAGTGCTGGGTATAATGGGGCTGCATGTGGATCTGTAGGGGCAGGACGTCTCACTGTGTTTGTATGGCGGTGGTGGTGTGAAATCATTTGCTACAATTAGAGTCTTATAGCCTGGTGCATACTTCAACCAATTCTTACCCCCTTCATACATATAATTCTTGTCCCAATCTGGATTTCCAGTCCCCCAGATACCTACCTGAGGCTGTTCATGCAAACACATTCCTCTAATCATATCCATACACATAGTGTCATGTCCCCCTTCACAAGGAAAACTAGCTCCACCCAGTCTTTTTGACCATCCCACTAAATTATCCACCCAGGGATTAACATAATAAATATCATAAGGAGATACCCTTGCTACATATTCTTTACAAGTTTCATTTAAGGTAGATGTGTTCTTTCCCCTCAGCTTTCTAGTTTTTCTAAACAACTTAATCAACTTTTGTGGCGGCACATGATGGGGACCTTCCTCCTTACCTGAGGAATTACCCATAGCAGTAAATTAGTAAACTAACAAACAAGACAAAAAAACAACAATAACACACTTTTTACAAATTATACAAAGTGCTGTGCCAGGTGTGTCCTGGTATTATTCCCCGAGCCGAGAATCCCTTAGTCTCGCTCCTAAAACTCCAACCACCAAATTTCCCTGAAGTTCAGAATAATTACCTCGGTAAAGAAAGCATTAAAAAATAAAACTCTCACTTACCTTGGCAATTATCCCACTTTCTGACACCACTGAAAGTAGGTAGGTGGTCTTTTTCCTTTTCCTTGGGGGCCCCCTCAAGATACCAACGGTCACACCTGGACACAGCTACGAGATCTCGGAAAGTGAATGCACTCAAATCACCTCAGTTGCGATTGCAAACACTTCAGTTTTATTGGCATAACATCAGGGTTATTATACTGTAGTCTTTAGGCCGGGTGTCTGCAACCCGCGGCTCCAGAGCCGCATGCGGCTCTTTTTCACCTTGGCTGCGGCTCCGGAGCACACTGCCCACCAGGTGACAGGCAATAGGGCAGCAATGGGCAAACTACGGCCCGGGGGACCTTTTAATCCGGCCCACGGAGCTAGGCTCCCGCTAGGCTCCTCTCACAGTCCGCCCTGAAGACCGGTGTAGCATGAAAATCTGTCTCCTATGAGGATCTGTCCCCCTCGACGTATTTGCGCATGTGCCGGAGATCGCCGATCGGCTGCTAATGCCTGAAACTGGCACATGCGCAGATACGTCGAGGGGGACAGATCCTCATAGGAGACAGATTTTCATGCTACACCGGAACGGCGCGGGAACACGGCGAGAGGAACGCGCGGAGCAAAGGTAAGTGAATTGACACAGGGGGGACTTAATATGGGAGATGAATTACTATAGGGGGGATGAATTACTATATGGGGGATGAATTACTATAGGGGGGATGAATTACTATAGGGGGGATGAATTACTATATGGGGGATGAATTACTATATGGGGGATGAATTACTATGGGAGATGAATTACTATATGGGGGATGAATTACTATATGGGGGATGTATTTTCAGTTTTAAAAATGTGGCTCTCAAAATAAATTTCAATCGTGGTTTTGGCGAGATTTGGCTCAGTTGAAAAAAAAGGTTGCCCACCACTGACCTAAGGCTATGATTGTGATTATGACGATACACTGTGGCCCTGATTAACCCTTTGCTTACTGGGCCCTTAAACCCCCTTCATGACCAGAGCGCTTTTTGCAATATATGCAGTGTCGGATTTGTTTTAAATGTTGCAATGGTTTTGCGGCTCCCAGTCTTTTTTTCCCTCTCGGAAACGGGTCCATGTGGCTCTTTATGTCTTAAAGGTTGCAGACCCCTGCTTTAGGCAAACACACCCTCAGACCTTCCAATCAGATACATGTACATTGTTTTACCTTAACTCAACAATTATTTGTATGAGGTTTGCATTTTCACTCTTCTGCTTTATCTATCATACCATATCTCCTCTAAAGCCCAGACCATGGCTTTAATCTGACCTAACACCCAAGTTGTGGTTAAAACTTTTCAGAAGTGAGAGTAAACCTTATCTGCTTTTTTGTAAGGGTTTGCAAAAACACTCATTTCTACATGAAGCTGACATAGACAGTTTTGTTAGTGTGCACACATCTCATATATGTATATTAAACTAGCATCTTGTATTAGTGTATACAAAATGTATTCAGTTATATTCCATTTAATCCTTTCACTATCTGTATCCCCATTAGGGAGATTCACCCTTTGTCTTTTTTACCATTATCATTGAAAGTGAAAGTAAAAAAAATCCCTTATGTTGGGTTGTCCCCAGAAAGGTAATATAGTTTAATTATTCCAGTGGGGACACTTGTTTTGGTGACCTGGGGGACCTCAAGAGATTCCCTTAATGTGCATAGATTTCCTCTCACTTCCTGTTTGACTATGGGCAGGAAGTGAAGGTAAATCACCCCAATGGGAAAAAAAGATGGCAAAAATAAACCTTACATGGGTTATAACCCTCCCTTACTCTATTCAAAATGAAGAAAAAAAATCTTGACTATAGTTCTACTTTAAGAAACATTAACTGCATGTAACTACTTCTTGCTAAGGGGGGGGGGGGGGGGGCAAAGATGAGTTAAGAAGTTTATGCTCATTTTAATACTAAGTCCAATTGTGGTAACCTGTCTGGAAACATACAAGCCAGACTAACACTTGAGAGATTGACCTATGGCATCTCCTGTTAATGACCAAGGAGAATAGAACCCTGACAGTGACTTTGGATGCTGGGGCTGAAAATTATGATGTGATTCCAGGAGATCATGGTTGACCTGGAAGAGGTCAGGCTCCCAGTGTTGGAAGGCGGCTGTTGGGCCCAGTGTGTCATCATACGTTTCTGATTCCATGGTACTGGACAACATGGGAATACTTGGCAGCTTGATATGGTAGGCAATAAAGGTACCCCTCCTTGGGTAGGAGGAAGATCCTCCTCCTCTGGATGATTAGCCTGTACAGGTGACAATTTCCTGGTAGCCTCACACAAGTGGGTTCAGATCCTAGTCAGAACACACCTCAGCTCATTACTTGTTGGAACAATCAACCACCATTATTCCCAGTAAATCACTAAATAGCGAAGAGGGAGGAACAGAACAGCAACATGGAGACAAACATTTGTAGCAGGGGTTCAGGATTGGAGGAATGGTGGTTTCTCTTGGGATTAGTGTTAGGTTGTTGGTGGAGGAATAAGGAGGGACTAGGGAAGATAATTATATTTGCTTTTGCCATGAAAATCTGATGTTAAGCAATGTCCAAGTGTCAGGAGTGAACACATGACCTCTGCTGCGTACTGCATTAGCTTTCATTGCTGAGCCACCTGAGATGCTGGACAGCATCCTATCTCAACCCTTGGATAGACTTGTTTTGTACCTTGTTTCCGTTGAACGTTGAACTCTTTGCTGCTCCCATGAACTTCCTATTTAAGTCATGCCTTTGCACTTCCTGGTCAGCAACTAGGACAGCATCCCCGCTATGTTTTCTTGTATACAGTGGACTGTGTGACCTGTGTCACCTGTGTGATTGCAGGACCTGCCTGCTCTGCCTTGTGCAGCCCTGGAAGGTGGAGCGATCCAGATGAGCAGTGCGTGGAGAGGACTTTGTTGGACCTGCTGGTAAAACCAGAGATGACCGTGGAGGGTTTCCACCATTCCTGGAAGTCTCATATGGTGACCGGATGCTGTCCTAGTTGCTGACCAGGCCCTGATGTCCATCTTATACATACAACGCCCTGTTTGTATGTTTTTGTGGTAAGCGCAATCATTTACTGGATTTGTCCACAAGCCTGATTGGATTCTAACATTTATATATTTATATCTTCATCTACATGGAACTATTCATATTTTGACTGATAAATTACTGTCTCATCCATCTTTACATTGATGGTTGGTATATTATTTAGCGCTGCATACCATTTGTATATTTTGTTTTTTTGGTGTTGAGTAGAGATGAGCGAATTATTCAAAAATTCGATTCGGCTGATTCGCCGAATTTGAGGAAGAAATTCGATTCGATGCGAATTTATTCGCTGCGAATTTAACTTATAAAAAGGGTTTCTAGGCTTCAGAGAGCCTTTATATTAGTGCAGAACACTGTACCTTTAATTTAAATGCCCTTGGAGATGAGGAAGGAGAAGGAGAAGGAGAAGGAGAAGGAGAAGGATGAGAAGAAGGAGAAGGATGAGAAGAAGGAGAAGGATGAGAAGAAGGAGAAGGATGAGAAGAAGGAGAAGGATGAGGAGAAGGAGAAGGAGAAGGAGAAGGATGAGAAGAAGGAGAAGGATGAGAAGAAGGAGAAGGATGAAAAGAAGGAGAAGGATGAGAAGAAGGAGAAGGAGAAGGATGAGAAGAAGGAGAAGGAGAAGGATGAGAAGAAGGAGAAGGATGAGAAGAAGGAGAAGGATGAGAAGAAGGAGAAGGATGAGAAGAAGGATGAGAAGAAGGAGAAGGATGAGAAGAAGGATGAGAAGAAGAAGGATGAGAAGAAGGAGAAGGATGAGAAGAAGAAGAAGGATGAGAAGAAGAAGAAGGATGAGAAGAAGAAGAAGGATGAGAAGAAGGAGAAGGATGAGAAGAAGAAGAAGGATGAGAAGAAGAAGAAGGATGAGAAGAAGGAGAAGGATGAGAAGAAGAAGAAGGATGAGAAGAAGAAGAAGGATGAGAAGAAGGAGAATTCCAAGCCGGCAAAAAGTGTATCTGCAGAGCTCCGCTATTTCTTAGCGGAGCTCTGCAGATACACTTTTTTCCGGCTTGGAATTCTTCTTATTTTCATCCTACTTCTTCTTCTTCTTCTTCTTCATCCTCATCCTCAGAAGAAGAAGAAGAGGATGAGGATGAAGAAGAAGAAGTAGGATGAAAATAAGAAGAATTCCAAGCCGGCAAAAAGTGTATCTGCAGAGCTCCTCTATTTCTGACAGATACACTTTTTGCCGGCTTGGAATTCTTCTTATTTTCATCCTACTTCTTCTTCTTCTTCTTCTTCTTCTTCTTCTTCATCCTCATCCTCATCCTCTTCTTCTTCTTCTGAGGATGAGGATGAGGATGAAGAAGAAGAAGTAGGATGAAAATAAGAAGAATTCCAAGCCGGCAAAAAGTGTATCTGCAGAGCTCCGCTAAGTGTATCTGCAGTGCTCCGCTATTTCTGACAGTTCTCTGACATTCACTCCATACAGCGGTTGAAACATTGTATCTATTTGTTTCCATAAATGAAGAAGAATGAAAAGAAGAATGAAACGAAGAAGAAGAAGAATGAAAAGAAGAAGAAGAAGAATGAAAAGAGGAATGAGAAGAAGAATGAAAAGAAGAATGAAAAGAAGAATGAGAAGAAGAATGAAAAGAAGAATGAGAAGAAGAATGAGAAGAAGAAGAATGAAAAGAAGAAGAAGAATGAAAAGAAGAAGAAGAATGAAAAGAAGAAGAATGAAAAGAAGAATGAAAAGAAGAAGAAGAATGAAAAGAAGAAGAATGAAAAGAAGAAGAATGAAAAGAAGAAGAAGAAGAATGAAAAGAAAAAGAAGAAGAATGAAAAGAATAATGAAAAGAAGAAGAAGAATGAAAAGAAGAAGAAGAAGAATGAAAAGAAGAATGAGAAGAATGAAAAGAAGAAGAAGAAGAATGAAAAGAAGAATGAAAAGAAGAAGAATGAAAAGAAGAAGAAGAAGAATGAAAAGAAGAATGAAAAGAAGAAGAAGAATGAAAAGAAGAAGAATGAAAAGAAGAATGAAAAGAAGAATGAGAAGAATGAAAAGATTCTTCTTCTTCTTTTCATTCTTCTTTTCATTCTTCTTCTTCTTTTCATTCTTCTTTTCATTCTTCTCATTCTTCTTTTCATTCTTCTCATTCTTCTTCTCATTCTTCTTTTCATTCTTCTTCTCATTCTTCTTTTCATTCTTCTTCTTCTTTTCATTCTTCTCATTCTTCTTTTCATTCTTCTTTTCATTCTTCTTCTCATTCTTCTTTTTATTCTTCTTCTTCTTTTCATTCTTCTTTTCATGAAGAAGAAAAGAAGAATGAGAAGAATGAAAAGAAGAATGAAAAGAAGAATGAGAAGAAGAATGAAAAGAAGAATGAGAAGAATGAAAAGAAGAATGAGAAGAATGAAAAGAAGAATGAAAAGAAGAAGAAGAATGAAAAGAAGAAGAAGAATGAAAAGAAGAATGAAAAGAAGAAGAAGAAGAATGAAAAGAAGAAGAAGAAGAAGAAGAAGAATGATAAGAAGAATGAAAAGAAGAAGAAGAAGAATGAAAAGAAGAATGAAAAGAAGAAGAAGAATGAAAAGAAGAAGAAGAAGAATGAAAAGAAGAATGAAAAGAAGAATGAGAAGAATGAAAAGATTCTTCTTCTTCTTCTTTTCATTCTTCTTTTCATTCTTCTTCTTCTTTTCATTCTTCTTCTTCTTCTTTTCATTCTTCTTTTCATTCTTCTCATTCTTCTTTTCATTCTTCTCATTCTTCTTCTCATTCTTCTTTTCATTCTTCTTCTCATTCTTCTTCTTCTTCTTTTCATTCTTCTTTTCATTCCATTTGTATATTTTGTTTTTTTGGTGTTGAGTAGAGATGAGCGAATTATTCAAAAATTCGATTCGGCTGATTCGCCGAATTTGAGGAAGAAATTCGATTCGATGCGAATTTATTCGCTGCGAATTTAACTTATAAAAAGGGTTTCTAGGCTTCAGAGAGCCTTTATATTAGTGCAGAACACTGTACCTTTAATTTAAATGCCCTTGGAGATGAGGAAGGAGAAGGAGAAGGAGAAGGAGAAGGATGAGAAGAAGGAGAAGGATGAGAAGAAGGAGAAGGATGAGAAGAAGGAGAAGGATGAGAAGAAGGAGAAGGATGAGAAGAAGGAGAAGGATGAGGAGAAGGAGAAGGAGAAGGATGAGAAGAAGGAGAAGGATGAGAAGAAGGAGAAGGATGAAAAGAAGGAGAAGGATGAGAAGAAGGAGAAGGAGAAGGATGAGAAGAAGGAGAAGGATGAGAAGAAGGAGAAGGATGAGAAGAAGGAGAAGGATGAGAAGAAGGATGAGAAGAAGGAGAAGGATGAGAAGAAGGATGAGAAGAAGAAGGATGAGAAGAAGGAGAAGGATGAGAAGAAGAAGAAGGATGAGAAGAAGAAGAAGGATGAGAAGAAGAAGAAGGATGAGAAGAAGGAGAAGGATGAGAAGAAGAAGAAGAAGGATGAGAAGAAGAAGAAGGATGAGAAGAAGGAGAAGGATGAGAAGAAGAAGAAGGATGAGAAGAAGAAGAAGGATGAGAAGAAGGAGAATTCCAAGCCGGCAAAAAGTGTATCTGCAGAGCTCCGCTATTTCTTAGCGGAGCTCTGCAGATACACTTTTTTCCGGCTTGGAATTCTTCTTATTTTCATCCTACTTCTTCTTCTTCTTCTTCTTCATCCTCATCCTCAGAAGAAGAAGAAGAGGATGAGGATGAAGAAGAAGAAGTAGGATGAAAATAAGAAGAATTCCAAGCCGGCAAAAAGTGTATCTGCAGAGCTCCTCTATTTCTGACAGATACACTTTTTGCCGGCTTGGAATTCTTCTTATTTTCATCCTACTTCTTCTTCTTCTTCTTCTTCTTCTTCTTCTTCTTCTTCATCCTCATCCTCATCCTCTTCTTCTTCTTCTGAGGATGAGGATGAGGATGAAGAAGAAGAAGAAGAAGTAGGATGAAAATAAGAAGAATTCCAAGCCGGCAAAAAGTGTATCTGCAGAGCTCCGCTAAGTGTATCTGCAGTGCTCCGCTATTTCTGACAGTTCTCTGACATTCACTCCATACAGCGGTTGAAACATTGTATCTATTTGTTTCCATAAATGGAAACAAATAGATACAATGTTTCAACCGCTGTATGGAGTGAATGTCAGAGAACTGTCAGAAATAGCGGAGCTCTGCAGATACACTTAGCGGAGCTCTGCAGATACACTTTTTGCCGGCTTGGAATTCTTCTTATTTTCATCCTACTTCTTCTTCTTCATCATCCTCATCCTCAGAAGAAGAAGAAGAGGATGAGGATGAAGATGAAGAAGAAGAAGAAGAAGAAGTAGGATGAAAATAAGAAGAATTCCAAGCCGGCAAAAAGTGTATCTGCAGAGCTCCTCTATTTCTGACAGATACACTTTTTCCCGGCTTGGAATTCTTCTTATTTTCATCCTACTTCTTCTTCTTCTTCTTCATCCTCATCCTCATCCTCAGAAGAAGAAGAAGAATGAAAAGAAGAAGAAGAAAAATGAAAAGAAGAATGAAAAGAAGAAGAAGAATGAAAAGAAGAAGAATGAAAAGAAGAATGAGAAGAATGAAAAGATTCTTCTTCTTCTTCTTTTCATTCTTCTTTTCATTCTTCTTCTTCTTCTTTTCATTCTTCTCATTCTTCTTTTCATTCTTCTCATTCTTCTTTTCATTCTTCTTCTCATTCTTCTTTTCATTCTTCTTCTTCTTTTCATTCTTCTTTTCATTCTTCTCATTCTTCTTTTCATTCTTCTTCTCATTCTTCTTTTCATTCTTCTTCTTTTCATTCTTCTTTTCATTCTTCTTCTTCTTCTTCTTTTCATTCTTCTTTTCATTCTTCTCATTCTTCTTTTCATTCTTCTCATTATTCTTCTCATTCTTCTTTTCATTCTTCTTCTCATTCTTCTTTTCATTCTTCTTCTTCTTTTCATTCTTCTTTTCATTCTTCTCATTCTTCTTTTCATTCTTCTTTTCATTCTACTTCTCATTCTTCTTTTCATTCTTCTTCTTTTCATTCTTCTTTTCATTCTTTTTCTCATTCTTCTTTTCATGAAGAAGAAAAGAAGAATGAGAAGAATGAAAAGAAGAATGAAAAGAAGAAGAATGAAAAGAAGAATGAGAAGAAGAATGAAAAGAAGAATGAAAAGAAGAATGAGAAGAATGAAAAGAAGAATGAGAAGAATGAAAAGAAGAATGAAAAGAAGAAGAAGAAGAATGAAAAGAAGAAGAAGAATGAAAAGAAGAATGAAACGAAGAAGAAGAAGAATGAAAAGAAGAATGAGAAGAAGAATGAAAAGAAGAATGAAAAGAAGAATGAGAAGAAGAATGAAAAGAAGAATGAGAAGAAGAAGAATGAAAAGAAGAAGAAGAATGAAAAGAAGAATGAAAAGAAGAAGAAGAATGAAAAGAAGAAGAATGAAAAGAAGAATGAAAAGAAGAAGAAGAATGAAAAGAAGAAGAATGAAAAGAAAAAGAAGAAGAATGAAAAGAAGAAGAAGAAGAATGAAAAGAAAAAGAAGAAGAATGAAAAGAATAATGAAAAGAAGAAGAAGAATGAAAAGAAGAAGAAGAAGAATGAAAAGAAGAATGAGAAGAATGAAAAGAAGAAGAAGAAGAATGAAAAGAAGAATGAAAAGAAGAAGAATGAAAAGAAGAAGAAGAAGAATGAAAAGAAGAATGAAAAGAAGAAGAAGAATGAAAAGAAGAAGAATGAAAAGAAGAATGAAAAGAAGAATGAGAAGAATGAAAAGATTCTTCTTCTTCTTTTCATTCTTCTTTTCATTCTTCTTCTTCTTTTCATTCTTCTTTTCATTCTTCTCATTCTTCTTTTCATTCTTCTCATTCTTCTTCTCATTCTTCTTTTCATTCTTCTTCTCATTCTTCTTTTCATTCTTCTTCTTCTTTTCATTCTTCTCATTCTTCTTTTCATTCTTCTTTTCATTCTTCTTCTCATTCTTCTTTTTATTCTTCTTCTTCTTTTCATTCTTCTTTTCATGAAGAAGAAAAGAAGAATGAGAAGAATGAAAAGAAGAATGAAAAGAAGAATGAGAAGAAGAATGAAAAGAAGAATGAGAAGAATGAAAAGAAGAATGAGAAGAATGAAAAGAAGAATGAAAAGAAGAAGAAGAATGAAAAGAAGAAGAAGAATGAAAAGAAGAATGAAAAGAAGAAGAAGAAGAATGAAAAGAAGAAGAAGAAGAAGAAGAAGAATGATAAGAAGAATGAAAAGAAGAAGAAGAAGAATGAAAAGAAGAATGAAAAGAAGAAGAAGAATGAAAAGAAGAAGAAGAAGAATGAAAAGAAGAATGAAAAGAAGAATGAGAAGAATGAAAAGATTCTTCTTCTTCTTCTTTTCATTCTTCTTTTCATTCTTCTTCTTCTTTTCATTCTTCTTCTTCTTCTTTTCATTCTTCTTTTCATTCTTCTCATTCTTCTTTTCATTCTTCTCATTCTTCTTCTCATTCTTCTTTTCATTCTTCTTCTCATTCTTCTTCTTCTTCTTTTCATTCTTCTTTTCATTCTTCTCATTCTTCTTTTCATTCTTCTCATTCTTCTTCTCATTCTTCTTTTCATTCTTCTTCTCATTCTTATTTTCATTCTTCTTCTTCTTTTCATTCTTCTTTTCATTCTTCTCATTCTTCTTTTCATTCTTCTTTTCATTCTTCCTCTCATTCTTCTTTTCATTCTTCTTCTTCTTTTCATTCTTCTTTTCATTCTTCTTCTCATTCTTCTTTTCATGAAGAAGAAAAGAAGAATGAGAAGAATGAAAAGAAGAATGAAAAGAAGAAGAAGAAGAATGAAAAGAAGAATGAGAAGAAGAATGAAAAGAAGAATGAGAAGAATAAAAAGAAGAATGAGAAGAATGAAAAGAAGAATGAAAAGAAGAAGAAGAAGAATGAAAAGAAGAAGAAGAATGAAAAGAAGAATGAAAAGAAGAAGAAGAAGAATGAAAAGAAGAATGAAAAGAAGAAGAAGAATGAAAAGAAGAAGAAGAAGAATGAAAAGAAGAATGAAAAGAAGAAGAAGAATGAAAAGAAGAAGAAGAAGAAGAATGAAAAGAAGAATGAAAAGAAGAATGAGAAGAATGAAAAGATTCTTCTTCTTCTTCTTTTCATTCTTCTTTTCATTCTTCTTCTTCTTTTCATTCTTCTTTTCATTCTTCTCATTCTTCTTTTCATTCTTCTCATTCTTCTTCTCATTCTTCTTTTCATTCTTCTTCTCATTCTTCTTCTTCTTCTTTTCATTCTTCTTTTCATTCTTCTCATTCTTCTTTTCATTCTTCTCATTCTTCTTCTCATTCTTCTTTTCATTCTTCTTTTCATTCTTCTTCTTCTTTTCATTCTTCTTTTCATTCTTCTCATTCTTCTTTTCATTCTTCTTTTCATTCTTCTTCTCATTCTTCTTTTCATTCTTCTTCTTCTTTTCATTCTTCTTTTCATTCTTCTTCTCATTCTTCTTTTCATGAATAAGAAAAGAAGAATGAGAATAATGAAAAGAAGAATGAAAAGAAGAAGAATGAAAAGAAGAATGAGAAGAAGAATGAAAAGAAGAATGAAAAGAAGAAGAAGAATGAAAAGAAGAATGAAAAGAAGAAGAAGAAGAATGAAAAGAAGAGGAAGAAGAATGAAAAGAAGAATGAAAAGAAGAAGAAGAATGAAAAGAAGAAGAAGAATAAGAATGAAAAGAAGAAGAAGAAGAATGAAAAGAAGAATGAGAAGAATGAAAAGAAGAAGAATGAAAAGAAGAATTAAAAGAAGAAGAAGAATGAAAAGAATAAGAATGAAAAGAAGAATGAAAAGAAGAATGAGAAGAATGAAAAGATTCTTCTTCTTCTTCTTTTCATTCTTCTTTTCATTCTTCTTCTTTTCATTCTTCTTCTTCTTCTTTTCATTCTTCTTTTCATTCTTCTCATTCTTCTTTTCATTCTTCTCATTCTTCTTCTCATTCTTCTTTTCATTCTTCTTCTCATTCTTCTTTTCATTCTTCTTCTTCTTTTCATTCTTTTCATTCTTCTCATTCTTCTTTTCATTCTTCTTCTCATTCTTCTTTTCATTCTTCTTCTTCTTCTCATTCTTCTTTTCATTCTTCTTCTTCTTTTCATTCTTCTTTTCATTCTTCTTCTTTTCATTCTTCTTCTTCTTCTTTTCATTCTTCTCATTGTTCTTTTTATTCTTCTTTTCATTCTTCTTCTCATTCTTCTTTTCATTATTCTTCTCATTCTTCTTTTCATTCTTCTTCTTCTTTTCATTCTTCTTTTCATTCTTCTCATTCTTCTTTTCATTCTTCTTTTCATTCTTCTTCTCATTCTTCTTTTCATGAAGAAGAAAAGAAGAATGAGAAGAATGAAAAGAAGAATGAAAAGAAGAAGAAGAATGAAAAGAAGAATGAGAAGAAGAATGAAAAGAAGAATGAAAAGAAGAATGAAAAGAAGAAGTATTCCAGTACAGCAAAAAGTGTATCTGCAGAGAGCTCCGCTATTTCTGACAGTTCTCTGACAGTTCCTTCACATTTACAGCGGTTGAAACATTGTATCTATTTATTTCCGAATAAAAACATCTGTATCCTAAATGGAAACAAATAGATACAATGTTTCAACCGCTGTACATGTGAAGGAACTGTCAGAGAACTGTCAGAAATAGCGGAGCTCTCTGCAGGGACACTTTTGCCGGCTGATCGGGAAAAATCCGATTCGCGCACCCGAAGTATGCTAATATTCGGATTCGCCGCGAATCGAATTTTTCCTGAAATTCGAAACGAATTCCACTTCGCCTGGTTCGATTCGCTCATCTCTAGTGTTGAGGATTGCCTTGTGTGCTAGCTGCTGTCTTGTGATTTGCGCTCACTCACCTTGTTTCAGTTTTTTACTTTGCACTTCCTATTTGCCAAATTATTGTGCTCTCTCCAGCCAATAACTTGTCCCTTTGCATTCCTGCACCTTCCCTTATCTCCACTACCAATTGCTACTGATCTTTGGCTTTCCTAGTAAGCTTGATCTTAACCTGCAGCTACTTGTTACCAACTTTTGGCTTATTTACTGACTACAATTTTGCTTAATCCCTACCTGCTACATCTAATACTGGACCCTCACTTGCTCACCTCCTGGTGGGGCTATCCTGAGGACTGCAACCTGCTACTAACATGCATCAAAGCCCATCTCTGCCATAAGGAGCTCTGGTGAATTAGTTCTTGGACCCCACACCTTAGGTGACCCTTTGTTATCTGCCAGGGTGACCTCTTTGTTTACTTATCCAGGTGGTTGGTGGGAACCTCTCTACTGCTATAGCTACTAGTCTCTGAGCCTGACCCCCCAACCGTGACACCAAGCATGGGGTCATGAGAGTGTTATCAATTATCAACTACAAAAGGAAAACTCTACTGAAAATGAGTCATTATATACAAACCGCTAACAACAGCTGTAAAGAGCTTCATGGCAGTTTGTAAATGACACCCCCAATTCAAGATAACTACAATAGACTTTGACTTTTTAGCATGTGAAATATTTATGAGTAATTATAGAAGCCTATGGCAATGTCAAAATCAATCCTGACTCTCCAACAATTCGACAGAACATGGATCTGAACATCTGCAATGTTTAACTCCCTGTATAATCTCCAGAATTGTTTATTTGTAGCCCTTTCACATCTTCCAGTAATTGTTCCAATTATTCTTACTAATAGCTATGCTAATGGTATTAATTTTTCATTCGAATGTCTCATCTTGAAAAAAACAAAAAGCAAAAACAATATAGTAGAAGATATATTACATTTCTGAAAGAGGGGTAAATAATAGTGTCCCAAAAGTTATGATTTTTGTACTCAGTGAGCCAAAATGGGAGGGGCTTACCATAAAGGGGTGAGGTTTGATATTGTGGAGATTCAGAATATTCATGGAAAATGCAACAAATAAAATGTGATGTGAAGGCTAACACTATCATGGCTGTCCACTCTCTACCAACAAAAAAAATCCCCATATCCACCCAAGAATGTCCAGTCCTTAATAGGGCTGGAAAAAGAACAAATTATGCCTAAGCAGCTCAGTGAGTGAAATTAGGAGTTTTTACTTTCACAAAATTTTGCCTATGGCAATGCTGAAATCTCTCCACCCATCTATGAGTAAGCCTATTGGTTCCTGGTAAGATCATAGTAATGTCTGGTACAGTACAGCTGTACTTCAATGCTGGGGATATTGGAGTGCACCTGCATTATTTCTTTTAAATGGTGGTACAGATGAGTATTGGTTGGCTCTTCAGTGGCCAGCACCTTGGAGTAAAATGCTAATCTGACATGCCCATTCAAGAAATGCCCGTAGCGGAAAAGGAAAAGAAAATTAGTGCAGGGCAGGCATGACTAGGCCTAGAGTGGGAAGGAGAATAGAAAGGGTTAAGTATAGTGTCAGGGGGTTTGGAAAGTATAGCTGGGGTGCTGGTTGGTAGAGAGAGAGCATGGGTGGGCTCTGTCGCACCTTAGGGTGGGGTGTCCTGGTGGGGGGGGGGCGTCAGTTGGAGCTGGAGGTTGGTGAGAGAGCTTCGCTCCCGCCCTCCCTATTATAGTGAGTATTGTGTTCCTCTCGGGGGGAAAGGGGGGTTATTTCGGTCATGGGCGGTTGTTGGTCTTTGGCGGCGGTTCTTATCTTGGAGGTACAGATAATGGTGTGGGAACCATCGGTGGTATGGGATGCCCGGAGACATTCCAGTTAACCAAGGTTTAACTGGAAGGTGGTGGTGCTGCACTGCGGACGGTATGGTTGTCTCCGAGCTGGTTGGTTGCGGCTGGAGGCCTTGTGTAATATGGTTGTCCGCAGGTGCATTTCACATCAGTTTTGGGGGGGTGCCTTCAAAGACCAACAACAACAACTCTGTATGTTTCTGTTATAAGGAATCGTTGGTGTGTTAAAATGTTTGTTAATAAAAGGCCATGTTGGCCATTTTACTCCAAATTGGTGTCATGTTTTCCTTTAAGTATAGCAAAAAGGGGGGGAGATTTGGATGACCTATCTCTGGTGCTCTAGTCATGGATTTTACTTGGTCATGATTGGTAGCTTAATCATGATTGATAGCCCACCTATCTTTTTTAGCCCCAAATTACTTTTCATGAAATATACTATTTTTCCCAACCTTGCCCCACTGAGGTTTCCACCATATTTCTCCACACAGCCTGAAAATCTGCAGAGCTCTGTGAGTACATGCTTGTGTGGCTTCTACCTGTCACCCTATCAGGCTACACATGAGCAGAGTAAAAGTGTGTCAATAGAAAAAATTATGGGACAGATACTGTGTGGGTATGGGCTGGCTGTACAGTGAGGATATTGGTGAAACCAGGTAGGTAAATACGATGTGTTATGAAGGTACTAGAGGAGACGGTGGTGCACTTATCTTTTAATATGGGCTTCCTCCCTCTTACTAACACCTATGCTAACCTGTGCAAGAAAGATGTATATACCTACCTTTTTTCAGCCCGCTCTGGTCCTATCATGTGGTCCCTCACCCCAAAATCAGCCATAGACGACTGCAGGAGAGAAGAAATACTCTCAACAATGGCTGGGATATGGGAGCCTATGTGAGACATCACCTCTCCCTGAATTCCCATTTATTGTCAGTGATCCCTAGTGTCCACAGCGGTCGCTGATGGCTTACAAAGGAGAGATGGATCACTTGACTGGAGTGGAGTGGACTGAAAATGGGTAAGTATATACATCTTTTTACACAGGTTAGTTACCATAGGTGTTAGGAGGGGGGAGGGAACATTTAAAGGTTAGGTTTAGGCTGGAATTCTGCTTTAACCCTACCTCTAGAATTGCATTTTTTTATTTAAGCAGTTCAAGTATCTGAATTTAACTTGACATCAACCTCTTGCAGTCCCTGTACAGCCTATTTTTTTTTATTTGTACAGTTGACTGAATTGGATGCAGGGACACACTGGATGTCTTTGCTGTCAGTTTGCTATAGCTGGACGTCCCTGTATCTTTAAGGAGGGATGGACTCCTCCAGGCACACCTGTCCTTAACCTATCCATTGATATGTGTGCTCCTACTATGGAGGCTCTGGAAATGTTAGAATTAGGTTTGCAGAATACAGAGGACCTTTGACGCAGGACTGTGGCTTACGCATTTATTTGCAAATGTGTGGAAACAAAACCCTCTGTTTTTAATGCAAGCTGTTAGATAGGGCCAAATTGGTTGTTTTGCAAGCTGGCTGGTAAGTTTGTTTGGAAATTGTTTTGTTTGTTTGTGATGTGCATTGCCCTTCTATGTGCAGCTTGCTGCAAGGGCTGGTTATAGGTCGGGACGGTTGCCATTTTTTTTTGCACCTGTACAGTCTGCCCTTCAGAGCTGAGAAAAATGGTAGAAAAAAGCAGCACAAGAAGTGAGTCAGGACTGCAGTGCAGCAGTGCAAGGGGCCATGCTGAGAGGAGGAGAGAGCATGGTGACAACGAAATGAGACTTTATTATCACTTTCCATTTAGAAGAGGGCATGGACAGGGGACCTGTGAGTGAAAGTAAAATTGCTGTGCTAGACAGGGTTATACTGGGTAGCAGAGCTGTGTAAATATCAGGATTGGATGGACAGAAATACAGATCTGTTGGCAAGTAAAACAACTCCCGTATATGTTTTCAATATGTGTATTTAGCAGGTTTCCTGGAGTTCAGCTTTATCAAGAACAGAAAAGACCGGTCTCATGATTATGAATAGATATAGGATAGAAAATGTTAGTTTTTTTAAACACAGTATATAGCACCCTCATAGATAGGTGCTTGGTTAAGTAAATTTAGTTCTTGGCTCATTGTAGCTGTGTTTGATTAATTTGGTCTGTTCGGTGTTTCACTGGCTGCTGGGTTGGCTGCTTCCCCCCATCTGTCTGGAAAAGTTCTGGAAGGTAGTGTGTTTGGAGAGTCAAATCCGCAGTTGTATATTTATGCTGTTCTGGCCAATCCCTGGGGAGAGTGTGACCATATGGTGACTAGGAGTGTGCATAAATACACTGAGGCTGAGAACAGAAGTGTCTTGTCCTAGAGGAGGCAATCACAGCCTGCGAAGGGGGCCTGTTTGCAACCTGGGCAGGCTTGCCATGAGTTTGCTGTTCAATGAGGTCCCATCTGGGATGGCTTGGGTGCCTATTCTGCTGAATGTTTCTGGAAGCTGAAAGAGAAACACTTAATCTGGGGATCTAGCGTGGTATCACTGGAAAAATGGCTGGGAGATATTGGAGGGAAGAAACCAACTATCCAAGAACATTTTTGAGTAAAGACTGTGTGAGAGATCCCTGTGCTGCTGCCAACCATTGTTTGCTTGTACAGAGATTCTGCTCAGATCTTAGGTGAAAAATTAGCACCCTCAAGTTGCTGCTAAAAGTCACTGAATTATTCCACAATTCCCCTGAACCTATACAAGTTCAAGTTTTGCAACAAAGCATGAGAAAATCATCCCTTTGACTGTTCACTGAGCCAAAGGAGTGCTTGTGACTGTATGCCTAGCTGTGGGGCAATTGCGGGAAAAGACCATAGGGACCTTAAAACTGTAGGCTTCTGTGTGGGTGAGAGCTACAGAAATAAACTGTAAAGATCCTTTTACAGGATTTCAAGCTAGTGTGGTTTGGTGATGTGCGGCACACTCAGCAGCGCCAAAGTGACATCACTCTTCAGAATTCACCACTCTGACGATCACAGACTCCACTCCAGGTTCATTTGTGTTCAAGAGAACAAACACACTCCTTAGAGGTGGGCAAGTGTCTATTAAAATGATGTTAATGGTTATTCTCATGGTGCAAAAACCTTTGTATATCTATATGCCTCAATAGCCACAGCAGATAAAAACCCACTTTGTGTGCACCAAATGCCTTTAAGAACCAAGATAATTATCTTTAAAACTAGAAGTGACATCATCACTTTACATAGCTTGACCAGAGAGCAGAGCTGTGGGAGAGGCCTAGAAGGCTCCACCCACTTCAAGCCTTCTGCAGCAAACTACAGGATGGGGCGGAGACAAGACCAGTCACCCTGCACAAGGAGAGAGAGCAGCAGTTATCAGTCTCTATTACAGGAAGCTCCTGTACAAAGTTTAATACTGGAATAGTGCACAGATCTGGAAGTGTGCTGAGTTTTAAATATATATATATATATAATGTGTTTCTGATTTTTATACTCATGCTTTACTGTACATGGAAGAATCTGTTTGTCTTGGAGACAGACATCAAGTTTGGGGATACTTTCAGGGAATACAAATGCTGCTGAATACAATGGCAACATAGATACCATTGTTGTATTTCAGTTGACAGTTGGATCAGTCTATTGTTCTGTAACCATGGTCAAACACAGCTTGACCTTTTTACATATATGACCTATGGCATGTATGATATCACAACGTCATCTTGAGGTTGAATTGGAGAATGTTTCTCCCATTGAAACACATTATTGCAAAAGGAGCCACACCCATGTAAGAAAGTAAAACTTTCCAAATAAAAGCAAACAACAGATGCTGAAAAGGAGGACTCTAAGATGACTTAACACCAAGGAGGATCTCTGCCAGAACCTGAAGACACTTTTAGCCCAATTTCCTGCAACCATTTTAGAGCAAGCCTGGGGTCCGCTTTATCTATGGAGATTGTGAAGCCTCTATAATCAGAAATAAGTAACTTTTACTATTGTATACAGAACATAGAACACAAGACTACATATGAGCAGGGGTGGACTGACCATTTGGAAACTCGGGATCTGCCCGAGGGCCCGGGGTCAGTAGGGGGCCCTATGAGATGCCCCTGGTACCTTTTTCATAGGCTTTTTTGAGTTTGGGCAAGGACACAGGGGCCCCATGATCCCTTATTCCCCAGGGGCCCCATGAGTTGTCAGTCCGCCCCTGTATATGAGTCTTGTGTTTAGACAATATTAGTTTATCCCAGAATTCAGCTTGATAACGTAGGAGAAACACACATAGGAAAGATGATTGTAGAGTTGCTGAAACTCAGCATTGTGGGTTATAGTAGAAAAGCAAGTCTTATGTTGTCTGATATCAAACCCAGCATTTTTTTCATCTATTTAGGAGTTCTTCTTTAAAGCAGAACTCTGTTGAAAAAGAAATATATAAATAAATAATAAACTGCTCAGTAATTTAAATGGAAAAAGTGGCTTTTGCTGTAAAACGTGCATTTATTTTCATCAATACATTTTTATTGAGGTTTCAAGGCAAGGTCACTTGCGACAGAAACGATTGAGAAGTTGCAAACAAGGATGAATTTGCGCAGATATACCATCAAGGAACATAAAGAAGATGACCTCTGCACACCTGTGGGACACCATTTCACACAACCAGACCACACTATGGAAGACCTCAATATTTTAGTTCTTAAAGGAAATTTCAAAACTATTCAGGAAAGGAAAACTTTTGAACTAAGAATGATAATTCTATTTGTTACAAGAGATAACGGCCTTAATTTGGACATGGGATTCCTCACTCATTATCCAACAGTTTTACGACCCCCTTTGTGAGTGTTGTTTCCCCCCCCCCCCCCCCAGTCTTTGCTTTTTCTGTGTCTTATCTCTAGTCCAATCCTAGTCTTATAACCAATGCTGTGTACATTTATTTGTGTGTGTTTCTTTCTGGGGTTTTTTTCTCCCCCTTTCAACATCTCTTCTAACATTCTGCTAAAACTTTGTGAAATAGTACTGCCTGGACCTTGAAGAAGGGGACACACCCCGAAAGCTTGTCCTCAAAATTGTATGTTAGTGCAAATAAAAAAAGTATCACATCAGTACTCAATTGTTTCTAAGGCAAGGTCAGAAACAGTCAACTTTATAAAGATACGATTATACTTGGTAGAGCTCTCAGTTATAATATGCATCCAGCTGTTCCTTAACATTCAACAATACCAAGAAGCAGAGATAAGTGTTCATAGCCTATCTGTTAAACCTTTTATCAATAAGTAAAATAATCATGGTAAACTGATATATAGTTTCATTCAAAACCCAACAATTAGCTATAAAACAGTACAAATTGAAACATATATATGTTTTATTTGTATTATAGGGACCAGGTACTTGACCAGCCTAGGAGGGCTCATAGTACAATCTATGATTCTAGGAGCTTATGATCAGCCATTCCAATAGCTGCTATCGATTCAGTATGAATTACTGGATATCATTAACCAACCCAATTAAATTAGAAAAACGTTCCTTGAGAAACCAACAGATAATGAAAGAAGGAAGCATGGAAAAGGGAAGAAGAAAAGTAGAAAGAGAAAGAGGAGGAAGAAAGATGTGTGATAGCAGGAAACTCAGTGAATTGGTGTGTTCACTCTCATAAAATGAGACATTAATAATAGCTGAGTCAACGCTAAGAATGCAGACTGCGCCTAGGTAACCATGTTCTCGTATTCTGTGGAATGTCGAAAGATGGTCCAGGCAGACCATGTCCTATGAAATTTATCAGTAGATTCCTGTGCAAGTGCAACCAATTCCTCCATATCATATATGTCTTCTATAAAATTAAGCCATTCTTTGATGGAGGGAGGTTTTGAGGATTTCCAATGTCTTGGGATCAGAGTATTAGCGGCGATCAGAAGGAACCTGGTAAGTGAGCATTTGTATTTCTTCGTGGAACAATTAGAGACCTCAAGCAAACAACAAAGTGGAGTTTTTGTTATTTGCTTAACGTGTTTCTGAACCTGTTGCCAAAAGGGTACTATCAAGGGACAGTCCCACCATATGTGTATTAGTGACCCCGTCTCTTGATTACAAAGCCAGCAAATATCTGAGGACTGTGGGAACCATAGCTTTAATTTAACAGGTGTCGCGTACCATTGTGAAAGAAGCTTATAAGAAGTCTCCTGAAACCGAATGCTAATGGAGCACTTATGTGCGCAATACTTGCATTTAGTCTGGCGCTGTGCTAAAAAAAAAGTCTGCTTGTCCACTAGATGGTGGTCCTCTTCCAGGTTGATTCACCTACCACAGTGGTCAGCAACGTTTTCAGTGGGAAGGCCACATTGTATATTTTACAAATACTTGCAGTAATATTTTTTTTAATCAGCATTATATGATTTAGACAGCAGAAAAATAATTCAGTAACTAAAGCAAAGAAATTCCAAATAAACTTGTGCCCATCAAAGTTCCTATCAAGGACCCCCTTACATCAGAGTTCCCGATTACATGAGAGTCATTCCATCAGAATTACCCCTTACATGAGGGTCCACATCAGAGTCCCTTCTTAGATCTGAGGACTGGATTTGGAGACCCCTAACTTACATTGTCAATTACCCACTTCCTGTGAGTGCAAGCAGTCATGGACACATAGGAATCCAGGATGAAAATTCTTAACGTGGTCACACCCCTCTACAACCTACATGTTATATGTAGTATCCCTCGGAAGAGCTGCTGGAAACAACCCAGGTCTCCCTTACCTGTCAACACTGCCTGCCTTGGTACCACCTCCAGAGCACACCAACAAAGTTCAGGCTCAGTCTAGGGGTTGTATTTTTGAAGTTTTTTTGTAGTAATAAAACACAGCCAGGTAAAGGGATGAGGGTGCAGAATATTCCAAAACACAAGCTTGCACAGGAGGACAAATTCTCAAGTTCCTCAGTAGCAGCCTTAAAGTGGAGTTCCATCCAAAAGGGGAAGTTCCGCTGTAAAGATTGGTTGGTCCCCCGCTCCCCATTAAGGATTGGCACCTTTGGAAAGTGGGGGGGAAATGGGTACTTCCGCTGCGATAGCCTAGGCGATCGTAAATGAATGTTGTCCTCCTACCCTCCCTCCCCAAAGTCTTGTGGGACACGTGACAGGTCCCAGAAGACGACGGGGCCATTCAGGAAGCGCAGCGCTACTCGCGCATGTGCATTGGGCACCCGGCTGTGAAGCAGCAAGCTGTCACAGCTGGATGCCCACATTGAAGATGCCAGTGCCTAGAATACAGGATGGCTGGTGAAACGGGCTGTGGTGTGGGCAACGCGGGATCATGGGACAGGTGAGTAGCTGTTTTTTAAAAGTCAGCAGCTACAGTTTTTGTAGCTGCTTACTTTTATTTTTTTACAGAGTGAGTGGAACTCCACTTTAAGTATTGCAAGTGGTAGAGGGGACAACTAGCTAGTCTGAGACTCTGTGAGAGCAGTCAAAGTCTATGTAGCAACTTCTGGAATCTAACCCTCAAAGCACAAGCACCCTTTGGAGCTCTAGGCAAGGTCCTACTCACAATGGCCAGAGACAGCTCCCAATCAACTTCTTTGTGACACACGTCAGTGAAAGGGTTCCCTATTCCAGCAAAGCACTCACAAGCATTGTCTTCCAGCAAGTTTCCTTAAGTCCAGCTCCCTTCAAGCCCTCAGCCATAGCACCTGTTGGGGCCTAAGAGCAGTAGTTCCTCTGTATCATACACAGGCTGCCTCCTGGATAGTGAACTCTGAACAAGCCCTCCAAAACAGTTATCTTCTCCACAACCACAAAATAAATAATCATAGCTGAAAGATTGATCCTCCTGTTATATTTCTGGAAGCCTCTAGCAGAGACAGGAAGGAGCAACCAACCCCCAGGTTTAGGGACAAGTCTGAGCAGACTTGAAAAATTTATTGATGCTTAGCTGGGTATAGCAGAGCCAAGCTCTAGGGCAGGGTGCTACATATATATGTTTAGCGCTACCCCTGGAGAGGCCACTGCAGATTTACAAGTTCTTTCCCAAGACAATGCAAGGCAGCCAGGCACACAGCAGCAGTCCATACACTCTGGCTCACTAAACAGTCTAGGGGTTTGTCTTTTTGGAAGTTTATTTGCTAGCAGAACTTGGTAGGGGGGGGGGGTCTGCTGTGACATAGGATACTTCAATGAGATACATTGCTAGTAGAGGACAACTTGCACTAAGCAGCAGTAGCAATAGTATGGGCAGGCTTACTGTAAATAATCCAGGATTGACGGCTGAGGATAATGAAGCAGAATAAACTTGAAGTTAGGCTTGAGTAGAATATGGTTCACAGCTGGGGACCACAAATTAGCCTTAGCGCAGATAAAAAGGTTCTACTCATGACTTCCTGGCAATAGTCAGTTCAGAGATGCAACCTCCAGCCAAATTGAAGGGAGGGGAGAGGTGCCCAAGGATGAGCAGTCCCCCTTTTTCTCAGTGTGCAGATCCATCCCCACAGGTAGGAAAAACAACCATCCACCCAGGTCTCCAGACTATTTAAGTGTTCCAGCCACCTTCTGGGCACACCTCCCTGGGAATTGGCCAGGGCCTACTAAATTTTCAGGCTGGGCATTTGAATTATCCCTCCCTAAGCACTAGAAGTGTCTTCTATAGGCAGGGGGAAGAAATCAAACTCCCAGCCTGTGAAGCCGTGAACATACCAAACTAAACAATCTCAGCTCCTGTAATTACAGCAGAAGCCCAAGATCTAAATTTACTTAACAGCTTAGCTGGGAGGTTGTTACATATGTAAGTTATTTGTATTTAGCCACAGACATTTCTCCAGTTCTATTATAGCATACTAGCCTAGGCTCACAGCACTTCTGCCATAAATTGTATTCTTAATATCTGCCTAATGCCAAACAAGTAGAGGAAGAACCCTTACAGTGATATTAAAGCTGCTTGCTATGGGCGCACCCAAGAAGGTCTCACTCCTGAACCACTGCTCTGTCTCTCCATTCACACACAGAGTCATGGCTAAGCCCCACCACCTTCTCCTCATTGGCTCAGAGCTCTGCAGAAAGGGACTCGTCCCCGAAATGCATCACCTAGCCGACCACACTGACAGTTGGACACCTTGCCATTGTTATGGCCATCTCTACCATTCTACTAAGCTTTACATTTATGCCATGTTTGTGAGTATGTTTTCATCCCTTTTTACCTTTAATAAACCTTGGATAATGCATTAGGGGTGTGCGACTCCTGTTTGCTCTTTTTTCAGTTGTTGATTTCCCTATCTGGGGAGGGCAGCATCTCCGAAAGGCTATCCATAGGCGATTGTGGTCCTGGTTCCCTTGGCTTTCCTTTGGCATTTGATCCCTGGTGCACTGGAGAGTTTATTCTGTTATCCGGGGGTCGGGTTGGGTTACAGTTGGAGATATGCTTAAAGTGTCTTCTGGAATAAAAAGTGTCAAATGTTGCGGTGTCACTTTGAGTTAAAAGCTCCCAATGAGCACAATTTCTCAAACTTGTTCTCCAGCAAAGCACTTGTTCCAGCTATTTTCACTGTAAATTATTTACACTGGATGTTTTTTTATCAGTTTCATCGTGACAGTAGCGCTTTGCTCTTACCATTAAGTTAAAACAGATAAAATGGATTGGATGTGAATAATTCACGCAAACGTAACTTTTTATCTGATTTATCTGAACAGCAACAACAAGAATTTACAAGACTTTGTTCATTAAGGCGAAATCACTGACATCTCCGACAGATACATACAGTTTAACCAGTCTCTTCAAATTGAATTACACTGCCTGCTGTGCTTAAAGGAATGCTGAAGTTCACAAATGTTTCTCCGGTATAGAAAGTAAATACTTTTATTTCCGTTACCTGGTAAGTTTAAACACAGCTAATGATTTATATACCCAACTCAGTTCACCTTCCATTTTTTATTATTATATTCTTCTTGCAGCATTCCATTGTTCATTTTTCATCTATTCTCTGTATTGAAAGCACAAAACGCCAGGTATCGGGCAATTACTACTACAAAAACAAAGCTCCCACTTTTTTTTGCAATTACTCAAAGGGAGATGTTTACTAAACCTGGTGGGCACAGAATCTGGTGCAGCTCTGCAGAGTAAGCAATCACCTTCTAGGTTTTATTGTCAAAGCTTGAATTGAACAAGCTGAAATTAGAAGCTGATTGGCTACCAAACACAGCTGCACCAGATTCTGTGTGCACCACTTTTAGTAAACCTCCTCCAAAATGTATCTAAAGATGACATTTTTGTTTACTTTTCTATAGATTAGGGAAAGCTTAGGACCATGTGAAGTTTGTATTGTTTGGAAGATGGCTCTTGATTTGACTTATCAGTAGTTCATGGTTGAAGAAAGTCAGTCAAGTTCATAGGCAGTACAGTAGCTCCAGTGAGGCTACTGACAACAAAAACAGGGTGCCCCTTATCTACGGGACCTGACATTCAAAGGTCCCTATAGATTGCTTCAATTCTGGCTCAATGAATCAGCCAAAATTTCAGCCGTGAGTTGCCCTGCAAGCAAAGCCATCATTAGAGATCATGAGGCCCTGTACAGTCTACCACCCAGTACCCCCTCTTATCGACACTTCCCAATACCTCCCACTCTGCACCCCATGCATCTCAAAATACTTTCCTGGTACCCCCAATACATTGCACTTGTATCCCTGTCCCCACACACTACCCTGCACTCTGCAGTCCCTTCATCCTCCTTTACCCTACACTCTGCATCCCCCAATCCTGCACATTCTGCATTCCCTATTACCCCACACTCTTTTTAAGAGTTCAGTGGGCTTTTTTGAAGGTTACAGAATCTCCTTTAGCTATCTTGACTAGTTCTTGTGCCAAAAACAGACCACTTTAACCTCAGCATTTCACATATTTTCACATAAAAAAGTGAAATATATACAGTGCTCAGCATAAATGAGTACACCCCAACAGATTTGTAAAAAAACCTTTACTTTACTTTCAGAATCAACATTTTCTATGGGACACTATACTACAAAATACCCCCACAAATGCATGTCGTTGATTGCAAATATGATTTGTTAATTTGCACACACACAAAAATTTCCTAACAAATTCATTCAAGACCATGTTGCAAAAATGAATACACCCCAATGAAAGTCTTGGGAGCAAAGCTAAATTTTAAACAACAAAATCTTAACTAACAAGAATTCAGCTAGAGGTCAGTCTAATTATTCATTAAACAAGTGTCCAGCAGACAGTTGATTAAAGAAGGGCATTATTTAACAAAGAAAATCCCTTCCCATTTCATGCTGTCAGCAATGCCATCACATGGAAGAGAAATGTCACAAGGCATGAGAAAGAAAATAATTACTTTACACAAGAAAGGTGAAGGCTACAAGAAGATCAGCAAAGCTTTACTTATTAGTCAGAATACTCTAGCAAAAGTGATACAAAAAATGTAACAAAAATAGAACTGCAACCATCTCACAGAGATGTCCAGGCCATCCACGGAGGTTAACACCTCAACAGGAGCATCTTCTGATTAGAAGGGTTGAAGAAAATTGCCATGCAAGTTCACTGCAGTTAGCTGAAGAAATAGAAAGCCAAACAGGGTTGATTGTTTCCCGTGACACAATACGGCATGCATGGGTGTCATCCATGAAGGAAGCCCTCCTAAAACCCATGCACAAAAAAGCCTGCCTAGAATTTGCCAGGGCCCATGCTGAAAAAGGGACTGGGACTCAATACTCTGGAGTGATGAGACCAAGATAAATGTTTTTCAAAACTGTATGGCATCGCAAAGGCGAGGCATACAAAGAAAAATGCATGGTGCCTACAGTGAAACATGGTGGTGGCGGTGTCCTTCTGTGGGGCTGCATGAGTGCTGCTGGTGTCGGGGAGCTGCATTTCATTGATGGTATCATGAATTCACAGATGTACTGCTCTATATTGAAAAAGAAGATGCTACCATCACTACGTGCCCTTGGTTGTCTTGCACTTTTCCAACATGACAATGATCCAAAACACACATCTAAGGCCACTGTTACATTTCTGAAGATGAACAGGGTGAAAGTGATTCAGTGGCCAAGTATGTCTCCGGATCTAAACCCAATCCAACTCCTATGAGGAATTCCGAAGAGACAAGTTGAGCATCACTCTCCATCCATTATCCAGGCTCTAAAAGAGGTCATTCTTGAGGAATGGGAAAAGATAGATGTTGCAGCTTGCTCATTCCATGCTTAGACTTGGTGCTGTCCTTCCAAATCATCGAGGTCATACAGAATACTAGATGAAGTAGTTTTTGTTGTGGGGTGTATTCATTTTTACATCAACCAATTTGATTAAAACTGAATATTTTGTAATCTAAGTTATATTATTAAACTTACTTTCATGTAATGAGCTAAACAAATGTTCTATAAAACTCAATTTTGTAAAAATTTTGGAAATTGTTCTTGTGTTCATGGAGATATTGATTAACCACTTGCCGCCCTGCCACTGTAGAAATACGGCAGGGGGGGGGAAACTGGCAGGCAAAACCACGTTTTAAAACGTGTGTTTTGTAAACAGATAGGGGGCGTGCACGAGGCGCCCCGCCTCCTATCTGCCCCGCCGATCACCGCAACGGATGTCAGTCGCCGGGTCACAGCCGGTCTTTACAGGCGATCTGCAGTAGCTGTGCTGTCTGTCACTTCCCTGACAGCTCGAGGACGAGCTGGTCGAGAAAGAAGAGTTTCTCTCTCTTGATCAGCCTTGTCCCATCCAGCACACCCCCCCGCCCCCTAGTAAAACACTCCCCTCACTCAGATAACCCTTTCTCTGCAAAATAAAGTTAACCCCTTCCTCCCCAGTGCCATTAGTACAGTGTCAGTGTTTTTTTTTTTTGCACTGATCACTGTATTAGTGTTTTTGGGGATGTCAGTGACCCCAAGTCAGTACCCCCCAATGTCAGAATGTCCGGCGCAGTCCCGCCATAAGTCGCTGGTCGCTGCCATAAGTCACTGATCGCCGCCATAATTCGCTGATCGCAAGACATTATTAGTATAAAAAAAAACTAAAAATCCCAGTATCTTTCCCGCCATTTGTAAACGCTATAACTTTCACGTAAACCAATTAATTTACACATATTGGTTTTTTTTTTTTAGCAAAGACATGTCGCAGAATGCATTTTGGCAGGAATTTATGACTAAATTTGATTTTTGCATTTTTTTTACTGGACATGTTTTATAGCAAAAGTCCAAAATATTGTTTTTTTTTCCTCAAAATTGTCAGCCTTTTTTTTTTATAGCGCAAAAAATAAAAACTGCATAGGCAATCAAATACCACCAAAAGAAAGCTCAATTTGTGGGGAAAAAAAAGATGTAAATGTAATTTATGTACCGCATTGCATGACTGCGCAATTGTCCGTTAAACTAGCGCAGCGCTGTATAGCAGAAAAATGGCGTAAATTGCAGTATCTATACCATAGTTTGTAGATGCTATAACTTTCACACAAAGCAATCAATATACACTCATTGGGATTTTTTTTACCAAAAACATAGAGCAGAATACATTTTGGCCTAAATTTATAACCAACTTTGAGTTTACTATATATTTTTTATAGCTGAAAGTAAAAAATATTGTTTTTCTTCAAAATGTTTGGCTTTTTTTTGTTTATAGCATGAAAAATAAAAAGCACACAGGTGATCAAATTACACCGAAAGAAAGCTCTATTTGTGTGAAAAAAAGGACGTAAATTTTGTTTGGGTGCAGCATTGCATGACCGCGCAATTATCAGTTGAATTAGTGCAGCGCCGAGTACCAAAAAGAGGCGTGGTCATTAAGGGGGGTAAATCCTCTGGAGGTCAAGTGGTTAAAATCTTACTTTTCAAAAGCGGTGTACTCATTAATGGTGAGCACTGTATATATATAACTCTTAGATGTACATCTTAGCACACAATATACAGGGATATGTGATATGATTTTTGACATGAGCACACCCACATAGGTTGAACTGGATGGACTTTTGCCTTTATTCAACCGTACAAACTGTGTAACTACATAACATATATAAAATATTTATATATATATATATATATATATATAAAACAAATGACAAAAACACAAAGAGCAAAAACACTGAAACATAACTGAACTTCCTTATATGTAACACAAATGCACACACTTCACCAAAGCTCATATGAATATTTCCACTTTTATAAAAATGTAATTAGCAAGCTTTTGAGGACACAGTTGTTAATTTTGTTGCAAAATCAGGTTAACTGATGTAGCAGGCTCCTTGTACAAGAGGATTCAGAAGGAATCACATGTTCAGCAGTCGGTCCTTCCTCTCTCTCCCCTATTTGTAAAACCTGGGCATTCTGTCAAGTTCATGACTCATCCACTACACAGCAAAGAACGCTGGGAAGGGAGGGAAGCAGGAAGTGAAGGGGGAGAACAGAGAGACATGAGGCTGGAGAAAAGACAGGGACATGTGGAGCCCGTCCAAGCAGAGGAGGAGGCACTACAGCACCCAGCGCGGATAGAGGGACCCTGCTGTGTGTTCAGAGTCTGGTGAGCTGTCCCCCTGGAGAGAGTAAGACACACCATTTACACTTTGCATATAGACTGGGACATCCGCACCCCACTGCTGGGATCTCACCCATCCGGGGCCCTGTGCAAGCCACAGATCCCTCTGCCTGCTTTGCCCCTCACCACCAGTGTAATTGAGACTGCCCCGGGGACTGACACATACTGGGAGATTGCATCCTGCGACTGCCCCTGGTCTTGGGGTGCTTTGTGTTGCGTTTAGACACTGAGGTTGGAGCCTCTCAGCCCAGAAACCTAGTGAAATCAGATGTAACCCACACCAGCTGAAACTCCAAAGAAGCCTTCAGCTGCTATTTACTTCATTGTAAGGACTAAACGTGCACCAACTAGAGCTCCACCGTTACAAGGACTGAAGTGGGGGAATCTGGCTTAGTAGCTTTATTAGAGGTACCTCTTTATTGCATTCTGTTCTGACTCTGAGGTGATTTTTGGCTAACGCCCCTCAGAAGCAGAATCATACACCGGAGTGGGTAATACAATTCATTGATAGAGTATAAGTAAGTTTATTTGTTTGATATCAGTTGTATTCTGCTTAAAGTGCGACTCTGCCATCCGGAGATTTTTGGCTGTGAAGCCCTCTAGTGGCAGACCAAATTTACTGCATTGCATAAAAGAAGAAAAGTAAGTTTTGAAGTTGAAAGGAAAACCCCACCCCTCTACACTGCATTTCATTCTCCATAAAATTGTTCTTGTTTCATTTAACCCTGTGTCAGAAAATTTCTTGGCGGGGTATTTTCTATTCATTACCAGTTGTGCCAGAGGGATTGGGTTTGCTTAGGGTTGGATCGATTGAGCGCAGGACCCATAATATATTCCAGCTTGTCCCAAGGGGCAGTGCTACACTGAAATCAGCCTTCTTATCTGTAGTCACTACAGATTACACTTAACAGGATAGATGTAAAGCAATGAATCTGATATTTAGCAAACATTCACTGCAAATTAATCTTCCAGGTGCTCATATTTGAAATGACAGTGGATGATTCTATAACAGTGAATGTCTGGTGAAAGTCACATGCAATAACTTAGAAATATGCCCCTTAAAGTGCAACTAAAGGCTCCTGTATGACAAACTAAACAAATCACAAATCCAGTTACCATGTGATACACAAGCCTCATAAAGTAAAAAAAAATATCTTGCCTTCCCTATTTGAACCTAATTCTCCTTCATTTGTGTCTTACACCCTCCCCTCCTGGGCACTGCAGCTCCCAGTGCGAAGGTTTTAGCAACAGAGACAGTTCTGCCAATCCAGAAAGCAGGGGGCAGGACTAGGTGTGGCCAGGTGCTAAATGACAAGCTACAACCTTGTGAATCAGCAGTGACAATGCTGATAGCCATGCACCCTCCAGCATTTGTTCATCCAAAGTGTCAGCAGGCAGTGGAGTGGATTTACTAAAGGCAAACAGGCTGTGCACTTTGCAAGTGCAGTTGCTGAAGGGCTCAGGAAATGAGGGGAAGCTTTGCAAAGAACACCCAATCTCATGTAGTGCCCTTCAAGTTTAGCTCGGGTAAGCTAGTTGTTTTTTTTTTTGCAGAGGTTGAGTAGCAACCTGGAATGAGTCAGTCAGGTTACTCTAGGTCAGGGCTGGGGGCTCTGCATGTCAGTTCCCTGATACCTCTCCCTGCTCTGGAGGCTTCAGAAGTTTCTGGAAGGCAGTGGGTAGGGATGAGGAGGGGCTGATGTGCATGCTAAAGGGACTCTTACTCAATCCCCAAGCAGGAGGCTTGTCATGGAGTCAGGGTGGCCCTTAAGTGTGAGAGAGCCTGATCAGCAGGGGTAGTGTGGGTGTCTGGTGGAGGATGGAGAAAAGGCTGGAGAGTGGAGCCAGGGAGGGGACCTAGGGAGAGAGACCGTCTGTGACACATCGAAGGAATCAATTCAGCGTAACGTCTGAAGGGAGCCACCAACCCAACAAGCTTGCAGGAGAGACAGAGTGTGTAATTCTTCACCCTCCCCGGGCCAGATAAGGGTAGAGGGCAGTAAGGTGGAAAACCCAACTAGCTTCTCATCTGGGGATGTTTTGCTAAGTGGCAGTTTCTGGGTCCCCTTGCCCAGGGAATGCCCTCGGGCAGCTGGGTGAGGAGGATTCATCTGGGGACTGAGGAGGTGCATCAGAGAGCTGGAATGCTCTCAAAGGAGAAATTATTGTGTCCACACCTGTGTACATAGTTGCTGTCAGAGATCGCGGCAGCGCGCGGATCTGCGCATGCGCAGAACGCTGATTCACGCTACCCAGTGGGCGCTAGGACCTAGGCAGCCACTGCAATGGCGGCGGCCGCGCACGCGCACTCGCATTTGTGGACGTGCGCCTGGCACCAATGACAGTGCAGGGCGCGCTATTTAAATCAGCCCTGCACAGACTCACATTGCCATATGGTCTTGTTATCTGTTCCTGCTCGTTCTGCCTGCTGATTACCTTGTTGCCGACCCTGCTTGATCCTGACCTGTGCTGACCATCTCCTGCTCTGACCCCTGGCTCGTTTGACTACTCTCCTGGATACCCCTGATTATCTGACCTCCTGTTGCTGGACCTGGCACGTGACCCGACTACTCTCTGTCTGCTGCTCTGTACCGTTCTGCCTCCGCTGTTACCGACCCGGCCTGTCTGACTACGCTATTCTACCCTGCCATCCATCCTGCGTGGATCCGGTCACTGCTGCCCGGGTATATCCGCCTCTTCACATCAGGCTCTCTTCGGATACATACCTCTGGCGGTTCCCTCTACCACGGGCAGGTGCACTCAGGGGCCGCGACCTGGTCACAGTCTGCACCAAGTCCATCCCCACCATCAGGGGCTCTGGTGAATAAGCAGACTGGGACTTAGACCCCGCGCCCTGGGGAATCCTTTCCTGTGGGTTGCTAGAGATACCGCCAGGCGGTACATGACAGTTGCTAAGGAGTTTGTCCTCAAGTTTGCAGTTCCCATGGGCATCCCATGCACCCATCAACCTATCCAAGTTCAAAACTCCCTAATAAAACATCAAAACCAAGCTCAAGGTCTGTTTACTGAATGCAACATGTGGTAGAAAATGTGTGTTGCCTTGCTGTGCAGAGCTGTAGGGGGACCCAAGACTCAGCGACCCCTAAGGAGGTAGCGCTACACACACACAAATGTTTTTAAAAAACAGCATTTTTGCTTGCACATGATTGGATGATGGAAGTCCCCCCATTTACTAAGCTCTAGAGCAACTGCACCTGCAAAATACTCCGTCCATTTGCCTTCAGCCAATCCACCCCAAAGACTACATGAGAGTGGCAACTCTACTCTGAATTCAGAAGCATTGCAGCATTGTTGCCACACCCTCACATGAAGCTGCACTAGGTGTACTTCACTAACAGTCTCAACAAGTGGGATTTTTCCTAGGAACTAAGAGAAAACTGTAAGTGCTACCGCACATATTTTTATAAGTAAATCCATAATTCTACTTTAAGCTTTTTCTATTTGAACAGTCTTACTGCTGAAAGGAAAACCTAAGTCCTTATTGATGTGCTTTTCTTGTGGAATGAATCCAGAGATCTGTTGAGATTAATTATCTGCTATACGTCACCAACAGGGGCTCATCCTTTGCATAATGCTCGCTGACCTTTTAGTTTCAATCATTCCATTATTGCTGGTACTGCTTCAAAAGACAATTGATAAAAACTGAGCACACATATAGAACATAAGTTGTAGTGACCTAATGCAGCAGCCCTACTTATTTTCTCTTTCTTGCTATTAGTAGATGGTATTTTAAAAGGTCTATAAACATATTCAATAGAAAAATGACTTACAATTAACATCAGTTAGCATCAGTGGCTGTTACTAATTGGCTCAGCAGTGTGACCTACATGAATATAAACATCTTACATAATTACCTATTACAATTCAATCTCTGATGGGAAATATGTCATGTTACCGTACTTTGTGGAATATTCAGCAAGTTCTCGCCCTATTACAGTAATTCAACTATTTATCTCAGATCAGGTCTACAAAATAGCTGGCACCCTAGATTGATCATTAGTAAACTGCCCCATCTGCTTACCCTTTAAAATGGTATACACATGGCCTATTTATTGGGTACACCTGTTCAATTACTTGGTAACACAAATTGCTAATTAGCCAATCACATGTCAGAAACTCAATGCATTTAAAAATCTAGACGTGGTGAAGACGACTATCTAAAGGTCAAACCGAGCATCAGAATGGGAAGAAAGGGGATTTAAGTGACTTTCAACGTGGCATGGTTGTTGGTACCAGACGGACTGGTCAGAGTATTTCAAAAACTGCTGATCTACTGGGATTTTCATGCACAACCATCTCTAGGGTTTACAAAGAATGGTCCGAAAAAGAGAAAATATCCAGTGAGCAACAGTTGTGGGGAAAAAATGCCTTGTTGATGTCAGAGGTCAGAGAAGAATGGGGAGACTGGTTTGAGATGATAGAAAGGGAACAGTAACCCAAATAAGCACTCGTTACAACCAAGGTATGCAGAATACCATCTCTGAATGCACAAAACATCGAACCTTGAAGCAGATGGGCTATAGCAGCAGAAAAACATACTGGGTCCCACTCCTGTCAGCTAAGAACAGGAAATGGAGGCTACAATTCGCACAGGCTCATCAAAATTGAACAGTAGAAGATTGAAAAAACGTTGCCTGGTCTGATGAGTCTCAATTTCAGCTGCAACATTCAGGTGGTAGGGTCAGAATTTGACATAAAAACATAAAGGAAGGATCCATCCTGCCTTGTATCAATGGTTCAGGCTGGTGGTGGTGGTGTAATGGTGTGAGAGATATTGTCTTGGCACACTTTGGGTCCCTTGGTACCAATTGAGCTTCGTTTAAACACCACGGCCTACCTGAGTTTTGTTGCTGACCATGTCCAAACCCTTTATGTCTACAGTGTCCCTATCTTCTGATGGCTACTTCCAGCAAGATAATGCACCATGTCACAAAGCTCAAATCATCTCAAACTGGTTTCTTCAACATGAGAATGAGTTCACTGTACTACAATGGCTTCCACAGTCATCAGATCTCAATCCAGTAGAGCACCTTTGGGATGTGGTGGAATGGGAAATTAGCATCATGGATGTGCAGCCGGCAAATCTGTAGCAACTGCGTGATGCTATCATGTCAATATGGACCAAAATCTCTGAGGAATGTTTCCAACACCTTGTTGAATGTATGCCATGAAGAATGAAGGCAGTTCTGAAGGCAAAAGAAAGTCCAACCTGGTACTAGAAAGGTGTACCAAATAAAGTGGCCGGTGAGTGTATATGACTAGGTCCTTCAAAACTGAAAATTCTGTTTGTTTTTTACTAATTTGATTTTTCCATTTGACCCAGGTTTGTCTCCTAAACACTTTGTTTTGTCAAGCATGTCACCTTCCTTGAGGGCTGGTTCAAACTAGGAATCACACAGGAACACGATTCAGTGCAGTACAGTTTGAGCGTATTCATTTGAAATCGCATCCCATCACACTGTGCCATACCAAAAGTATTGCATGTGCTACTTTTAGAAAAGCACTGCAACCAGATTATTATTATACAGAATCTATATAGAGCCAACAGTTTGTGCAGCTCTTTACAATATAAGTAATGTCACTTGCATACCATGAGATCTGGTGCAGATATACACAATGTGTTTGTGACCTGCAATTGTGGCATCATTACCTTAACATTAAAAAAATACTGAATAAGCGCCGAACCTTTAAGAAAGCCAATCACAGCACAGCGCGTCAGACAGGTGGTGCTGTCACCACTCTGGGAGGAGTTAAACACTGTGCTTGTATGTCGAGTGTTCTAATGCCGTGTTATATACTATTTATGATTACACACATTTTTAATATATCATTTTTAAATATTATTTGCACTGGTTATGAATTTTGAAGATTTATACATATATACTATATGAGTACATGTGATTCACTTTAATACATCACTTGATTTTGTTTATATATTGGTATTGTCACAGCTGCTTCCCCCTCTCAGCTCCCTTGCTCTGTCCCTGCTCTCTCTGCCATCTCTTATCCCTGCCCCCCTCAGAGCAGGGGAAGACTGCCTGCTAGCCACCAGAAATCCGTGAGTACATGCTCTCTCCCTGCTTCACTTGAACTGTTCCTGTGCTGACCCCACACCACCCCCCTGTTGGATTACAATTGCTACAGAGACTCTTCCTTGGCTCTCAGTGTTGGACTTTAAGTGTGTTGGTCTCTCCTTGTCGCCCTTTACTGGCGTATTCACCCTCCCTGCGAACTGCACTATTCGGTGACTGTCATCTGTTTGCCTCAATAAAGCTTTGTGCGTTTGCCATCTACTCTGTGTGTCCTGTCCTGTCTACCCTACGTCACAGGTATATTGAAATAATGATGTTCTAGAATGCGCTTCATCTATTTTAGTATCTTTTTATTTTTGAACAGTGTAGTGATTGCACATTTTGGTGGGAGCTGCTTTCAATTATCATAATTGCTTTTTTGTTTTATTTATTTTTTAATAGCGTTGGGGGGACTTTTATCATATTAACTTAACACTGACACCCTGTAAAGCTGAAAAAAGTGTCCCAATCACCACACTCCATGCAAAGTTGTCTGTCATGCAAGTGATAGCAGCCTCAGCTCCACCAGAATCAGGCCCCCCAACGCGTTTCATCATGCCCTCCAGGGGCGTGGCTCAGACAAGGTTGACTGAGTTTATAGTGTGTACAGAGTCAGGAAAGACTCTCACCAAGCCTACACCTACAGTGGAACCCACCTAACATGGCTATAGAAGCCTGAGCAAAAGATCCAGTGCGTTTTCAATGCAGTTTGGGAATGTGGATTTCCTGCACTGCATTCTGGTGTAAACTGGGCCTGACTGCCTAGAATATACAGAATTTGATCTGACTGTTTTATTAACAACTTTTGAATATTGGGGAAAATAAGGGTTGCATTTTGTTCCATACCACTGCCTTACACAATACAGTTTGGTGTTCATCAAACCTCACCATAGTTATGGGTTCTTCTCTTCTTCCTTGATGTTGAGAACTGTTAGTTTTTCCTGCAGTACCTTTCATTGTAGTAACATTCTGAGCCCAGAAGTAAAGATGCACCCCACAGGGGGTTAGGGACTAGGTTGTTGGTTGATTGACACTGGGGACAATTCGAGCATTCACATCATCTAGTGGCAGAGAAGAAATACTGCAGCAGACAGAAGGAGAGTATCTCTCAAGACCTGGATCACCTGCTGATGATACTGTGCTTCTCAGAGCAGAAGTGTCAGGGTCCTGTCCACGGCAGAAGTTCTGGAAGATCTGGCATTTCTGCCAGTACCCTGCATGGCCGCAGAAGCATGCATCAGCCTCAGTTTGGTGCCTGACAGCTTTTATAAGGAGGCTCATCACTTCCTCAAGTTACTGGATGATCTCTAGCTCCCCATGCCTTGTTCCTGTTTCCTGTGACTGTGACCTGTGATTTCCTGATACCGACTCGGCTTGCACCTGGACCTGTCTAATCTGCTCTACCCCTGATCTGACCTTGGCTTGGCTTACGGATACTCTCTCTCGCTCCTCTGTGTATGACCTCGGCTATCCCACCTTGGCTTGAACCGACTACCCAGTAAACATCTAAATCCCGGAAGGGCTTGCATACCACGCACAGGCGCCTCCTGTCTGCAGACCTATCTCCGTGCACCAGCTGTGCTTCTCAGTGGACCACCAACCAGCACTCCTACAGGTGACCTGTGCAACTTTGGGCCTGACTCCCACTGTCCCACTCTTAGGGGAGTCCGGAACTTAGCCACAAGGGAAGCCCTCTCTCCATTGGCCTCCATCACCAGGTACGTGCTAAGAAGGCTGTAGTTCCAGTGTCCACCAGCGAGTATCTCCTAGCAACCAGAAGATCCCAGTAATCAGTTTCTACCTGATGCTGACTTCTCGGAGACACCCACTGTCGGACATTGGAACTACAAGCTTCTGCACTGGGACGCACAGTGCCACCAGCAGGTGATCCAAGTCCTGCCAGTAAAACAGCAAAATGTAATTTTGTTTCATTAGCTATACTATTTATATATTATATATGAGCAAAATAAAAGAAAAATTGTGGCAGAGAGTATTAGTTAGTTGCAGTGGAAAAATGTCACCTACCTCAACACTCTAATATTACCATCACTCTAAAACCAGTTAATGAGAACTCACAGAACTATTGCAGAGCTTCAGCAATCAGTCTTGATGTTGAGGGCAGTTACAACCACTTCCTACACAGGAGAACCATCAATTACTTTACCACTCCAATTGGATTGAGCTCCAGGCTATATTATAGCGTTTTACTCCTCCAGATGTTAACACAAACATACAGCATCTGGAGTAAGAAAATATTTCCTTATCTGGTGACTGACCTCAGGAACAAGACTGATTGCTGAAGCCCTGCAATGTTCTTGTGTGTTCTCATTGACTTTTATGTTAGAAACATTTATTATCATTAGCTTTGGCATATTGGTTGTAGAAAGTAATGATTGCAGCTGGTTTTAGTGTGGTGGTAATAATAATGTTTCTTCATTTTTTATATATTTAATTGAAGTTCTGGTGTAAGTAACCTAACAATAAAATTTTAATCTTACTAGTTGGCCTGCAAACTTTGAGCTTTCCTAAAACATAAAGTTATATAATTAAAAAATAATTGAATACAACTGGTGTTAGAAATTCTGTATATATCCCTACAGAACAGACAGTGCACAGTCCACATGTGTTTTTCTGCTTCACTGCAAAAAGGAAACAGGAACCTTTATTTAGAGAAAAGACATAGAGTATACCATAGATATAACAATGTACACTGCCATCTACTGACTGAAGAATATATCTATACTGAATACCGATTTTGTTGTCACACAAAATACATTAACACTGTATTCCAACAGCTGGATAGTAACATTTTCATTTAATGTTGATCCAGGGGGATCAGGAAGGAGTGTTTTCCTTTGCTGGAGCAATTTGGACCATGCTTTATTGTTTATTATTATACAGAATTTATATAGTGCCAACAGTTTGCGCAGCGCTTTACCAAATGAAGGTAGACATTACAGTTACAATACAATTTGTAACTAATGCTACCACCTCCCCCTCACTCCCCCTCTCTGTTGGGGTCCCTCAAGGCTCTGTCCTTGGGCCCCTTCTCTTCTCCATCTACACCTCCTCCCTCGGCCAACTCATACACTCTCACGGCTTCAACTACCACCTCTATGCCGACGACACACAAATCTATCTCTCAACCCCCCACCTCACCCCCTCGGTCTCTGCCCAAATCACACACCTACTGAGCGACATATCAGATTGGATGTCGCTCCACTTCCTTAAACTGAATCTCTCCAAAATCGAGCTCCTTGTCTTCCCCCCAGCCCGAACCCCACCCCCCATTGACTTCTACATCACATCCAACAACGCCAATATCAAACCCGCTCTGCAGGCCAGAGTACTTGGTGTCATTCTGGACTCCAACCTATCCTTCCAGCCCCAAGTCCAATCTTTAACAAACTCGTGCAGACTCCACCTCCGCAACATCGCCAAAATCCGCACGTTCCTAACCCCAGAAACCACTAAACAGCTCATCCACTCCCTCATCATATCACGACTCGACTACTGCAACTCCCTCCTCACTGGCCTGCCTCGCCGCTGGCTATCCCCGCTTCAGTCGATCCTGAATACGGCTGCCAGACTCATTCACCTTTCCAACCGCTCCGTGTCCGCCACCCCCCTCTGCCAATCCCTCCACTGGCTTCCGATTGCGCAACGGATCAAATTTAAAATCCTAACACTGACGTACAAAGCTGTCCACCATACTGCCCCAAACTACATCACTGACCTAATATCCAAGTACTGCCCAGCACGCACACTCCGCTCCTCACAAGACCTCCTTCTCTCTAGTTCCCTGGTCTCCTCCTCCCATGCCCGCCTCCAGGACTTCTCCAGGGTGTCACCCATCCTCTGGAACTCCCTGCCCCAACCCATCAGATTATCATCTACTCTCCTCTCCTTTAGGCGCACCCTGAAAACCCATCTCTTCAGGGAAGCCTACCTCACCCCCTGCTAACTTGCTGACCTCCTCCACTCTTCCTACCACTCCATCCCCCACAGCTATCTCCTCCTGTACCACCATCCCCTCCCTCCTAGATTGTAAGCTCGAAAGAGCAGGGCCCTCGATCCCCTCATGTTTTGCATTGTATTGGTATTGTTCTGTCACATGTTCTGTCCCCCTTTGTAATGTACAGCACTGAGTGAACTATTGGCGCTTTATAAATACTGTATAATAATAATAATAATAATAATCTAGGAGGAAGGGTTGAGTGATACAAAAGGTAATAGCTGTGGGGGGATGAGCTGATGGAGGAAATAAAAAGCAGTTACTAGTTAGAAGCAGGATAGACTTCTTTAAAGAGAAAGGTTTTCAGGGATTGTCTAAAGGTGGATAGACTAGGAGATAGCCGGACAAATTGGGGTAGTGAGTTCCATAGGATGGAAGAAGCTCAGGAGAAGTCCTGGAGGCGAGCATGGGAGGAGGTGACATGGGAACTAGCGAGCAGAAACTAGGAGGATCGAAGAGAGTGGCTTGGTTGATATTTTGAGACCAGGTTGGTGATGTAGCTGGCTGCAGAGTTGTGCATGGCTTTGTAAGTTGTTAGTATTTTGAATTTTATTCATTAGGTGAGTGGAAACCAGTGGAGGGATTGGAAGGGGGGGTGGAAGACACTGAGTGGAAGCCAGTGGAGGGATTGGCAGAGAGGGGTAGCAGACACTGAACGGTTGGTAAGGTGGATGAGCCTGGCAGCAGTATTCATGATGGACTGGAGGGGGGATAGCCTATGTAAAGGTAAGCCAATAAGGAAGAAGTTGCTGTATTTAAGGCGAGAGATAACCAGGGAGTGAATTAGGAGCATTGTGGTATCATTGGTTAAAAAGGGGCGTATTCTGGAGATGTTGTGGAGGTTGAGGTGGCATGATTTGGACAGGGATTGGATGTGGGCCTGAAAGGCTAGCTCAGAATCCAGGGTTACCCTTAGCACACTGGCATGCAGGGATGGGTTGCTAGTGGTGCTATTGATCCTGGCCAAGAAATCAAGGGAAGAGGCACGTGGGGGTGGGGAATATTATGAGTTCAGTTTTGGATAGATTGAGTTTTAGTTTTTTGGGGGGTTTTGTCTCTCTCTGTGGGTATAGGGTTTTGTATATATTGGTTTTCTATGTAATTATTTTTTCTGTTGGTTGAACTAAGTAGACTTGTGTCTTTTTTCAACCTGACTATTCAAAATAAAACCTCAAGCTTGTTTAGAGCTATAATTGGAAGTTCAGCAGGACCTCATATGCCTGCCTACGGGGAATTTTAATATGCTAAAAAATTGCTAGGAAAACTATTTGAAGTTCTAGCAGGAAGGTGCTTCTCAGAAGGATGACCATCTGTCTGGCCAATATGCACAACCTTTCAAGGGATTCTGATTTGAAATAGGATTACATGTGGTAATTTTTTTATTGTAATATTTTTTTTATAGATAACGCATTTTGTGAAACCCTATTGCTTAAGAAAGCAAGGCACTGTTTTTCAAGTATGAAACTTTCAGGTTAATTTACGAGTTTTATCTTAAGGTGAATCTGTGTTCTGGCAGTGCATGCTAGAGCGAGATGTTCACTTTATTTTTGGCCCGTGTAGCTGTTTATACTGTCCTTTCCTGTCCTCCTGTCCTGCTGCTTGGCTTGCTTTTGGAGCTTGCTGGCCCAGGACTCACTCTGTGCCCATGTGATAGCATTAGGTGTCCCTATGGACAACTGTCAAGAACCAGCACTGTCACATGCAAGGACAGGGATAAAATTCACCTACCCCCCCCCCCCCCCAAAGTACTAGATCTATTATGGTATTGATGGTTAAACGGTCCAGAGTTCAAAAAGAAAGTTTTTAACTACTTCCCGCCTGTAGGATGTAACCATATGTCCTTGTGTTGAAGTGGTAATATCAAGGCCATGGCTGCAGCTGCAGTCATAATCCTGATATCATTGTTTTCAGACGGCACTGCAGAATAAATTAAAAAGAATCAGAGCAGCTACATATCAGCTGGATTGAGTTACATGTGGTGGAAGGGGGTCCCCTCCTGGTTCCCTTCCGATTCCTTCTGCTCCTTCTGTTCCACCATGGAGCCTGGGACGTAATCTGGCGGTTCCACCCACTGAACATAGATATGTGCGAGGAACGTCTCCAATCATCTCTCGTCTATGATCTAGGAAACCAGAGACGACAAATAATTTGTCACTTACGGTTTTGATCTAATGTAAACAGGCCATGAACAAGGCCTGTGGAAGTGTCAGATCAAACCAATCTGGGATTGATAAGACGCTTATAAGGGCAGAGGAGACATATGGGGTCTAATAGACCCCAGGTGTCTCAGTAAAGAGAACCCGTCACTGCCAATGCTATCAAAAGGGATGTTGTTCATCCTTTGTGATTGCAATAAAAGTGAAAAAAAGACATTTTACGAATAAATAATTAAAAAATAAAGAACATTAAAAAAATTTAAAGAGCAACCCCCCTTCCCCCCCGTATGTGTACCACCACACATGTGAGGTATTGCTGCAAATGTCATAACAAGAGCAATAATTCTAGCACCAGACCTCCCGTGTAATTCTAAACTGGCAACTGTTGTCTATGGAGATTCTTAAAGCGGAGCTCCACCCAAAAGGGGACGTTACGCTTTAATGCATCATTCCCCGCTCCCCGTTAAGGATTGGCACCTTTGGGGAGCGGGTACACAAATTTGCCAGGTACCTGCTCCCATTTTCACTGCAATCGCCTAAGGTTATTGGAAGCGGAAGTTGTCCTCCCCCCCACCCTCCCCACAGTCATCTGAGACATGTGACATGTCTTCTGGGACCATTCACATAGCACAGTGCTACTCGCGCATGCGCAGTGGGCACTCGGCTGTGAAGCCGCAAGCTGTCACAGCCGGGTGCACACACTGAAGATGTTGGCGCTGTGGAGAAAAGACGGCTGGTGAAACCAGCTATGGTGAGGACACCACTGGATCGTGGGAGAGGTAAGTCTGTTTTTGTAGCTGCTGACTTTAATTGTTTTTTAAAAATCAACTGGAACTCGGCTTTAAATACCGTAGTTTGTTGATATTAAATGGGCATACACAATTTTAAAGCATGTCATGTTTGGTATCTATTTATTAACCATAAAATATCTTTAATATTTTATTGAACAATTGGGTAATATATTGCGTTTTTGTGCATTAGAAAAGTGTATTTTTTCTCAAAAATATTGCATTTAAATACCTCCGTGCAAATACCATTAAAGCGGTAACAAACTGAAAAAAAAAAATCTAAAAAAATGTCTCCCTGCAAAATAAAAGCATAATCTGCTAGTATGCATTTTATACTAGCACATTATGAAAGCCTTACTTGAAAATTAAGCTCTCCAGCGGAGCGCTGTCAAAGCTCCCCGAGGCCTCCATCTTCACCTGGGTTTCTGGGCAGTGGCCGTTTGACTGTTCGAGCCGCCAATGACATCTCTCCAGCGCACAGGAGATTTGGCTGTGGCACGGCTCTCTCAATGGATAGCACACCATTCTTTGAGAGTGCAGTGTGCATTTGCCAGTGGCATCATCAGTGCTGCCACAGTAAATATCTCCTAAATGATGCATATTTAGGGGATATTTACAGCTCCTACAGGTAAGCGTTATTACAGGCTTACCTGTATGTAAAACATGAAAAGCAAGGTTTACTTCCACTTTAAAATTTGCAGCACCCACCATTTTATTCTCTAGGGCTCTGCATTAAAAAAATTTATATATGTGTGTATATATATATATATATATATATATATATATATATATATATATTGTGGCAGTGCGGTGTCCTGCCACGGTCAAAATCAAGCTGAAAACCCTGGATTCTCAACCAGGCAGGTTGAGGGGCTCCAGAAAGTTGATGTATTGCAGAGGAAACTGACTTTTCGGTTTCCTCATTTATTCATTAAGTCTGTTTTGGGATCTGGAGCCTGGAGATTTCAAAGAGATCTGGGAGGGATGAAATCTCCAATCCGGGGTCCGTGTTTTGAGAACCCCCAGCACACTGATTGCACAGGTGTGTGCAGGGCTTTTTGTAGAGGCCTAACCATGGTTCTGGGCTCCACCCCCGGCGACAGGAGTCAGGAGGGCTCCACCCCCGGCAGACGGGAGTCAGGAAGGCTCCACCCCCGGCAGACAGGAGTCAGGAGGGCTCCACCCCCGGCAGACGGGAGATCTCTGCCTTGGAGTCAGGTGGAAGCCAGACTAGCTGTGTGCTAGTGCCCATAATTTGGGAAGAGTCTGCAGGAGACAGACCGTGAACTGCGTACAAGCCAGGAGGCTGAATCTTTGTTGGTATTGCTTGATGGTGGATACCCCTGCGTGGGAAGCATTTTTGTTGAACTTTTTCTTGTAAATAAAATTGGGCAAAAAGGCCCTTAAAAAGAAGCGAGTTGCTGTGTGCTTTGAAGAGCTCTACCATTTTGAAGCGTGTTCCCACAATATATATATAGCTGTGTTCAAAATAATAGCAGTGTGTTGAATAAAGTGAATAAAGCTCAAAATCCTTCTAATAGCTTTTATTTCCATACACACAAATGCATTGGGAACACTACACATTCTATTCCAAATCAAAACGTGAAGAAAAATATATCAAATTTGTGTTGTTCCTCTAAAAAAAAATTGAAGAAAAGTGAATATTAGACTGTTTAAAAAAAAATAGCAGTGTTTGTATTCTTCTTTACAAACTCAAACATTCACTATTCTTATACAGTATTTATAAAGCGCCAACAGTTCGCTCAGCGCTGTATATTACAAAGAGAGACAGAACATGCGACAGTACGATAACAATACAATGTGATACATGAGGGGTTCGAGGGCCCTGCTCCTTCGAGCTTACAATCTAGGAGGGTATATAAACTGAAAAATGTTTGAATATTTTGCTTTCCTTTGAATGACTTAATAAATATTTGGTTGTAGTCGCACTGTTTCTGAGAACTGCTGTACATCTGTGTTGCATGGAGTCACCCAACTTCTGGCCCCTGTGAACAGGTATTCCAGCCCAGGATGATTGGACTACATTCCACAGTTCTTCTCTATTTCTTGGTTTTGCCTTAGAAACTACATTTTTGATGTCACCCCACAAGTTTTCTATTGGATTAAGATCCGGGGATTGGGCTGGCCACTCCATAACGTCAATCTTGTTGGTCTGGAACCAAGATGTTGCACGTTTACTGGTGTGTTTGGGGTCGTTGTCTTGTTGGAACACCCATTTCAAGGACATTTCCTCTTCAGCATAAGGCAGCATGACCTCTTCAAGTATTCTGATGTATTCAAACTGATCCATGATTCCTGGTATGCGATAAATAGGCCCAACACCGTAGTATGAGAAACATCCCCATATCATTATGCTTGCACCACCATGCTTCACTGTCTTCACAGTGTACTGTGGCTTGAATTCAGTGTTTGGGGGTCGTCTGACAAACTGTCTCCGGCCACTAGACCCAAAAAGAAAAATCTTACTTTCATCAGTCCACACAATGTTGCGCCATTTCTCTTTAGGCCTGTCAATGTGCTCTTTGGCACATTGTAACCTCTTCAGCACATGTCTTTTTTTTCAACAGTGGGACTTTGCGGAGGCTTCTTGCAGATAGCTTGGCTTCACATAGGCGTCTTCTAATTGTAACAGTACTCACAGGGAACTTTACACCTTCTTTCATCTTCCTGGAGCTGATTGTTGGTTGAGTCCTTGCCATTTTGGCTATTCTTCTATCCGAATGGTAGTGTTTCGCTTTCTTCCTCGTCTTTCAGGATTTGGTTGCCATTTTAAAGCATTTGCGATTATTTTAGCTGAGCAGCCTATCATTTTCTGCACTTCTTTATATGTTTTCCCCTCTCCAATCAACTTTTTAATCAAGTTACGCTGTTCTTCTGAACAATGTCTGGAACGACCCATTTTCCTCAGAATTTCAGAGAGAAATGCACTGTAACCAGCATGTACAACATTTGCTGCCTTCCTTCCTTAAATAAGGGCAATAATTGCCACCTGTTTTTTCAAAGAATGAATGACCTCACTAATAGAACTCCACACTGCTATTATTTTAAACATGCCCCTTTAAATTAGTGATTCAATTACACAGAATCAGCAGCATGCATGTCATGACTGTTGGGTCTGTTGGATTTCCTTTACTCTACTACACCTGCTAGTAAATTATTTGCCATGTAGAAATATCATTTCTACCAAAAACAGTGATTGATCAGGTTAGTGATGTCTGACTTATTATTTTGAACACAACTGTGTGTATGTGTATAATATATATATATATATATATATATATATATATAATATTTGTGGTTCTAAGTATTTTTCTAGCAAACAAATGCTGGTTTATACATGTAGGATTGAAATGTCAGAGCTGTCCTGGGGGTTAAAATGTAGTAGGGATTGGCATTAAAGTGAACCTTTTTCTTGGCCCTGTAAAGGTAAAGCATAGGCTAACCTTACAGCTCACCTACTTTACAAGTTAGGCTGCATTCAGTATGAATGCAGCATATATATTTTTTTTATATATATTATATATAATATACTATATATTGTAGCAAAACAATTATAAATACTGCAACCAAAAAAAGTCCAGTAGAGTTCATGAAACAAGGGGCTCAATTCTTCAGGTCCATATAAAGGGGAAGCACATAACATACCGGGGTTAATCCTACATCACGCATTTCATCACACTCTGGCTGCAGCACCTTTGGTGGGATTTTAGGGGAGTCCAGTTGACAGGTGAGTAGAAACACAGAACACACACCATCGTAAGTGATTAATGAAGGAAACTCTAATAGAAAAATAAAGCAATATCCACTTACATGAGGGATTTGGCAGTAGCATACAGGTACACAATTCTAGAAGAGTGTCAGGGATTCAACAGCGCAGCGTCAGTCCAGATCTTAAAACTGAGTACTAAAAGCCAGTGATGATGCATTCAAATCTCACAGGGACAGGGGCGGACTGACAACTCATGGGGCCCCTGGGCAATAGGGGATCATGGGGCCCCTGTGTCCTTGCCCAAACACAAAAAAGACTATGAAAAAGGTACCAGGGGCATCTCATGGGGCCCCCTACTGACCCCGAGCCCTCGGGCAGTGCCCGAATTTCCAAATGGTCAGTCTGCCCCTGCACAGGGAACACACATGGAGAAGCAACAGGCAGTTAAGGCAACGTGTTTCGGGGCAGGCCTTCCCTTTCTTGAGCCTAACTGAGGGCAAGCTATATGGCGTTTATATGCACTGAATCCGTGGACGACAAGAACCAGACAAACAATACAGATAATACAATATTGGAATGGTACAATGAGAGCAATATTCCATGGGGATAGTCTCTAATAGTAATAGAAAAATGGCAATATGTGCAAAAAACATTACTACAAACTACAAAGACCAGGTTGACCCCAGAGACCGCAATAACCACAGAGAGTGCTAGAATTGTTCAACAAAAACCAGAATAAAAAGATAAGTTTTAAAAACTAAAAAAAAAAGTAAATATACAACAAATAGCATGCAAAAAATATAATACAAATATAGAAAAGATCTAAGATATACTGTAAATTACAATAGGTCAAGCGTCCGTTTTGTGACTATAGTCCTATTTCCAAGTCAGTTTAACACATGCACAGCAGGAAGTTCTGTTTCTGCTTCTATTCGATTGATGTGTTGACAATGTGTTGTTTTTTTATATGGTATTATATGGTATCCTTTTTGCTTCATTGGATACTGTTGTTTTATTATGACACTTTTATGTGCTTAGTGCTCCCAGCTTTTTATCATTTTACTCCCCCTACTTGTCATCTATAATCACAAAGTGGATATGTGATCTTTACATTATATAGCTTTCTTATAGATTTTTTAATACTATTTTTTTGTATAGTTACTGTTTTTAGTTTTTAAAACATATCCATTTATGGTTCTTTGCTGGAGATTTTGAGCATTGTGTATTTATCATCATATTTTGTATTTTTTTTTTACATACAAGGGACATTCACATCAAACTGTGACCTTTTGATTTTACAGGTATAAAAACGGATGCTAGCGTGGCCATACTACACGTAGGTGACAAGTGTGTGCTATTACTGATAGGCGGCGCATATGTCGAGGGTCATTCCAAAGACTGTTATTCAAGATGGCAGACAACAGTATTTATTAGTGCTTGCATGGAACAGCGTGTAGTGATGACGTTTCTTATGAATGAAGACGTAAAGCCTGTTGAAGACTTCAAGTACAGTACTGTGATGAGAGCTCGGCTGCAGTAAAACATTTGAATGGTGTAAATGTTTCAAAGATGGCTGGACATCCGTCATTGATGATGGTGGTCCCCAGCCCACAGCAGTCACTCCTGTGAACATTCAGTGTGTGGAATGCCTGATCCTTCATAATTGATACATAGCCTGTCCTGAAATTGCACAAGAGACAAATCTTTCTGTGGGAATGGTGAATACAATCATTCATGAACATTTTCATTTTCAAAAAGCTGGGTACCAAGACAGCTTTCCTCTTTTGGCTGGCACAGCAGAGTTAATGTCTGCACTGCATTGAAGGAGCATTTTGATAGGGAAGGTCAGAAGTTTGTGGATCACTAAAGGCATCTTTTTTCTCAATGACAACGCACAAGTTCATACCACTATGTGCACATTACAGCAACTTGGCTGGGAGGTAATACCACATCTCCCTTACAGCTCAGACCTCACTCAGAGTGATTTCCAACTATTTTGGACCCTCAAAACAGTTCCTTGGAGTTCAGCATTTCAGCACTGATGACAAAGTGAAGCAAGCTGTCCTAGGATGGTTCTGGCGTACTAACAAATTGCCAAATTGCCAAAGCTTTCCAGGCATTGGTTGAATGTTGGGATAAGTGTATAAATGTGGTGGAGAGTATTTTGAAAAATAAATGCAGTTTTCCACTTTGTTCTTTGTATAAATTCAGATATTCCAGTCTGACTTGAATGCCCCTTGTATATAGTTTTTTTTATATATTGGTTAACATAATGTGTGTTTTTGTTTTGTTTTTTTTTTATCATCCTAGCACTTTGTATGGTTATAGGTCTCTCTGGGCATTCGGCTGATCTTTTAAGTCTGCCAGTGTAATTCTTTTTGCATCCATTGCCATTTTTTATCTATTACTAATAGAGACTATCCACATTGCTGTCATTGTACCAGTCCAATATTGGTTTTATTAACTGTATTGTTGTTTGCCTGGTCCTTGTAGTCTGCCGGTCCAGTGCATATAAACTCCACATGGCTTGCCCTCAGTTAGGCTTGAGAAAGGGGTGGCCTGGCTTGAAAAGTGAACAAATACAATCTCCTGCGTTTGAATGGAGAAACCCTACCACTAAGCTGCTAACACCCCCCTTCAACCATAAAGTGTAAATAAACAATGGTGCAGCGCTAAATAAATATAAAATCAAACTAATTATAATCCATAAATAAACATACTTAAGTGAAAAACAGGTGTATCAATAATTAGTGCACACACATATCATCAATAAAAAATAACCCCAACACTAGGATCATATTAAGTGAATAACATAATTCGTGCATGTGTATAAAACAATCTGTGAAACTGTGAAATAATTCAATCTATGTGTATATATATATATATGTATACATATATATATCCACTGCAAACAAAATCCACACAATGTCCCAGTAATGTAAATATAAATCCGTGCTCCACAGCAATGACTCGCGTGTAAATATTGTGAATCCAGTGCCCACAACTCGTGAATCCAAAACCTTCCAAAGTGGCCCCTCACCTCCCAATAGTGACCACAAGGGCCAGCTCGCTTTTGGGTAAGAAACTCTTTCCCAGGAATAATCTCGTCACCACCAGATGGACCCTCCTGGATATTCACAGGCCTTTATCCTCCTGAGTACTCCACTCCCCTGGTACTTGTATCAGTAGTTCACCCACACAGGATCATGATAAAAACAGATAGAGATCCTCCATAGTGTAAATCAGTATTTACTAGATAGATAAATCAAAGAAATCCTACTCACATGTCCCACAGCAACATCAAGCATTTCCCCATATTATGGGTGCATTTGCATGGTTCCAGGTGTATAAAGATGGCCCCCACGCCGGAAATGACGTCACCGCCTACCAGAAGTCCTGTCACCACGTAATCACGTGACTTCTTCAGGGTCCAGTGCATATAAACTCCACATGGCTTGCCCTCAGTTAGACTTGAGAAAGGGGTGGCATGGCTTGAAAAGCGTTACCTTACCTATCCCGTGCTTATCCACATGTTCCCTGTGAGATGTGAATTTTTCCTCTTAAGCACACCAGCATCAGCTTTTTACACCTCCCAGTCTTAATATCTGGGCTGACAATGTGCTGTTTGATCCCCTGGGATTCTTCTGGGGTTGTGTAACTGTACACTGTTGCCAAATCCCTCACATTAATGGATTTTACTTTGCTTTTCAATTAAAATATTCTTCGTCAGAAAGCTGGTGTGCATCCTGTGTTCTGTGTTTCTGCTCACTCAGTACATAAATGCTTATCTGAGAATATTTAGAAGCCTGAGATCCTGAGAGAGAAGGAATTTGGTGGTGGGGGTATTAGTCAATGTATACATATAGTGGTCTGTTTATGATTTGTCTTTTAGCAGCACTCAACACAACATTTTATGTAGAGGATGTAATGAAAATATTATTTTCATGGACATTTTTTAATAGTGACAATGTTGCAGCAATATATAGGCAGTCCAGTGGAAATATAGAGACAGTTGTGGCGTATACAGGTAGATTGGGGAAATATACTGTACATTCAACTCTGTATAAGCAAGGGTTAGTATGTTTAACCACTAGCTGCCCAAGCCATTTATGACACTACTCTCCTACATGTAAATATTAGTTTTTTTGCTCGAAAATTACTTAGAACACCCAAACATTATATTTTTTTTAAGCAGAGGTCCTAGAGAATAAAATGGTTGGCGTTGCGGGAAGTCCCACTCCTAAGTGTGGAAGTAGGTTGGGCTGTTTCATCGACAAAAGAGTGATATACTCAATATTAATGTATATAATAATCTTTGCACTTTTTATTGGAAAAGGGCAACAGTATATTGGTTGCCATGGTGATGTCAGTTATGAGGTGATCAAACCTCAATAAAAGCAGGAAAATATTTAGTACCTAACATTGACTGCTTACATGCCTAACGTTACCATCATAAAAATGTAAGGCTCGTTTACTTCAGCCCTTTTGGACATCATTGACCAACTCAGTCCCAACACAAAGACAAGGCAATTTCCCGTATGTCCTATTGCTTCAGTTCACACCAACACACTGTTAGTGTGTTGAAAAAAAGTAGAACATATTGCAGTTTGTGCAATACATAGAGTGTTAAATATGAACTTCAGCCCACCATCCCGTTTTATAATCCCCTCTTAACAAATGCTTGGTTGCCCTCAATTCACATACTCACTTGCCTACCAAATCCAAAGTTGCCCCGCTGTTGCCACATAAAGAGTCATTCATCACCATCTACTTCCATGACATTATTGGAAGTCAACATCTCTTCTGCATTTAGGCAGATGTCCTCAATGACATGCCATTAGGGCCACCTTCCTCCTTCATCAATTGTATGGAAGCCAATGCCTTCTAAGACATGTGATATGCATATCCCAGGAAGCCCCAGGAGCAGAACATAACATTCTCACCTAGATGAGAATGGAGGATGGGGGGGTGGGCTAGGGGGGTTATGTTGCAGGGAAGGTAGGAGTTAAGAGCAGTTATCTTTCAGTGTGAAGGTCTGCTTTAAGTTAAATACAGTTATGTTTCCAAAAAAAGTTGAAAAAGCCAGCCTTAAACATACCAATGCACATGTGTTATGTGCACCTTAACATGTGCCTGCTGATGTAAACGAGCCATTTAACAGCAATCCATCTTGCCCATTGCACACAAGTTGCATGGGCCATGTTTGTGGGTGGGGCCCACCTCTGGTCCCTTACATTCTCATGTCCTATGTTCAGGGGTGGACTGACCATTTGGAAACTCGGGCACTGCCCGAGGGCCAGGGGTCAGTAGGGGGCACCATGAGATGCCCCTGGTACCTTTTTCATAGGCTTTTTTGAGTTTGGGCAAGGACACAGGGGCCCCATGATCCCCTATTGCCCAGGGGCCCCATGAGTTGTCAGTCCGCCCCTGCCTATGTTATGCTTACTAAATGTAGTCCTTACTCTCTAAAGGGCCTGCGAGTGGTCCCAAGGTTCTTTCCCAAACTAGTGTCAGTCTCAGTCACTCTTCTGGCAACATTAATAGTCCAAGAGTATCCTTTTTTGATGCTTTACTATAACTTGAACTTGGATGTGGTGTAGGGTAGGGTGGGCTTGATGCTCGAGTCGGCCATTTGTGTGTTCACTGAACAATGCACTGCGCTCACAGTGCATTGTGCGAGCCATGATTGGCCAGTGCAATGCACCTGACCACAGCGCAGATGCAATGCTTTGGCCAATCACAGCACAATTGGGCGGAGCTAGCGATGATGTCACCTCTAGCTCTGCCAAATTGTTTACATCTGACCAGCAAATGTCAGATTGCGGCGAGTGCTTGGTGGGTGCGGACAGGTCAGTGGGCATGGGCTTTTTCCTTATTTCGGCGAGTTGGCGTCATTGTGACAACGCTGGATGCTGAGAATGATGATGGGTTACAATGGTGGAACCATTTTTTGGGCGTTTTCTTTTCAATTAATTAAAATTTTTTCATTGCATTTAATTTTTTTTGTTCAAGTAATGGAATTCTTAAACAGTCTGGCATCTTTATTTTTTTCTAAATTTAACCCTTTAGTGAATGGGTAGGGGTAAAAGTAGCCCTTACTCATTCACAAGGGAGGGGGGAAGCATCAGGGTGCCCCCTTATTTAAAGGGGTACCCTGTTGCTAATGAGCTCCCTGCCCGCAGACCCCCCCACAACCACTGGGCCATCAAGGGGATCAAGGATCTGGTAGGAATTTAGGGGGCCCTATGATTTTTTTGCCCCACTTTTGGGAATTGGGGTTCCCTTTAAAAGTACCTACCTGGCCTAAAGGGCGTGGTAGGGCTTTTAGGGGGAACCCCACAAATTTCTTTTTACATTTTTTACTGTGGGGTCCCTCCTAACCTTCCTACCAGACTTAAAGGGTCACGCTGTGTTTTTTTTTTTAAATAAAAATGTCGTCATTTAAAAATATGTCAGTGCTGCTGTAGCAGGTTCTATAAATTGTACAGATGTGCAACTTTGCAGGTAGTTTAAGGGGACCCCCCAGGAATTATATTTAACCACTTGCCACCCGCACTATAGCCGGATGATGGCTACAGTGGGGTTGTCCAGTTCTGGGATGGCGTCATATGACGTCCTCCCGGAGCGTGCCAGGCGATCTCCATGATCGCTGTGTCCTATGGACACAGCTGATCAGGTAATGTGGTAAAAGGCCAATCACAGCGGCCTTTTACCACTTGATCAGCTGTGTCCAATGACATAGCAGATCACTGGGTAAATGCAGTTGCCAGTTATCAGCTGCACTTTCCTCACGCTGCCACAGAGTGAGGAAAGTACCGCCGAGAACCAGCAATTGTCAGAAAACAGATCGGCATTGATCATCAGGGCACTGATGATCAGTGCCCAGCAGTGCCACCCACCTGTGTCCTGCAGTGCCACCCACAAGTGCCAAACAGTGCCACCCACTTGTGTCCATCAGTTCCTAGCAGTGCCACTCACCTGTACCCAGCAGTGCCACCCATCAGTGCCACCCACCAGTGCCCATCAGTGCCACCCGTCAATGCCCAGCAGTGCCGCCAGTCAGTGTCATCAGTCAATGCCACCCATAAGTGCCCATCAGTGCTACCCAACAGTGCCTCCTATCAGTGCCCATCAGTGCTGCCTATCCTTGCCACCTCATCAGTGCCCCTTAGCATTGCCGCCTATCAGTGCCCATCAGTACTGCCTATCAGTGCAGCCTCATCTATGCACATCAGTGAAGGAGAAAAATTACCTGTTTGCCGAATTTTATAATAGAAACAGAAAAACTTTTTTTTTTCAAATTTATGTGCCTGGTAGGCAACTGGTTAAAGGACGTTTTCTTTTTTTTTTTTTACATTAAGCAATGAAAAATGACTGCCCCTTTAAAAATGGTACTTTTTGAATTTTTTTTCTCACTGATTCATGTCCCCCAGGGCAGTCCCCATACCCCTTTTATGGCCAATAACTTGCATATAAGCCTTCAAAATGCGCACCTTTGAATTTACAAGTTGGAGTCCCATAGACATGCATTGAGTTTGAAGTTCACAGTCGAACAATCATTAGGTTCAAACATTTGACCGGAACCCAAACATGGGGGGTGTTCAGCCCATCACCGGTGTAGGGTATTTGTGGGATACTCCAATAATGTAAAGTAGCAAGTGGAGGACACATGTCTCTTTTTCAAAGCACAAAAACAATTATTTAATTATATTCATCAATAACCACAAAGGATATAAATCCACATTTTCTTAACCAAATGCTTTGTGTGCACCTTGTTAAAGTAGTAATGACATCATTACTGTACTGTACATAGCCTGTACAGACAGCAGAACTGTGGGAGGGATCCAGAAGCCCCACCCACTACAGGCTGCCTACATAAAACTATAGGAGGGGATAGAGACAAGACCAGTCACCCTGCACAAGGAGAGAGAGCAGCAGTGACCGGTCTTTATTACAGGAAGCTCCTGCACAGAGGGAAAGTCTTACACTGAATTATTGCACAGATCTGGAAGAAATACATAAACCACACCAGGATTCTAGGAAGAATACACATGATGAATCTACTTGGACAATATTTTCTTATCCAGGAGCTCACCTTTAACAGCAAAAAATAGCAGTATGACAGATGCAATACTGCTTGAAAAAAAGTGGTTACTTCAAAATCCAAGCGGAGTAGTATTGTTATACAAAAAGCTTTATTTGATCACATGGATCATATAGAGGTTAGACATGGATATGGTAAACAAGTAATAATAAAATCACTTAAAAACATTCGGCGTCTCCAAATAAAGTAGTTGTTCGGCAGTTTGAGGATCCACATAAGGCAATGGAGTTCCTGACCACTAGATCAAAGAATTTTCCATATTTTCCATAGAAAATCAGCATAGGGAGATCATTCTTCAGAAACCATTATGGTAATAATCACAATAAATAGAATCACTTCCTAAAATGGAAAAACCAAAAAGAAAGATCATAGTAGGTGGAACTACAATAGGGTAAATATACTGGGCGAATAAATCAGCCCAGCAAACACAGAACTAGTGTATATTTTAAATCATTACCTTCTCAGAAGCTTGACCATCATTGAAGGATGGATATATGGCCTTCCTGGGTAATCACCCCAGATGAAAGTATATCCACATTAATAGATGACTCTAAAGAGGTGTATAAATGTGAAACATCAATGACAAAAAGCATATACCTGAATAAAAATAAATAGAGGTAATAAAACTAAATATTCCCATATAGAAGATCAAGAGGACTTAATCCACTTGAAGTACGATCAGGTCTTGATGAAAAAAGTGAATGCAGGGGTGGGAAGCCAGGTGGTGAATATATACAGTCCAGATTGATATAGCTCAGTCTAAATATACTGTGAAATAAATACCCAAAACTGGGTTTCCAAAAATTGCTCAAATGATGAGGAGGTAATGTAATCCTAATGGATATGTGAGACTATTTTCACATGCCACAGCACATATGTAGCGTATTAAATATGTATTACTCCCATTGGAGTTCAAAAAATTCCCCCAATACTGAGGTAAAACTAAGCACAGGTTACTTAGAGGTGTAAAGGTATACCTCATATATAGGTTAGGGTTCAAGCCTCAATATACTATACGGCTAATAACTTGCCACCGGTGGAAGTATGCTGTGCCTCAAGATCACCATGTGCGGGCTGTTTTGATGGTGTATTCATCGTGATTTCAATGTCTCCTGCCTTTCAAATGTGGAGCTGAAGCAAACCGCATCTTCCTTCCTCGTGGGCACCGCTCCCTATGGAGACGCTGAGCGTAATGATGTCATCACGTTGACGCGTTTCGTCCGCCAATCACCGCAGACTTCGTCACCTTTAACATGCTGCCCTATAGCAGAAATACCATTGATCTCCAAGAATTACTGAAGAAGGAGAGAACTGTGTATAAACAACACAGATCTCTCCCCTGTCAGTTCCTTACAGTGGGAAAACACACACACAGCACACAATTGAACAGAACAAAGCACACAGTTTAACCCTTTGATTGCCTCCCATGTTAACTCCTTCCTGCCCAGTGCCATTATTACAGTGTCAGTGCTTTGTATTAGCACTGATCGCTGTATTGCTTTCACTGGGGATGTCAGTAACACCAAGTCAATTACCCCCAGTGTCAGAATGCCCATCACAGTCCCTCAGTCCTACTATAAGTTGTTGATCGCCGCCATTACTAGTACAAAAAAAAAAAATCCAGTATCTATACCGTCATTTGTAAATATTATAACTTTCATGTAAACCAATTCATTTGCATGTATTGGGATTTTTTTTTTTAGAAAAGACATGTAGCAGAATACATTTTGGCCTAAATTTATGCTGAAATTTGATTTTTAAATTTTTTATACTGGACATGTTTAACAGCAAAAAGTCAAAAATAGTGTTTTTTTCTCAAAATTGTCAGCCTTTTTTTATTTATAGCTCATAAAATTAAAAATACACAGGCAATCAAATACCACCGAAAGAAAGCTCAATTTGTAGGAAAAAAGGATGTAAATTTCATTTGGGTGCAGCGTTGCATGACCGCACAATTGTCAGTTAAAATAACGCATCGCCATATCGCAAAAAATGGTCTGGTCAGGAAGGGGAGGAAATCCTCCGGAGGGCAAGTGGTTAATATTGATCTAAAGGTTTCATTCAACCAATGCCTGGTTATATTTCAGCATTTAGAAACTCACCTTCCAGTCTTCTGAACAAGACTCCAATCTGTGTGTATTTCTCCAATTCATCTCTTAGTTAGGAGTTAATTCTTCTTTCCATGATAAATATACACGTGTTAACTGCTGGCGTACACGGTGAGTCAATAGTAACAATTTAATAGGTATATTTGTCCTGTGCGATACAGCCGCGTGTTCCCGTACAAACGAGACATCACAAATCCTGACTTGATTAAAAATTAATCTTCCTTCCAAGACAATAATAAACTATAAAGGCTTAAGCACGGTGCTGGGTAATCCAGAAAAGCTAATATTGAGGACTTTGATTCGTCGAGAACAGAAGTCATTCTCAAAGTGAACAGCGGCCTCTGATCTTGTGCTGCCACATCTAACAATAATGCACGGCGCTCAGAAAACATATCCTCTTGTTTTATTTTACTGAAGAATTTGACAAATGTATTATAAAAGGTGGCTATCCTCTGATCAAATATACATCTAAAAGCTTCCATCGACCCCTTAAGTTACTGGAAAAGTGGATCTAAATGAATGTGCCCTGAGATGCCACAATGATGTCATAGATCCAAGTGTGTGATGATGTCATCAGCTCCAAAAGCATTATTATTTATAAAGCCAAAGAAAAAAGAAGTAAAAATGCCTGGAGCAAATAAACTTCATAGGAAATATACATAACCATGCTTAAAAAATGGGAAAGGAAAAAATACATTTCTTACATCTCTATAATCTGGATTTTTACAGTAGATATATTTAAAGTGACACTAAGAGTAGGTTCCCACTTGTTCAGGCTGTGTGTGGGTGTTTGTGTGAGCACGCCACAGGTACAGCCACCCGTTCATTTGAATGAGCTGCTGTACCCATGAGAAACATGGGGAAAGAAGTCCCCAAACCTTTTTTGAAAAATGTGGCTGCATGGAACTATGCTTTATCAATTCTGCGAGCATTCCTGATCCACACAGGTGGCAACCAGGGGCGGACTGACCATTTGGAAACTCGGGCACTGCCCGAGGGCCCTGGGTCAGTAGGGGGCCCCATGAGATGCCCCTGGTACCTTTTTCACAGGTTTTTTTGAGTTTGGGCAAGGACACAGGGGCTCCGTGATCCCCTATTGCCCGGGGGCCCGATGAGTTGTCAGTCCGCCCCTGGTGGCATCCTAGGCTAAACTCTGGCTCAACAATAATAAATTCTATTCAAGTATGCATTCTTAAAGCAGACCTTTACCCTTTAAAGGATGATGGACAAAACTGCTGCAAACGCAGTACTTCTGCAATTGGTGGCATGTGCACAGATGTGCCTCAGGGATTGGGTAATAAAAGAGCCCTGTGGCACATCTAAGCATGTGTCGGGTGTCCCAGACATCAGTGCTTGTGTGTGGTTTCCCATGCACGTGCAAATGCTACGACCAAGAAAGTCTAAAGACTTCCCTGTTTCTCTGCATGTGCCATAAACTACCTTCATGTGCAAAGATTTGCCAACTGGCTTTGCCAGGCTGGGCAGAGCTGGTGGGGAATATCTGCACATGTGCCATTATGGTGGTGCCCGAGGCGGGGGAAAGCCACCATATTAAGTGGACTGAAGTTCTGCTTTGACTTCTAACACCCTGTTAGAGGGTGGCTATGTTTATTCTTCATGGTCCCTCTGTATGTAGGGATGTAGCCATCCTCTCTTGCTCAATCCCAAAATTGTCTATGGACTATGGGATTTGCAGTGTGCATAGAGCAGTGTCACTTTAAAGTAGAACTATAGAAAAAAAACTCCTTCTTAGTGGAGAGGGTGGTCTATACTGCGGGAAGGGGGGTCTATACTTAGTGGAAGAGAGGGGTCTTACTAAGGGAAGGGGTCTATACTGTGTGGGGAGGGGGGTCTGTACTGAGGGAGGTGGGTCTATACTTTGTGGAGAGGGGTGTCTGTACTGAGGAGATGGTCTGGTAGGGTCTCTCCTAAGACGGGCAGTCTCTTCAGGTCTCTGCAAACTCTGTGTACAGGTATTGAAAAGAATTTGAAAGGTATGTCAAAATGTGGACAGTATGAGATGACAGATGGTGTCCTGGGGTATTTCCTCCCATATCTGGACCAGGGCATCACTGAACTCCTGAACAGTCTGAGGTGCAACCTGGTGGCGTTGGTTGCACTGAAACATGATATCCCAGAAGTCTTCTATTGGATTTAGGTCAGGCGAGCGTGGGGGCCATTCAATGATATCAATTCCTTCATCCTCCAGGAACTGTCTGTATACTCTCCCCACATGAGGCCGGGCATTGTCGTGCACCAGGAGGAACCCAGGACCCACTGCACCAGCGTAGGGTCTGACAACGGGTCCAAGGATTTTATCCCGATACCTAATGGCAGTCAGGGTGCCATTGTCTAGCCTGTAGAGGTCTGTGCGTCCCTCCATGGATATGCCTCCCCCACTTACCCACCATCAAAACGATCAGGCTGAATGATGTTACAGGCAGCAGAACAATCTCCACTCCAGATCAATACCCCAGGAGTTTAATTGACTTGATGCTATACTCTGATTAAAAAGTGTTCCTTTATTTTTTTATGAGCTGTTTATATCCCATAGTTTGTGGACTCTATAACTTTCCTACAGACTAAATAATGAACACTGGTTTGGGTTATTTTCACCAAAGAAATATAGCAGTGTACACTTTGGCCTACATTTATGAAGAAAGATTATTTATTTGCAACATTTTATAACAGAAATGAAGAAAAAGCGTTTAGTCTTTTTCCGTTTATTTAGCAAAAAAAAAAACCTAAAAAATTAAATACCCCCAAAAAGAAAGCTCTATTTGTGTGCAAAAATACAGTATACAGATACAGTTACATGACCACACAATTGTCATTCAAAGTATGAGAGAGCTGAAAGCTGAAACTTGGCCTGGGCGGGACGGGAATGAAAGTGTCCGGTATTGAAGAGATAAAGAAGAAATACAGGTTAATACTAACTAATCTTAAAATGGCTCCCAATCCCCTCTAATACCTATACTAATGTGTAAAAGGAAGATGCATATCCTACTTATTCCCAGGGTTCTCTGGTCTGGTCACATGATCCCCTCAGTGGCCAGTTACAGGGGAGAGGAAACAGTGCCGACAAAGGATGCAATGCCTGGGTGGCAATGTCACCCATAGGCTTACTATGGGGCATCCATTGTTGGCTGTCCCTCCTCTCCTCTGAAGCTGGCCACTGGGAGTTCATCACATGACCAGACCGGAGCGCCCTGAGAAAAGATAAGTAGAAGCATCTTTCTTTCACAGGGTTATAAGTATAGGAGCCAGGAGGAGGAGGGTGGGAGCCGTTTTAAGCTTAGTTAGTATCCACTTGCCCTCCTGAGAATTTACCCCCTTTCCTGACCAGGCCATTTTTTGTGTTACGGCACTGCGTTACTTTAACTGACAATTGAGCGGTCATGCAATGCTGCACCCAAATGCAATTTACATCCTTTTTTCCCACAAATAGAGCATTCTTTTGGTGGTATTTGATCCCCTGTGCAATTTTTATTTTTAAAGTTATAAAATAAAAAATGACAATTTTGAGAAAAAAACAATATTTTTTACTTTTTGCTATTAAACATGTCCAGTATATAACTTTAGAAAATTTAAAATGTAAATTAATTGGTTTACATGAAAGTTATAGCATTTACAAATGGCGGTATAGATACTGGAATTTGTTTTAAAATTGTTACTAGTAATGGCGGCGATCAGCAACTTATAGCGGGACTGTGGCGGGCATTCTGACACTGGGGGGGGGGAACTTACTTGGTGTCACTGACATCCCCAGTGACACCAATACAGCGATCAGTGATAAAAAAAAGCACTGACACTGTACTAATGGCACTGGGCAGGAAGGGATTAACATGAGGGGCGATCAAAGGATTATTGTGTGCTGTTTCACAGTAAGCTCTGAGTGTGTGCTTCATTGTAATCACATTGCTTTGGATGGCTGTGCTGTGCACAGCCATCCAATCAGTGTGCAAGAGCTGACAGGGAGGAGAACTGTATTGTTTACATACAGTTCTCCTCCCCGTCAGAGATCCTCGGCAATGACCACGCCAGCGGGACCAGATGATTGACAGCCATAGCTGCAAACAGCGGCTCAGGTAGGGCACGCGCGCGCACCTCGCACGCGCCCCCTAATCGGAAATGCAAAATCACGTATATATACTGTACATGATTTTACTCACCCGTGCCGCCCTGTAGCAGTATACCTGCTTTAGGGTGGTCAGGAAGTGGGTATTAACCTGGATTTCTACTTTAAAGGTAGCACTATAACATGAAAGGAGAAGTATAGGCAAAACTATTTTAGCTACACTTCTCCTGTGGGTCGCAGGAGTGTAGTTTGTTCTGCATTCCTGTGACCCGTTTGAAAGGGATATTTCTTTAACGACCACTGACAGGTTTAGGCCCCCGTTGGTTCCAAGGGACTATTCTCTGGGAGGATGAAAAATACACATGCACGCCAGGTCTTCCAGAGAACAATCCGATTTTTTATTCACAATTTCCTCCTTATATACAGTGAGTTGTAACAGGAGAACATGGAATGGAATGGAATGGAGTAATTTGTTAAGGCTATGTACGTGACATCTGTAACAATTCATATCGCACAGATCTTGAATCAATTACAAGAAACCAACGGTATTTTCCCTTAAAGCAAAAGTGGTTAACTTTTAACTATATCATAGCAGAAGGAGGTGCTGTTAGTACAAAGAAATAATTGGTTACTTTTCATGCCTTGAGTAAAGTCAGAATTAAAGGATGAGTGGCTGCAGTTCTATAGCACGTAACTGACACACACACAACTATACATTTAATTATCTAGACAAAATATAAAATAGAGAAGCAAAATGGAGTATATAAAAATAAAACAGAATGTAGGGCGAGGAACATACATTTCCCTTCACCGTTCTGCACTCCTTAAGCCTGCTGTTGGCTGACATCACAGAGCTCACCCAGGCTTTGAAAAGATTCAGATCATATGGTCGGGAATCAGGATCCACCCAGATACCTGGACCGGCATCTGGCTCAGCCTCTCAGCCATCTGCCGAAAGCCTGAGCCAGCCCCTTCCGCCCCCTTCACAGCTCAGCACTCCAATGAGCGCTGGAGGGGCAGAGCAGAGAGGCGGTGACTGACAGTCCCGACTCTGTGCTCAAAGCAGAGGGGAGAACTGAGCGACCAAACACTGCTGATTGCTCAGTTCTCCCCTCTACAGAGTTGAGGCTGTTTGGTCGCTCAGTTCTCTGTGCAGAGCCGGCAGTAGACAGATGTAGCATTGGATCAATTCTGCTTTCACCTAGGTGAATATAATGTTTTTTTCCCCCCGTAACTCCTACTCCTCTTTAAATGAACCATTTTAGCACCCAGAAAGAACACCAAAAATGTGCCCCCAAATTGACTACAAATCATTTAACCAAAACAGCAACTTTAGACAAAATTTCTCAATTTATGCCAAAAAAACCTCTCACTTTATCTCATGTCCAGGGGCGGACTGACAACTCATGGGGCCCCCGGGCAATAGGGGATCATGGGGCCCCTGTGTCCTTGCCCAAACTCAAAAAAGCCTATGAAAAAGGTACTAGGGGCATCTCATGGGGCCCCCTACTGACCCCGGGCCCTAGGGCAGTGCCCGAGTTTCCAAATGGTCAGTCCGCCCCTGATACCGATCCTTTATAACAGTGACTCCTGAGTACAGGGCAAAAAGTATTTGTAGGCAAAGAAAACGGAGGAGGTGATCTTGCCTTTCGGGAATTTGTTCTATTTCAAAAGTGCAAAAGAGTTAAAGCCTTTCTGAACTTCTCCTTGTTGCAAATAAAACAACGCTTGCTATCAAATAATCCCTTCATATAAAAAATAAACAAACCAGTCAACCAACCAAATAATCCTTTTGTGTATAAACACAGTGTTCCCGGTAATTCTGTACATCTTTCCGCTCCCGGCTCTTATTGACTTATTACCATGTTCCTTGTCACTTAAAGCTGACTTTTAGGGTAAAGAACATTTTTTTCAGATACTGACTTTATTTAATTGCGCAGATTGAAAGCCATTTAAACATATTTGGGTTCTTCGTTCCATATGACATGCTCTAATAGAACACTTAGCTGTTGTCAGAGGCAGTCATGCTGCAGTTACATGGTAAGAGCTCATTTGTGAGGACCTGCATTCAGGCAGAGAAAAGTGGCATGTGTTAGTATGAAGCCAGATAGGGAATAAAGCACATTTTCATCGTGTCAAAGGCTGTACTTTATAACATTTCTCTCACTCAACATACAAACTGTACATACAATTATTGTAATTACTTGGCTTCTACAAGACATTTATAAGCGTCCTGGAACTCCAGGGGTTAAAACAAGCTCACAGCTGCAGCTTGGCACCATTCTGTTCAGCCGCCCCCTTGGCTGTCCTGTAAGGCTGGCCATACACTATACAATTTTCTGTCCAATTTCTGCCCAATTTCCTTTAGATTTACCTTCAACTATGTAGTACAAGAGCCTGTCTAATTGGAAACAATTGAAAGTGTTGTTAGGTTTGACCTCATATTTTATGGTTTTTGGTAAATCTAAACCAAAAATCTCAAGAAAATTGTATAATGCATGGCCAGCCTAATGCAGGCCATAGACGGGTCGAAAACCAGCCGTTTTTTTTTTAAAAAAATGAAAAATCGGTCGTTCAATAGGCCAATGTTACCACAAACGGTAAAAAAATTGGCCGATTTTCATCTCGTCTACGTACGGAATTTAATTACTTCTGTCCCTGCAGAGAGCTCCGCTATTATATTTGACATTAAAAAGTATAGCGGTTGCAACAATGTATCTATTTGTATCCATTTCGGATACAGATGGTTTTATTTGGATACAAATAGATACATTGTTGCAACTGCAATACTTTTTCATGTCAAATATAATAGCGGACTGGAATTAATTTTCTTCTTTTTCTTCTTCTTCTTCTTTTTCCTCCTCTTCTTCTGCTTCTTCTTTCTTCCTCTTCTTCTTTTCTTCTTCTTCTTTTCCTTCTTCTTCTTTTCTTCTTTTTCTTTTTTTCTTCTTTTCTTCTTCTTTTTCTTCTTCTTTTTCTTCTTCTTTTCCTTCTTTTCCTTCTTTTTCTTCTTCTTTTCTTCTTTTTCTTCTTCTTTTCCTTCTTCTTTTCTTCTTCTTTTCTTCTTCTTTTTCTTCTTCTTTTCTTCTTCTTTTCTTCTTCTTTTTCTTCTTCTTTTTCTTCTTCTTTTCCTTCTTCTTTTTCTTCTTCTTTTTCTTCTTCTTTTCCTTCTTCTTTTTCTTCTTCTTTTCTTCTTCTTTTTCTTCTTCTTTTTCTTCTTCTTTTCTTCTTCTTTTTCTTCTTCTTTTTCTTCTTCTTTTTCTTCTTCTTTTTCTTCTCCCTCTTCTTTTTTTCTTTTCTTTTTTTCTTCTTCCTCTTCTTTTTCTTCTTTTTTTCTTCTTCTTTTCTTCTTCTTCCTCTTCTTTTTCTTCTTTTCTTTTCTTTTTTTCTTCTTTTTTTCTTCTTCCTCTTCTTTTTCTTTGTTTCTTCTTCTTTTTCCTCTTCGTTTCTTCTTCTTTTTTTCTACTTCTTTTCTTCTTTTTTCTCTTTTCTTCTTCTTTTTCTGCTTCTTCTTCTTCTTGCAGGTCACGGCTCATGCGCAGATTTTTTATCGGTAAAAAGATCGGCCGATTTGCCCATTATTGGCGCGAAAATCGGCTGATTTTTTTTCCAACTTTACCATTAAAAAATGTGCCAAAATCCAGAAAAACAGCTGACCAATTAACCCATTAACGGTGCAAAAATCGGCCGATTTTTTTTTTTTGCCTGAAAAATCGGCCAATTTTCGACCCATCTATGACCTGCATTAGGCTATGTTCACACTAGCTTTGTCAGCAGGCGTCAGACAGGCATTTGGGAAGCGTTTTTAATGATTCTCAAACACCTATGAAAATTCTGCACATAGCAGCACACAGTGCTGTTCACATGGAAGCGTTAGTGTCACGTCACGTCGTGGCAAAACTGACGCCTCGTGTCAAGTCAGGAGGAGTTGAAGCCTCTCATTCAAGTCTATGGTGCCACTCCGCAAATGCCTGCCAGGCGTTTGCGGTGCGATTGCGAGGCGGAGCGTTAATACCATTTAACTTCATTATAGGAGTTTGTGGTGCGGTTTTAACGCTTGGCAAACGCCTATCAACCGCCTCAAAACCGCGCATAAGGCATTTTGGGAGTGTTTGGGGAGCATTTGAGAGGCGTCAAATGCTATAGGGGCATTTGGCAAGAGTTAGAAATAAAGTCAAGTGTGAACGAGCCCTTAAAAGCGATCTGAGCAGCTCTCCTTTAGGCTAGGTTCACACCTATGCACTTTGCATTTGATCCGTTTTTAATGCGTTTTTAATGCGTTTTGCGTTTTTTTTCTTGTTGCTAGGCAGATTAAAATGCAAAACTCATCAAAAACATAGCAAAAACACAATTCATGCTTTTTCTGCAGTGTTTCCATTAAAGTCTATAGAACCAAAAACACAACTTTTTGCGTTAAAAGTCCCCGACACTGTCCAGAAAATGCACTGGGTGAAAACGCGGAGATGTGAACGTGTGCAATCAGAAATCATGTTAAATGGACTGTACTACGTTTCTGCAAAAACGCTTAGGTATGAACCTAGGGTAAGGACTTGTTCACAATTGAGGCCCCAGGGGTTAAAACAAGCTCACAGCTGTAGCTTGGTACCATTTTGTTCAGCCGCGCCCCCCCCCCCCTTGGCTATTATTATTATTATACAGGATTTATATAGCGCCAAAAGTTTGCTCAGCACTTTACAATATAACGGGAGACAATACAGTCACAATACAGTAAAAATACAAGAGGGATTTGAGAGTCCTGATCCTGGGAGCTTACAATCTAGGAAGGCAGGGTGAGTGGTAGAGTAGGTAGTCACTGTGGGGGATGGAGTGGTTGGAAGAGTAGAAGATTCCAGCATTAGCTGAGGGCAGGATAGGCTTCCCTGAAGAGATAGGTTTTCAGTGATCGCCGAAAGGCAAGTAGAGTAGGTGATAGTCTGATAGATTGGGGTAGGGAGTTCCAGAGGATCGGTGACGCCCTGGAGAAGTCTTGGAGACGAGCATGGCTATCCTATAAAAGCGATCTGAGCAGCTCTCCTTTAGGCTAGGTTCACACCTATGCAGTTTGTGTTTGATCTGTTTCTGCAGTGCGTTTTACAGTGTGTTTTTGCACCTGCGTTTTTGCCACGTTTTTTATGCATTTTTTTTTTCTTGTTGCTAGGCAGATTCAAATGCAAAACTCATTAAAAAAACATAGCAAAAACGTAATGCATGCTTTTCTGCAGCATTTCCATTGAAGTCTATAGAACCAAAAAAGCTAATTTTTGCATTAAAGAAAGTACCCGACCTTTTCCGGAAAATGCACCGGGTGAAAACGCAGAGATGTGAATGTGTCCCATCAAAAATCATGTTTTTTGGACTGTACTGCGTTTCTGCAAAAACGCCTATGTGTGAACCTAGGGTAAGGGCTTGTCCACATGTTAGGCAGGGACTGCCACTTCTCTGAAAAGCGATCAATGCCCAGCTAGCTTTTCAGAGGTATTTTACAGGTGATGAGGCAGTGATATGTCACCTCTTCACTGCCTGATATAACCATATCATTGCTGTAACCATCAAAGGGTGTGCAACAGGAACCTAAATCAAATCTCCACATTGTGGCAACATCCCCACAAGAGCTGTACAACATGAAGAAACAGTGCGTCTCCCCACTTAAAGCTGGATGGCGTTCTCCTGCTGAGAAAAGGGGGCTTTATGTGTGCCTAACAATGGGAGACATAGAAAACAAAAGTAATTATAAAACCAAGTATTGATTAACTCATCCAGTTAAAGAAGATAGTCATCTATATACAGTATACAATATATATCTCTTAGACTGTAAGCTCCAACAAGCAGGGCCCTCTGAATCCTCCTGTATTAAAGTAATTTGCATTGTAATTATACTGTCTGGCCTTAGGTGGTAAAGCGCTGTGTAAACTGTTGGCACTATATAAATCCCGTATATTAATAATAAAAAATATATATGTACAGTATATATATATATATACTGTATATATATATATATACACACATATATACACAGACACACTATATTGTCAAAAGTATTGGTCGGCCGGCCTTTACACGCACATGAACTTGGCATCCCAGTCTTAGTCCGTAGGGTTCAATATTGAGCTGGCCTATCCTTTGCAGCTATAACAGCTTCAACTCTTCTGGGAAGGCCGTCCACAAGGTTTAGGAGTGTGTCTATGGGAAGGTTTGACCATTCTTCCAGAATCGCATTTGTGAGGTCAGGCACTGATGTCGGATGAGAAGACCTGGCTCACAGTCTCTGCTCCAACGCATCCCAAAGGTATTCTATTGGGTTGAGGCCAGGACTGTCAAGATCCTCCACCCCAAACTCGCTCATCCATGTCTTTCTGGTCCTTGCTTTGTTCACGCAGTCTTGTTGAAGGGTCCATCCCCAAACTGCTCCCACAAAGTTGGGAGCATGAAATTGTCCAAATTGTCTTGGTATGCTGAAGCTTTAAGTGTCCCCTTCACTAGAACTAAGGGGCCAAGCTCAACCCCTGAAAAACAACCCCACACCATAATCCCCCCTCCACCAAACTTTACACTTGGCACAATGCATTCAGGCAAGTACCATTCTCCTGGCAACTGCCAAACTCAAACAAGTACATCGGATTGCCAGAAAGAGAAGCATCATTGGTCATCCCAGAGAACATGTCTCCACTGCTCTAGAGTCAAGGCTTTGCATTGCACTTGGTGATGTAAGGCTTGGATGCAGCTGCTCGGCCATGGAAACCCATTCCATGAAGCTCTCTACACACTGTTGTTGTGCTAATCTGAAGGCTACACAAAGTTTGGAGGTCTTTAGCTATTGACTCTGCTGACAGTTGGTGACTTCTGCGCACTGTGCGCGTCAGCATATGCTGACCCCACTCTGTCATTTTACGTGGCCTACCACTTTGTGGCTGAGTTGCTGTTGTTCCCAGTTGTTTCCACTTTGTTATAATCCCACTAACAGTTGACCGTGGAATATTTAGTAGCCAGGAAATGTCACGGATGGACTTATTGCACAGGTGGCAACCTATCACGGGACCACGCTTGAATTCACTGAGCTCCTGAGAGCGACCCATTCTTTCACAAATGTTTGTAGAAGCAGTCTGCATGCCTAGGTGGATTTTATACATCTGTGGCCATGGAGATGATTGGAACACCTGAATCCAATGATTTAGAGGGGTTTCCCAATTTGTTTGGCAATACAGTATATATATATATATATATATATATATATATATATATATATATATATTTGCTGTATCAATGCACCACAATCGTGTGCATTGCATGCAGTTTCAGTGTGGCTGCAAGTGGCAGTACCACCCACTGAAAGTGACATGCTGTTTAACCACTTCAATACTGGACAATTTCACCCAGGCCAATTTTCAGCTCTTAGTGCTGTGGCACTTTAAATGACAATTGCGTGGTCATGCAACACTGAATCCAAATGAAATTTTTATATTTATTTTAGGCAAATAGAGCTTTATTTTGATGATTTTTAATCACCACTGGGCTTTTATTTTTTTCTAAGCAAACTAAAAAAGACCAAACATTTTGGAAAAAAAGGTTTTTACTTAGTTTTTGTTATAACATTTTGAAAATAAGCAATTTTTATTCTGCACCAATGTGCAATGATGAGGCTGCACTAATGGGCACTGAGGAGACTGCACTGATAGGCACTAGTGAGGCTGCACTGAGGTGCACTGATAAAGCTGTGCCGATGATGCTTCACTGATGGGCACACTGATGAGGCTGCACTGATAGTCACTGATGAGGCAACAATGATGGGCACTGATAAGCAGCACTGATGTGCACTGATCTGCATTGATGGGGCCGCACTGATAATCAGCAAGGGAAAATGTCACCAGCACACCGAGGATCACCAATATGGGTCCAAAGGTTTTAATGAACGATCACATAGTTACAGCAAGGCAATGTTTCAGAGTCTCACAGGACCCCTTCATCAGGCATGAGGTCACATGCTTGATGAAGGGGTCCTGCGAGACTCATATTGGTGATCCTCGGTGTGCTGGTGACATTTTGATTGGTTCCAGCCGACAGTCGCTGCAGCACCCACTTATACACACAGCCATTTTTATCGCAGGAACGTGTGCGTTTGGATTGTACACTTGCACTGATAATCAGGGCACTGATGGTCATTGCCCTGATTATCAGTGTTAATTTGCGCTGTCATCTTTTTCGGCTCTTCTTTCCTCACACAGTGAGAGCGCTTGAGGAAGGAAATGCCAATAACCGGCAAGTTTGTTTACATGTGATCAGCTGTGATTGGACACAGCTGAACACATGGTAAATGGTCTTTGTTATTGGACCTTTACAACAATCTGTGATCAACTGTGTCAAAAGGACACATCATTCACAGAGCACACCTGATGAGCACCCTAGGGGTCGCACAGGAGGCATGTTCTGGGAGGACGTCCATGGACCTAGAGAGCCGCGCTGTAGCTGTCTTTTGGCTATGGCACGGTATTGAGGTGGTTACATTTTGCTGTGGATGCATAGACTCACATTCCCTCTGGAAAACTTGAGCTTTCTCCAAGCTTTCTCCTGGTTCTCCCCCATAAGCTTTCTCCTGACCCTACTGGATTCTTGGACTGGAACTTGCAAATAGGCCCCTCAGCTAAGTCTAGCTGGGACCGTGGTGTCTTCCTGATGGCCTTCTCCCAAACTTCTGCCCAAAGAGAGAAGAGCCACTCAAGAGGGGTTTCCTCCTGCAGATCTGGACCCAGGAACACTGTCCTACACACACTCTGCCCCTGCTGCTCAGGCCTCAGGCTATTTATCAGCTGTCATCCAACTTCTGGGCATACCTCCCCAGGGATTAGCTGAAGTTCCATAAATATCCAGACTACAGATTCTGTCCTTCCTCTCACTATGTTCCAGAACTCTCTGGAAGCAACAGAGCAGCAGCCTGTGAAACCTTGAGCAGCCCTAATTATTCAACCCTTGTCTCTCTGATTACAGTGGAGCTAAACTAAATTTGGCCTAGCAGGCTCCTCCAACCTAGGAGGGTGCTACAATAGTGTTCTGGGGGGTCAAAACCACATCTCAACTACCTTGTTTTTTCTGCCTTACCGACACATTGCTTACATAGCAGGGAATACCCAAATATGGTCACTAGCCATACCTGGGCAATGACATTGACTAAATGTGGCCATGGCACTACTATCCTTGTCTTTCCCTTCTATTGCTGATGATAGCTCAGGGAGCTATCATTGTGCTATGTATTTTATGGGGATTGGTCGTGTGTGCTGGATCTGTTAGGTGCTTAATTTAGGTGATATGCCTGGCATTGTAATTATTGATGGATTTATGGATGGATGAGAGACTTTTTGGGTTTTTTTTTTTAATTTTAAAAAAGGACTTGCTAAACTTTTAGGTGTTTTTATTTCTGGATTAATGTTTTGGGGGGAATGAGCAGGAGTATTATGTACCCTCCACTTAGGAGGAGGGGTGAGATCTGGGGGAGCCCTTATTGTTTATATTAATTCCAGATTCTGATAGCCCTACCCAGCCACAGACCCCCAAAACCTCAGGCCACGGTTGTGGGGAAGAGGCCCTTGTCCCCATCAACATGGGGACAAGGGGATTTGCCAGGGGGGTCCCCTCTGCTCAAACCAAATCCAGGGCAGTTCAGCTCATTCCGAGCTGTCAATATATAGGGTGAGTAATTCAAGCCTGATTTCCATTTCAGATGAGACATCCCACTATAATCACATCTTTCAGTGAATTGCACTAGGACTTTTTGAAGCAACAGCTAAGTGTTCTAAAGGTTTCTATTTATATCTAGTGATGAGCAAGTCGATTTGCAAAGCAGGCAAATTGGAGATTTGTCCAGTCTGTGGAGACTCGTACAATTAACGATCCACAAATGCCTAGATTCCTAAACAGCCTGATTCCCTGCATAGAAAACAGATCAGGATGAAAGTATTCAGGCAAATAAAACCGAGCCAATTAGTGATTCTCTCGATTCAATGGTTCTCCTTAGAGGCAATATTTAGTCTTTTCAAGGCTATTTTTAGATATTTATCAGTACGTGTATATCTATAAATTATAGACTTTGTTTCTATGTATAGTTTGTAATTATATATGAACATTAGGACAGCCATTATTTGCTCAATACTCAATCAGGTTCTGTTTCCTACTTGGCAACGCAGTGCATTACTGCTCTTTAAGGCAGTACATGTTGGCTGACCAACCAAAACCAATGCACTCCCCATGCAGCTGATATACCTTATCTCATTGGTTGGTAATGTCCAACACCAGCCATTTCTTTGCAAGGACAGAAATATGTGAGGGGACATCTCCCAAATGGGGCCAAGTAAAAGCCATTCCCGATTCTATCCAAATCTAACCAAATGGCAAAACGTCAAAATCTGCTGTTCTAGAGTCTGTGCCAGTGTATTACATCGCCATCTTGGTTCTCTTCTGTTAGCTGCCGTTTTCATGTTCAGGCAGCCTGTCCCCCGATGGCACAGCAACTTTGCCTACTGGTTATTCTGTGAAAAAACTCCCATAGCCCCCTGCTATATGTGATCAGGGTTTCCTAGGAATCCCTGGGCAAGAATGTTGGTGGGGTCACCAAAAAAAAAAAAAATTCCAGATTAACCATAAAAGTCCAGGTAGAACTCCAAATTGAAGTGGAATTGAAAGTGGTTTTAAACCCCTACATATAATGGACTGAATCATCCTACATTCTGTAACCGTTGTACCTGTTAATCTGCAGAACTCTCTTCTCTACATCTGTTCAAAGTGCACAGTATACACAACATTCTTTAGCTCCAGAAGGCAGGGGGTGGGGATCTGATGTCACACACTGCATTGCATAGAGCTGGCAGCTGAGTGTAATCTGAGACCTGCATGGAGGTAGAAACTCTGCCTTTACTCAGTCTCATAGGGAAACATGCACATCTGTGTACTGGATGGGGGTTGAGGTCAAGTCCCAAGAATTTCTGGTGTCAGCATAGACTGTCGGAAGTAATTCATGCAGGTAACAAAGGAATAAGAGAAGAGACAAAAATCACATTGGAACCACTTTAAATCCATGAACTGCCCCCCCCCCCCCCCCCACATTAGGGCCAATTCACACTGACTTGTTCTAAAATGTACAGAAAATTCATGTACATTTCCATCCATTTTAGCGCACGCTGACGTCCGTTGACATGCATTTAGATGTCAAGTGAAATACATTTTGATGGCCATTGACATGCATGCGCAGCATTAGGATGTGAATAGAACACATTGGAAATTATTGTTTTTCAGATGTCCTTTCACTGATCTGCATTTTACAGCTTCATTAAAATGCAGATCAATGCACTGTTGTGAATTGGCCCTAAAATTGTAGCAAAAGCTAGGGGGATGGGGAATGGCCCAGTCTAGGGCATAGAGCTAAAGTTTTTTTTTGCAGATTTTATTAAAATCTTTGAGTTGGAGTTAAGCTTTAAGGTGGAGTCATTGTAGTATCTAATCTACCTGGACTTTAGTGATTAAGCTGAAAATCTCTACGCTTTAAGCAGTCCTCCCCAATTTACTACAAAGTACCTATTCAGATTGTAAACAAATTGACACTCGTATGAGTGTACAAACTATACGCTCCACTTCATTCAGTTAAGTGCTTGCCTGTAGCAGTGAAATTCACTGCTATAGGCAATCATAATGTGTAACCCCCCCCCAAGAAAAAAAAACTGATCACTTCCCCAGAGTAGTACAATGTTACTATGGTTACGTTACATTACTCTGGTCACAGTGTTAAAAATAAATCAATACATAAATTTTGCATGGTCACCAGTCAGTGTCCCTGATCGTCACCACACCAGATTGGATCTGCGGATTGAGGAGCATAATGGATCGGACTCCAATCCATTATGCTCAATCCGCAGATCCGATCCATCCTGTGAGAATCGTCGGCTTGCTTTACAACTTGCCTTTTTGTGGAGCGAGTCCAGTGTCACCTGGTGTGGCATGCACCCCCCGCACCTGCCTAGGGATGCCCCTGATGATGACACTGTACTGCATGGTGACAGCATGTGAAAAAAAATAATTGTGAAAAAAATGTGACATTTTTAGGCCTCAAGAATTGAGATCAGTGCCGTCAGTACAGTAGGACTGATCAGGGGCGGACTGGCCATTTGGAAACTCGGACACTGCCCGAGGGCCCGGGGTCAGTAAGGGGCCCCATGAGATGCCCCTGGTACCTTTTTCATAGGCTTTTTTGAGTTTGGGCAAGGGCACAGGGGCCCATGATCCCCTATTGCCCGGGGGCCCCATGAGTTGTCAGTCCGCCCCTGGGACTGATCAATTTTCAGATATATCCCATAGTTTGTGAACATAGTTTTGTCATAACGTTCGTATAGACTAAATAATATACACTGATTTGCAACATTTTATAACAGAACCAAAGAACATTTTCTTCAGAATGTACAGTCTTTTTACGCTTATTTAGAAAAAAATGTAAAAAATCCAGTGGTGATTAGATACCACCAAAAGAATGCTCTACTTGTGTGAAAAAAATGCTAAAAATTTAGTTTGGGTACAGTGTTGCATGACCGCGCAACTGTCATTCAAACTGTGAGAGTGCCGAAAGATGAAAACTGGCCTGGGCAGAGATAAAAGTGCCCGGCATTGAAGTGGTTAAAGCCAGTGACTGTTTTTATTTCAGGGCTGCATATCTAAAAATACGACATGTTTAAATGTATGATTATGACAATGGTAATGCATTGAAGGTCACGTTCACATGTACTACGGCATCCACCCATGTGAGGGCCTTGCTTAACTACATGGGAATGCACAGGAGTTCCATGCATCCCCATGCAGGCAATCCCATCCATGTCAGTTGGGTTCCACAGCCACTGTTTCCAATTTGACTTCTGTGCAGACAGCGTGCGTTTAGGGGCCATGCACCCTCACAGATGTCAAATTAGGAGCTCCTTGGGATGCAAGGAGCCGACATGGATGAGACTACCTGCATTGGGATGCATGGAGCCGACATGGATGAGACTACCTGCATTGGGATGCATGGAGCCGACATGGATGAGACTACCAGCATTGGGATGTAAGGAGCCAACATGGATGAGACTACCTGCATTGGGATGCATGGAGCTGACATGGATAAGACTACCTGCATTGGGATGCATGGAGCCGACATGAATGAGACTACCAGCATTGGGATGCAAGGAGCCGACATGGATGAGACTACCTGCATTGGAATGCATGAAGCCGACATGGATGAGACTACCTGCATTGGGATGCATGGAGCCGACATGGATGAGACTACCTGCATTGGGATGCATGGAGCCGACATGGATAAGACTACCAGCATTGGGATGCATGGAGCCGACATGGATGAGACTACCTGCATTGGGATGCATGGAGCCGACATGGATGAGACTACCAGCATTGGGATGCATGGAGCCGACATGGATGAGACTACCTGCATTGGGATGCATGGAGCCGACATGGATGAGACTACCTGCATTGGGATGCAAGGAACACCTGTGCATTACTGTGTTGGTAAACGTAACCACGCATGTGTGTACACTGTAGTGCGCTTTTGTGAATGTGGCCTTAACTGTATTTCGATGCATATGTAACAGGTATTAGCAAGCTGTGGCCAATGGTTGTTAACCCTATCCACTCCAAATTCTAAATTTAAAAATGTTTTAAAGCTGTGCTTTAAAAGGCATGCCAAGGTGCACGTTGACGCATGACAAAGCAATTACCTAATGCTAAAAAAAAAAAATGCACCTCTATGCACATGCATAGACCTAAATAGGCCATTAAACATCTTCAGCTCGGCTCTGCAGGACAAAGCAGATGGAATCAGTCTCTGCACAGCTCCCCCTAGTGGACGTCCCCTGTATAATTGCAATGATACCAGTTACATAACAATAATCCTTTGTTCCACTGTGTTGCACTTTAATAATAGGAAGCGGAATCTCTTCAGAATTCATGTTTCTGTGAAAAGCAAAGACAATTACCCAGGGAAACACGCCGGCAACTCATCAGCATTAACATGCAGAGTGAGCGTCATGCTTGAAGGATCAGGGGCCCGGGCCCCAGAGACCCAGGTGACTGGCATGACACAGTGACAGTTGGCTGCTGTAGGCAATGTGGTCCTCGAACATGAACTGCATGCCGGAGTAGAGCTGTAATATCAGGCACAGTGTCCTGGGGGAGAATTTATGAGTGTGAAGGAAAGAGAAAACAAGAGCAACCAAATCAGAGCCAGAGATGATGTACACGGCTATTCATAGCTGCAGGAATACAGTATAGGAAAGGAAATGGGCACTTCTCTAATATCTGGGGGGTCGGATGGACAGGTGGGGCTTTGCAGTATGGATTTGGGTGCAGGAGGATAGAGAAGCAGATGTGCAAATGTAAAGGGGAACCCCAGAATTCAAAGCCTCTGAGAAAACAGGAACACAGACATGATACTGTGTATCATAGAACCAGGGGCGGACTGACAACTCATGGGGCCCCCGGGCAATAAGGGATCATGGGGCCCTTGTGTCCTTGCCCAAACTCAAAAAAGCCTATGAAAAAGGTACCAGGGGCATCTCATGGGGCCCCCTACTGACCCCGGGCTCTCGGGCAGTGCCCGAGTTTCTAAATGGTCAGTCTGCCCCTGCATAGAACAGGTACTGAGAATTGCACCCGGCATCTAACTGCTCCGGCTCTCAGAAGGAGTTATATGGACAATGTCCTGAGTACTGACAAGTTTCAAGGATAACATCTCTTTTCCATTAAAAACCCACCTTGTGTTTCACAGTAAATAAAAGGGTATTTGTAGGGCAAGGACACCGAGGTGCCCAGTGCAGCTCCCCAAATTGTCCACTAGCTGTTGCCACAGTCAGGGTTGAGAACCCTGTAATGAGGAGTAGGCAGTGTAGGTGTCTAGGTAGCCACTAGAGGTCTCCAGACTAGTAAGTGGGGTGTACTATAGACAGTAGGGAAATGCCAGCTCTGCTCCTGCCGGTGTAGAGCATCATAGTCTGGCAGGAGTGCCCCAGGTGGTAGGTTGGTCATGGGAAGTGGTGCAGGACAAACACAGTAAAGAAGTAATCTTTGAAGATCTAGCTTCCAAGGGCTTCCTCTTATGGAGGAAGTAGGTCAGGAGAGGAGAAGGACTATGGGACTACTCACATTTCTTGGATATGGGATGAAGGACTCTTACAAAGCCCTCTAGAGATACCAGCTGCTCCTTAACTCAGATCTCTCCTTGTTAATGGTGTAGCTTGGGAGGGGACCCTGGAGAAGAGGGTTTTACCTCTAGGATGGAGGTTGGAAGAATGGGAGAAAGAAGTTGACAGAGGGTGCTCCACTGCCCTACAGTCCACTGAGGAAGGGCAGCCTGTTAGTCTGGAAGGAAACTAGCCCAGCCAAAAACTTAAAAGCAGTTTGCCCAAAGCTACAGGATGCAGGACAGTATGAGTACCTTTGCACCCTCAGGGCCTACAGGAGAGAGGACTGCTAGGTGCTATATTCAACTAGTTCTTGCTGGGGCAGTGCTACAAGTCTGTTCTAGAATATCTTGCTCTGGGATACTCATTAAGACAGCCAGGTGGATGGGCAGTTTCTAGCAGGGGGACTGATGAAGAGGTTCATCTAAAGAGGAGACCAAGTGCACCTTACAGAGACTATGTTACTGATCCTTCAAGAGACTGATGCCACTCTGGAGGGAGTAGAAAGTCCAGGATCCTTCCTTTTTGTACAGAATTTAGGAAGTTTGTCCTCAGAGTTATTGCTTCAGGCCAAGTTGGGCATCCCATAGACCCCTATCCAAGTTGTTTTTCCCTAAGAAAAAAAAAAAAGAAACAAGCCCATGTTACTGACTTCAAAAGAAAGTTGGAAAATGTGTGTTGCTCGGCCATGCAGGGATAAGGGGGACCCAAAACCAGCGACTCTCAGGAGGGTAGCACTACATAAAATAACAGGTTCAATGCATATCATCCTTATCGTCATCAAGCTGCAACTAAAGTAAAGTAAATGTGTATTTGAAACTGATCGCTCCAATTCGCCTGATGCAGATATTTGAATTCAGCTGTGATTTTAGTCGTTCTTCCTTATCTTTGTTACAAAAAAATCCACATGGAGTTTGATGGTTGCGTTTGCAAGCACATCCATTCCTTGTGATGGAAACAGACAGATCAGAGAAGCTGCAGGGAGGCTCAGCAAGGTGTCCTTTCGGAATTCATAGATGGTTTTGTGCGAAAACTCAGCAAATATTGTACTGCTGCCAAGGTGGGGCCATGATCTGCTGCTCTGCATTATACTCAGATGAGAGATAAGTCAGTGAGAAGCCTCAGATGGAAGCAGACGTTCTCCAACTCCTAAGCTGTATGTTAGTTCTGTAGCAGTGAGGTCAAAGAATGGTAGCTTCTATCTGGGACTTCTCACACAGATGTATTTTCTTTGAAGGGAACCTACAGTTTTCAGGGATTTTTAGATGCACATCTAGGAAAGATAATCTTTTTATAATCTTACTGATGTGCATTCATGTTTTATAAAAAACTTTGTTCCTATATAATATAAACTTTGTAATCTTATAAGCAGGGCGGCACAGTGGCTTAGTGGTTAGCATGTCTGCCGTGCAGTAAATGGGTCATGGGTTCAATTCAACCATGGCACCCCCTGCATGGAGTTTGCATGTTCTCCCTGTGCTTGCATGGGTTTCCACCGGGTACACTGGTTTCCTCCCACACTCCAAAGACATGCTGGTAGGGTAATTGGCTCCTGTCTAAATTGTCCTAGTTTCATCCCTGGCCATGCAGGATCTCCTGCATGGTAGGGGTTGGGGAAAGACCTGGCAACCTACCCTGTAAAATAATTGCTAAGAGAATTCATGGAAAAGTTGCTTACAAGTGACAGTCCATCCAATCGCCAAGGGTCAGATACAACTGAATGGATAAATAGATAGAATCTTAACCCCTTCCCACCAGCACCTCCCAGCCCTTTCAGATGCCAGGAGGTGGGGCATGGTTTAGGGATCATGTGACACATTGTCACATGATCGGGAAAGGTCCCAATTGAAAGAGCAGACTGGGACCTTTCCGTGAGTACTGTACATGTGTGCTGGGAGTGCACGTTCTCAGCACATATGTTTTCTGTTACATGAATGCAAATGTGTGGCAGTTCGGCGTCTAGGCCCAGATGCCGGGAGGCCCCACATTTGTGTGCGGCTGGCGTAAAGGGGTTAAAGTACACAGGGCACCCAAATTGGCTCATTACATACTCAGGCATTGCTTCCTGCTTTGCAGGGCTACACAACAGTTGTGATTCGAACCCTTACCCCCAACTGGGCACACATATGTGACCTCACTAAAGTGGATCTTCTTCTCTGGAGCCACATATGTGCATACCTGTGCTAGTGCTGGGAGAAGCGCTCTATAGCAAGCTCCCAGCATGGAGATTGAGCTGTCACCTACAGCTCTAGGTCTTGTATTAACAAGGAGGAGCTGGAAGGCTTGGTTTCCATCACATGATCACTGTGATAGGTTGTCACAGTGACCAGGGGCGGACTGACAACTCATGGGGCCCCCGGGCAATAGGGGATCATGGGGCCCCTGTGTCCTTGCCCAAACTCATAAAAGCCTATGAAAAAGGTATCAGGGGCATCTCATGGGGCCTCCTACTGACCCCGGGCCCTCGGGCAGTGCCTGAGTTTCCAAATGGTCAGTCCGCCCCTGACAGTGACCAGTAAATCCCCATTTAAACTTGGCAGCACGATTTTACCCGCAATTCCAAATTCCTTGTCAATCACTACAAAACGCATGGCACATGCTTGGGTTGCATTCATTCTATATGGCACTCGAAACATGGTGCAATTTTGCCACAATTTCTGTGTGACAGACACACGCTGCAATCAGGGCAAAACCTCGAAAATTTGGTGAAGTTCATTGCCCAAAAAGGAGCAATAAAGACTCATGGAGAAGCCTATTGAAATGAGTGGGCTGCCCTATGCGTGACATGTGGAATTGTAAGAAAATCACCCAAATGAAATTGGGAGAAAATAATAAATTGGGTTGGGTTGCATTCATTCTAAATGGCACCCAAAACGTGATGTGATCTTGCCAAAATTGCTGTGTGACAGACTCACGCCGCAATCACAGTAAAACCTTTAAAAGTTGGTGAAGTTCATTGCCCAAAAAGGAGCAAGAGCTTCTTTTTGGGCGACAAACACGCATGGGGCAGCCTATTGAAATGAATGGGCTGCCCTATGTGTGACATGTGGAATTGTAAGAAAATCACCCAAATAGAATGGGAGCCCTGCCCCTGAACTTTATCCTCTTAAATGGAGAAAATTATACATTGGGTTGGGTTGCTTTAATTCTAAATGGCACCCCAAACGTGGTGCGATTTTGCCACAATTGCTGTGACAGACTCACTCTGTGACAGACTCACCCTGGGAGCGCGCGGCACCGCGATTGGTGTGAACACAGATCGCTGTGCAGGACCTCTGTGTGAGGTCCCGATTCATGTGATCACTGATTGGCCAATTAGTGATCACATGAATAGTAAACAAGATGTCACTTCCTGACATCATTGCTTACTACTAGTGAAATCTGTGAATGATCACAGAGATCACATGGTACAGGGCTATTCACAACAGCCTTGTACCATATGACAAGCTGTGACCAATCACAGCTCTCACAGTATTTCTCAATGGCTGCAAAAATGCAGCCAGAGAGAAGGAGAAAGGATTGCTTTTACAGCCTTTATGGGTGTAAAAGCAATCAGTGTAAAAAAAAAAAAAATCTTCATCACCCCCCACAAGTAGTACAGTGTCACCATGGTGACACTGTACTGCTATGGTGACAGTATGTTGAAAAAAAACCCATAATAATTAAAAAAAAAAAAAAAATTTACGAAACAATTTGAAAAATTATACATTTTGGTTATAAACTAATTTGTTTTTGTTTTTTTTTACTAAAAAAGATAGATGAATACATTTTGGCCAAGATTTATGAAGCAAGATTATTTATTTGCAAAATTTTATAAGAAAAACACTTTTTTCAAACTTTTTGGACTTTTTCATTTATATAGCAAAAAAATAAAAATCCCAGTGGTGAGTAAATACCACCAAAATAAAGTTTTTGTAGCTGTCTCAAAAATTTGCTAAAACATTCATATAGGTACAGTGTTGCATGACTGCACAATTGTCATTCAAGGTGTGATAGCACTGAAAGCAGAAAATTGGCCTGGGCAGGAAGGGGGTAAAAGTGTCCGGACTTGAAGAGGTTAAAGTTCTTCAAGCAATACATTGCATATAGATTTCTCCTAGACTGAGCTATTGGAGCCGGTGTACATGGACTGGAGCTTGTGGGGACAAGCAGCCTCTATACTATTTAGGAAGAACCAGCTATTACCAGTGACAAGGGTTGGACTGACCATTTGAACACTCGGGTGTATTTAGGAAAAATCAAGAAAAACAAAGGGGTGCGGCGCTGGAATCCCTAAAAACAAAATTCAAATGTATGCATACACATAAATTGCACTAAACCCAAATGTGGATATAAAGTGCAAAATGCAAAACTAAAGGTGATATTAGTGAGCACTAACGATGTGCTGAGTGTTCATAACCATACACAGTCCTGAAAACAGTTCATATAAAGTGCTTAGAAGTGATGATCCATCTGAGGGGATCTCAGATAAGTGCTCCTTATAACATCCTGGTGACGTGCCGTGAAATTGTTAGGAATACGCACTCACCAGATGCGCAACCTTTATGTACATATAAGCATATGTAAATCTCAAAAGTGGTGTATTTAGGTTTTGTGCTGCCCTAGGCAACACGAAAATAGTCTGCCCCCACAGACACCGACCAACACCACCCCTCCCACTCCCAGGGAGAAAGTCTGACATTGACCAACAACACCCCTGTCCGCCACCCGGGAGAGCTTTTCACTACCCCACCTATATAGAGAAAGACACTCATCTTCACAGCCTCAGACATCCCCCGGGAACAAGAGTCAGACTCTACATACACCATCAAACAGCCCGCAGCCTCTCTCGGATCCCACCTGGTTCCCATGGTGTGCGCTTCCCTTCTATCATCCCTTCTTCTGGGGGGAGGTGCTGCCCCCCTGAAAAATGCCTCCCTAGGCAAATACCTTGTTTGCCTTGTGGTAAATACATTCCTGCCCAAGGGCCCGGGGTCAGTAGGGGGCCCAATGAAATACCCCTGGTACCTTTTTATAGGCGTGCTTTGAGTGTGGACAAGGACACAGGGGCCCTATGAGCTGTCAGTCCGCCCCTGCCAGTGACCGCTATGGGGTAGCACTATATCACGGATGGAACACAGACAGCAGAAAACAAACATGACAGTGCATCCAACTCTTCCCTTCTTATTTATTTCAGGTACTTATATAGCGCCATCCATTTACGCAGTGCTTTACACATATATATTGTACATTCACATCAGTCCCTAACCCTCAAGGGGTGTACAATCTAAGGTCCCTAACTCACATTCATACATACACATACTAGGGCCAATTAACCTACCAGCATGTCTTTGGAGTGTGGGAGGAAACCCACACAGGCACAGGGGGAATATACAAACTCCAGGCAGGTGGTGCCGTGGCTGGGATTCGAACCGACAACCCTAATACTGCCAGGCGGAAGTGTTAACCATTTAGCCACTGTGCCGCCCTTACTTATATGTTGGGTTGCATCATGTGATCAGTTGACACGCATGCAGTACTTAGCAAAGTTCTTTAAAGTTGCTCCCGCCGCCGATGGTGTTGTGATAAACTCGGCACATAAGCCTAGTAAGCTGTGTAGTTTTTAGAAAGCAGAGAACAGCAGGATGCAGAGTACTCATAATGTGTCCTGCTGGGATCGATGATACATGATACTGACTGATGCCGCCACTGACTCCTCACCAGGGAGCGCTGTGATTTTACAGTTCCGGGTGATAGAGGGAACCATTTACATTTGGTTTATTGCTTATTTTTATTAAACAGGTAGAGAAGTGATAGCCGACTGAAAAAGAAAAAAAAAAAAAGTAGCATAAGCATCTTAAGCCATAACGAGACAGAGTCTGGCTTGAGTCATGGACTCCCGAGGCACAAGCGCAATTAATACCTCGAACAAGCTGCACATTCTGAGCTGCAGCGCTGTGTTCGGCATTCCAAATCCGACTGCGAGCACAGTGTGGTAAATAGTCTGTGTACACAAATCAATGGGAGATCCGCAGCGTGCAGAGAGGAGGGGTCCGCCACACATTACACTCGCAGCACAGGCTGGCTTAAAGTAGATGGAAACTCATCCACCAAAATCTCATACAAATTTTAGGTCCTGTTCAATTGCACGATTCTGCCAGCAATTCCTGGTCATGCTAAAATTGCGGCAAAAAAGCGTGACAGCGTTTGGGCACCATCATGGAAAATAATGACCATTTGGTTGCATGACAAAACATTCAAAAACACAGCCTAATTGCGCTATCTAAATGACAGTTGCGTGGTCATGCAACACTGGAGGGAGATAAAAACCAGCACATCCCCTAGTAAATCAATACGTAGTAAAAGCACTCCTTAACACACAATTAACCCTTTAATCGCCCCAGATCTTAACTCCTTCCTGCCCAGTGTCATAAGTACAGTGATTTTAATAGCACTGATCACTGTATTAGTGTTACTGGAGATGTCAGTGGCAGCTAGTTCCCACCCAGTGGCAGTTAGTGTCAAATTGCCCGCCACACTATCACAGTCCTGCTATGAGTCGAGCGTGAGGAGAGGAGAGCCGGTAAGCGGCATTTCTCAGGGGGACATCAACACTGATCATCAGGGCACTGATATTTTTTACTTGTTTGCTATTATACATGTCCAGTAAAAAAATTTAAAAATCAAATTTCATCGTAAATTTAGGCCAAAACGTATTCTGCTCCATGTCTTTGTTATCAAAAATCCCAATACGTGTAAATTAATTGGTTTACGTGAATGTTATAGCGTCTACAAATGATGGTATAGATACTGGAATTTTATTGTTCTTATACTAGTAATGGCAGCAATCAGCAACGTATAATGGGACTTCGGAGGGCATTTTGACACTGGGGGGGAACTGACTAACTGTCACTGACATCCCCGGTAACACTAATACAGTGATTGATGCTAATAAAAAGTACTGACACTGTACTAATGACACTGGGCAGGAAGGGGTTAACATCTGGGGTGATCAAAGGGTTAACTGTGTGCTGTTTTATTGTGTGCTCTGTATGTGCTTTACTGTGTAAAAGCTCTGCTTTGTATGGCTCTGCTATGCAGCAGCAGACAGCGGAGAGATCTGTATTGTTTACATACAGGTCTCTCCCCCATCAGTGATACACGTCGATCGCTTGGTTCCGACGGAGAATCCCCGGGCGGGACCTGGTGATCGACAGCTGAGGTCGCCATTGGCGGTGCGGATAGGGTCCCGTGCGGGTTTATTGCTCCTTTTTGGGCAAATATATATTTTTTACTTTCTGCTGTAAAACATATCCAATAAAAAATTAAAAAAATTAAATTTCTTCATAAAGATTGGCCAAAATGTATTCTGCTTTACATCTTTGACAATACAAAACCCCATTAAGTGTTTATTGATTGATTTCCATGAATTTTATAGCATCTGGAAACTATGGTGAATATAATTTGGATTTTTTTTATACTAGTAATGGTGGTGATTTCTTTATAAATGTTGGCCAAAATTTATTCTGCTACATGTCTTTGATAAAAAAAAATCCCAATAAGGGTATATTGATTGAATTAAAGTTATTTTTTTTTTTTTAATTTTTATACTACTAATGGAGGCGTTTAGCAATTTATAATGGGGCCGCGGGAGTGTGGCAGGCAGTCTGAAACTAACACTGACTAACTGCCACTGCACACTGTACATGTGTACATGAGTATACACACATCTTCACATGTATATTATTCTTATTATAATACAGGATTTATATTGCACCAATGATTTATGCAGCTCTTTACAATATAAGGGGGGACAGTATGTGTGTATATACAGTATGTATAGTCTACATCTCTTATTCCTAAATATATCTCACTATTTTTGATATTCAATCTACACATCACCCAATATTGTGCATTCATTTACATTATTTATAATATCATCATTGTTATTCATTTATTATCTTTTATTATCTATTCTTTGCTTATCATCTCCTTTCATTGTTTTCATCTATAACAGTTAGGTTGGGAGTTTAAACTTGTCCATGATCAGCTCCTGTCAGGTTAACTTTACATCCATACAACTCTATAATCCTGCTGCTGTTTATCATATATTCATTTTATTTTATGGAGATGATACCTTGTTTTGACATATTGTCTACTTTTGATAAGATATATTTATTTTTTTACAGACTCCATTAGTCTTGCGTTCCTTTCATATTGCTCTCATGCTATGGAGAGATTTTTGTCCATTATTTATCTAATGGATTGGTAAGCAGTCATTTTATTTCATCTATTTATCTAGATTTACATATTTTCATTATATGATGCAGATTTTTCTTTAATTATGAAGGTTCACACAAAAAAGCAGATTTTTTTTCTAAGTCTTAACATAAAAAATACTTTTTTGAATGTCAAGTCTGTTTAAGTATGTCATTAATTTATTTATTTATTGTATAATTTTAACACATGATATAAATTATAACAATTTTATAAATTAAAACATATTATGTTGTCTCCCATTTTGAAATTAAGTTTGCATTATATTATTGTATTGTGATTATACAATCCCTTCCTGGGGCCAGTGGCTCTTGACAGCTCTGCAAGTCCTCCTTCCCTGGTGAGATGCACGAGCGTCTCTGGATCTGCCCCCCAAGTAGCCTTTATGTTCAGTGGGCAGCCCAGGTTCTTACAGCTTGATAAAGAAGCAGCATTTCTTCGAAATGTGTTCATGTATTTTGGGGTGCACAGCGGTGACAACAGGAGGCTTTGGACTCTTGGACTCCAGGCCTTGCAGCAGCTCCATCCATCTCTGCCAGAAGTGCTCCTCTCTCTCTTAGCATGAGCTGATTGGATAATATCGACTGGTGTTATGTGCATACGAATTAATGAATGGAACAAAATTGGAATCCATTCATTTTCCAAATTATCGAACAAATTAAATTTTTTTTATTAATTTCCCCACATGACCCAACTACCATAGCATCATGTGACATCATCCGAATGAAACCAATGAAACAAATGCATCTGTTATTTTAGTTATCACTTTTATTCAGATTTGCTGCCATTCGTTTCTATGTGCCTTTGGAAATTTGGATACATCCCCTTTCATGTTCTGTGTGCTGCCTGTCTGCTTTCCATCTCTTTCCAAAACACCCTGCATTCCCAGCATGCGTTGCAGTTCCTCCTATTGTCACGATAGATATGCTATAAGGATATACACTGCTCAAAAAAATTAAAGGAACACTTTGAAAACACATCAGATCTCAATGAGAAAAAGTCTCATGCTGGATATCTATACTGATATGGACTGGGTGATGTGTTAGGAATGTAAGGATGCCCCATCATTTGATGGAAATGAATATTATCGACCTACAGAGGAATGAATTCAAACCAAAAATCAAAGTGAAAAAATTATGCAGCAGGCTAGTCCATTTTGCTGAAATTTCATTGCAGCAACTCAAAATGGTAGTCAGAATTTGTATGGCCCCCACGTGTCTGTATGCATGCCTGACAATGTCGGGGGAGGCTCCTAATGAGACGACGGATGGTGTCCTGGGGGATTTCCTCCCAGATCTGGACCAGGGCATCACTGAGCTCCTGGACAGTCTGAGGTGCAACCTGGCGGCGTCAGATGGACTGAAACATGATACCCCAAAGGTGTTCTATTGGATTTAGGTCAGGTGAGTATGGGAACCATTCAATGGTATCAATTCCTTCATCCTCCGGGAACTACCTATATACTCTCGCCACATGAGGCATTGTTGTGCACCAGGAGGAACCCAGGACCCACTGCACCAGTTTAGGGTCTGACAAAGGGTTCAAGGACAAAGGAGCAGATACCGGTCCTGCTGATGGGTTAAGGACCTTCTACGGCCCTGTCCAGCTCTCCTAAAGTAACTTCCTGTCTCCTGGAATCTCCTCCATGCTCTGGAGACTGTGCTAGGAGACACAGCAAACCTTCTGGCAATGGCACATATTGATGAGGAGTTTGACTGCCTGTGCAACCTCTGTAGGGTCCAGGTATCACCTCATGCTACCAGTGGTAACACTGACTCTAGCCAAATGCAAAACTAGTGAAAACCAGAAAAGATGAGTAGGGAAAAAATGTCAGTGGCCTCCACCTGCAACACCATGCCTGTTTTGGGGGTCATCTCATTGTTGCCCATCTAGTGCACCTGTTGTTAATTTAATTAACACCAAGGCATCTAAAACTGATTCACAACCCCCTCTGCTACTTAAATGACCAGATTAATATCCCAGGAGTTTAATTGACTTGATGCTATACTCTGATTAAAAAGTGTTCCTCATTTTTTGAGCAGTGTATTATTGAATACAGAACTGCATTAATTTGTGTCTGCCAGGAATTCAGCTTTAAGAGGTGTTAATGGAACACTAACAATGAAAACTGCCTTCTATCCGTCTTATTAAATTCATTTAGCGTGTTTGTCTTCACTATTTCAGCTGCAACGAGACTTTCCTAAAATAAATAAACGTGAATTATATTTGCCATCTCACGTGGGTCTCTAATGAATAAAATATTTGGCGTTCCTTTCCCTATAATGAAACATTTTGCCCGATAGGTGTAACAAATAGTTTTGCCTGTGTCAATATTTACGCTCACGGCCCAATACTGAGATTCCGCATTACTGAATTGGCTGCAGTTTTGTTTAAAATGAATTTCATCTTTGGGATGACAGTTTAATATACTTCAAATTAGAACTATCGAGTCTTACGCTGATTCAACAAATGAAGCTGTCACGGACTTGCAGCTAGAATGTACAGTAGCAAAGTGCATCACAAAGTATATGTTACAGTTATTTACTGACAACTCATTATTAAGGGATAGAGGAACTGGAGCACAAAAACTGAGATTTGTTTTTTTTAACATTTTTGTTTCTTTTTATTTGCCTGAATTTTGTTCACTTAACTTGCTTAAAGTGTAACTGTAATTCATGACACAGACCAGGGCGAAGAGACAGGGTGTGTCTATTGCAGGGGCAGACTGACCATTTGGGAACTCGGGCACTGCCGGAGGGCCCAGGGTCAGTAGGGGGCCCCATGAGATGCCCCTGGTACCTTTCATAGGCTTTTTTGGGTGTGGTTTGAGTGTGGGTGAGGACACAGGGGCCCCATGATCCCCTATTGCCCAGGGGCACCATGAGTTGTCAGTCCACTCCTGGTCTATTGTATAAAATGGGATGTTCTGTATCAAATGCTGCTTTATGCATTGACCCAGTCTGTCCAGACAGTATAGTTAGCTGCTGACTTGCCAACATCCACAGGCACCTTAACTCTTCAATAAGGCATAGAAGTTCAATCCAACAGAATGTTAATTCTATGTAAACCGTAACCTTGTAAAAGAAGCCATTCAATTCAACCACTAGCCTACCGGGCACTTATACCCTCTTCCTGCCCAGGCCAATTTTCAGCTTTCAGCACTGGCACACTTTGAATGACAATTACGCAGTCATGCAACACTGTACCCATATGAAATATTTAAATTTTTTTCCACACAAATAGAGATTTCTTTTGGTGGTATTTAATCGCCACTGGGTGTTTTATTTTTTGCCCTATAAACAAAAAAAGAGCAAACAATTAGCAAACAAAAAAGCTTTTCTTTATTTCTATATAAAATTTTGCAAACAGGTAATTTTTTCTCCTTCACTGATGTGCGTTGATGAGGCTGCACTGTTAGGCAGCACTGATGGGCACTAATAAGCAGCACGGATGGGCACTGATGAGGTGGCATGGATAGGCAGCACTGATGGGCACTGATAAGCTGCACTGATGCAGTGGCACTGATGAGGTGGCACTAATGATGCTGCACTGATATGCAGCAATGATGGGCACTGATATGTGAAACTGATGGGCACTGATAGGTGGCACTGATGGGCGACACTGACTGATGGCGCTGACTGATGGCACTGCTGGGCACTGATGGGCGGCACTGCTGGTCAACACTGATAGGTGACACTGATGGGGGGCACTGATGGCCACTGATGGGGGCACTCCTGGGCATTGATGGGTGGCACTGCTGGGCACCGGTGGGTGGTACTGCTGGGCGGTACTGATCATCATTGCCCTGATGATCAGTGCCAATCTCTTGTCTCACAATTGCCAGTTATCGGCAGTACTTTCCTCACGCTGTGACAGCGTGAGGAAAGTGCTGCTGATAACCAGCAACTGTATTTACATTGTGATCTGTTGTGTCATTTTTGGAAAGGGTCAGGGACTTTTTTAAAAGCAAAAAGCAGTGTTTTTGCTACAATAGGGTTCAGTGGAAAAGCTGCTGAAATTAATTGTATGGTAATGCGTTTTTGCCGCATTTTGCATTTTAATCTGCCTACCAACAAAAAAAAAATTCCACTTTAATAAAAAAAAAAGAGCTGAGCAAAAGGTGCTAAAAAAGTGTCAAAAACGTGTGTAGAAAAATGCAAAACGAACTGCAAAAAGCACTGCAAAATGGACAAAAAGCAAACTGCATAGATGTGAACGAGGCCTTAACAATTGCAACATAAATTCCTGGAACAAAATAATCCACCTTTAAAAATGTTAGTTGGAGCCAACATTGGCAATTTATGTAACGCTCTTTGCTCAGGTGCTGGTTGGTCAATGTGTTTCACAGATTTCCATGCGTCCTCAGGACTGAAGGAAAAAATGGCCAGTACACAATATCATTTGGTGACACATATTGTGGCGATCTACTCAATAAAAAAAAAGGCCAATGTGTATGAGCAAAAAAAACAATCCACTTGGATAGAACCCATAAAGCACTCAACCCAAATCTATTTAGAAGAATCCTAGGCAAAATATAGTATATGTTTAGGCATATAAAGGCTTCAGGACCAAAACAGGTCCTATCAGGGCTTTTTTTTCATAGAAAATAGGTACAGGAACTCAACCACGGCCTCCAAAAACCACACACACCCTCCAAATTGTGCATGTGGTCAAATTTCACTAACAGTGAGAAGGTCTTAAAGGAACATTAAATACCATGAGTGTATTACGTACAGAGTTCTGAGGGGGGGGGGTACACAAAGAGTGCAGAGTTTGGGGATGCCCTACATACAGAGTTCAGAGGTCAGTTCTCTAGTTATGCTGGGAACTCGGTGTGCTCTCCTCCAGCCTTGTCCTAACCCCCTCCCTCTTCACAGGGACGATCAGTGTGCTGATTCTCCTTCCCCAGCTCTTATGCAGCTGAGAACAGAGGATATGTGATCACTTACAAAAAAGTGAAAAAAGGTGTATAAGGTCTTTTTTGTTTGTTTGTTTATTTTATATATATATATTGTGACAATGTGGCGATCTGTCACCCAGGGTTCTCAACAAGGCAGGTTGAGGGGCTCCAGGGTAAGTGTTTGATATGGAGGAAAGTGGCTTTTCACTTTCCTCCTTTGTTTGTAAGGTCTGTTTTGGGATCTGGAGCCTGGAGATTTCAAAGAGATCTGGGAGGGATGAAATCTCCAATCCTGGGACCAGGTTTTGGAAATGGCCAGGATACTGATTGCACAGGTGTGTGCAGGCCTTTTCATAGAGTCAGGACCAGGGTTCTGGGCTCCACCCCAGCAGATAGGAGTCAGGAGGGCTCCACCTGGAAGACAGGAGTCAGGAGGGCTCCACCCCGGCAGATAGGAGTCAGGAGGGCTCCACCAAGGAGAGGTGGAAGCCAATAGCAGCAAGGGGCTGCTAGAGACTAGCTGTGTGCTAGTGGCCAGCTGTGTGCAAGAGCCATATTTTTGAAAGAGTCTGCAGGAGACAGACGTAAGCCTGAAGAGGAAGACCAGTGGATGATTGTGTATATCTGAGAGAGCCAGGAGGCTGAATTTTGTTTATGTGGATGATAGATACCCCTGTGTGGGAAACTTCTGATGTTTTGAACTTTCATTTAAATAAATGGGCTAAAAAGGCCTTAAAAAAGAAAGCAAGTTGCTGTGTGCGTTTAACAAAGCTCTACCATTTGAAGCGAGTTCCCACAATATATATACAGTTGTGTTCAGAATAATAGCAGTCAGACATCACTAACCGGATCAATCACTGTTTTTGGTAGAAATGATATTTCTACATGGCAAATACTTTACTAGCAGGTGTAGTAGAGTAATAGAAATCCAACAGTCATGACATGCATGCTGCTGATTCTGTGTCATTGAATCACTCATTGAAAGGGGCATGTTCAAAATAATAGCAGTGTGGAGTTCTATTAGTGAGGTCATTCATTGTTTGAAAAACAGGTGGCAATTATTGCCCTTATTTAAGGAAGGAAGGCAGCAAATGTTGTACATGCTGGTTACAGTGCATTTCTCTCTGACATTCTGAGGAAAATGGGTCGTTCCAGACATTGTTCAGAAGAACAGCGTACCTTGATTAAAAAGTTGATTGGAGAGGGGAAAACATATAAAGAAGTGCAGAAAATGATAGGCTGCTCAGCTAAAATGATCGCAAATGCTTTAAAATGGCAACCAAAACCTGAAAGACGTGGAAGAAAGCGAAAAACTACCATTCGAATGGATAGAAGAATAGCCAAAATGGCAAGGACTCAGCCAACAATCAGCTCCAGGAAGATCAAAGAAGGTCTAAAGTTCCCTGTGAGGACTGTTACAATTAGAAGACGCCTATGTGAAGCCAAGCTATCTGCAAGAAGCCCCCGCAAAGTCCCACTGTTGAAAAAAAGACATGTGCTGAAGAGGTTACAATTTGCCAAAGAGCACATTGACTGGCCTAAAGAGAAATTTTGTGGACTGATGAAAGTAAGATTGTTCTTTTTGGGTCTAGTGGCCGGAGACAGTTTGTCAGACGACCCCCAAACACTGAATTCAAGCCACAGTACACTGTGAAGACAGTGAAGCATGGTGGTGCAAGCATCACGATATGGGGATGTTTCTCATACTACGGCGTTGGGCCTATTTATCGCATACCAGGGATCATGGATCAGTTTGAATACATCAGAATACTTGAAGAGGTCATGCTGCCTTATGCTGAAGAGGAAATGCCCTTGAAATGGGTGTTCCAACAAGGCAACGACCCCAAACACACCAGTAAACGTGCAACATCTTGGTTCCAGACCAACAAGATTGACGTTATGGAGTGGCCAGCCCAATCCCCGGATCTTAATCCAATAGAAACTTGTGGGGTGACATCAAAAATGCAGTTTCTGAGGCAAAACCAAGAAATAGAGAAGAACTGTGGAATGTAGTCCAATCATCTTGGGCTGGAATACCTGATCACAGGGGCCAGAAGTTGGGTGACTCCATGCAACACAGATGTACAGCAGTTCTCAGAAACAGTGCGACTACAACCAAATATTCATTAAGTGATTCAAAGGAAAGCAAAATCTTCAAACATTTTTCAGCTTATATAGTGAATGTTTGAGTTTTTAAAGAAGAATACAAACACTGCGATTTTTTTGAACAGTCTAATGTTCACTTTTCTTAAATTTTTTTAGAGGAACACAAATTTGATCTATTTTTCTTCATGTTTTGATCTGGAATAGAATGTGTAGTTTTCCCAATGCATTTGTGTGTATGGAAATAAAAGCTATTAGAAGGATTTTGAGCTTTATTCACTTTTTTCAACACACTGCTATTATTTTGAACACAACTGTATATACACACACGTTTTACCTTTAATTTCTATTTTAACGACTTGAGCTCCAGAAGATTTTACTCCTTTCATGACTAGGACTTTTTTTTGCTATTCCACACTGCACTACTTTAAATTAAAAAATATAATTTCTCCATAAATTTTGGCGAAAATGTATTCTGCTACGTCTTTGATAATAAAAATCCCAAATGTAAGTGTATATTGATTGGTTTGCGTGAAAGTTATAGTGTCTACAAACTATGGTATATATACTATTTTTTTTTTCGGGGGGATTTAACTACTAATTGCGGCGTTCAGCAATTTACAATAAAGCTGTGGAAGTGCGGTTGGCAATCTGACACTGACTAACTGCCACTGATATCACCAGTGGCATTAATACAGAGGTCAGTGATAGTAGTGTGTACACTGTCACTGTACTAATGACACTGGATTGGAAGGGGTCAACACCTAAGACCATCAAGGTGTTAATGATGTGCCTAACTATGTGTAATGTGTATGCAGTGTGCTGGTTTTACTGAGAGAGCTCTCGGTTTCTCATCACTGCAAAATAATTTCCTCTGTACAGAGCTCTATATTTTTTACCAACACAGGGCTCTGGGCTGTGATTGTACTCGTAGGTCTCAGTCCCAGTGAATCACTGGCCGGAACTTGCTGACAGGCTTCAGCTGTACAATCTGGAAGTAGGCAGTGATGTACCTGTACATTGCTTGCCTACAGCGGCTGCCTGTCCATAGTACATTGCGTGAGGGTGGGCGTAAAGTGGTTAAACTAAATAGGTTGTTTTACAAGGTGAGGGTTTGCAATCACTTTAAGTTAAAGGATAAGTTCACTATAATAAACACAAATAAATAAATGCCCATTTTTTTTGTGTAACACCCTGCCGTGATACTGCTTGCAGGATGTTCAATGGAAACAAGATGGCGGTGTCCTGAAGCCCAACTGTTACTGACCGCTGACACTGCTGACAAGTCTGGTGAGCTGTCTTGTGGGCCGGTGAACTAGAGTGCTGCTGTCTGTTGTGATCTGTGAAGGGGGAACCATAGGAACACTGGGGGCCCCCATCTGCAGAGAGACCATCAACTACCTGTCTGATGCCATGGATCGGGTGGGAGAGTTCCATTCTCAAGCCATTCAAGTTGACAATGACATTGCTCAAGTCTGACATGACTCTGACATGACTCTGTATTACTAGCAGCATATGCAGTGAATAATCAAAGTGAGGCTTCCCACCTGTTAGCTAGGTGTCTCATCACACAGTGGAAGCAAAAGAATGTTACATTAATTACGTTTTCAATGTGAAACATGATGTCATATTCACACCTACAAATCATGTAGTATTTCCATTTTTTTTTTTGCCTAACCCCTGTAGCTCCCCAACAGCCAGCAGCATTATACCCCCCTACCAGAAACAAAAGATCCCCCAGCAACAATGGACCCCCACAACAAAACATCACTCCAACAACAATAGGCCTCCAGTAGCAACAGGTGACCCAGCAGACAGCATAAATAGGCTTTCCAGCCACCATGCAATAAGAAATCCCCTCAAGCAACAATAGACTCCCTCCAGAAACAATAGATTCCCCCAGCAGCCAGCATCAATATACTGTCAAGCACACCCCACCACCCCTCGCCAGTACATACATTCAGCGCTGGAGGTGCTGGATCTGCATTCCCCCCGCATTCCAGGTAAAAAAAGTCCTAGTCTTAATCAAGCTCCATTATGGATCTCCTAATTGCATCTCATCAGGATCCCTTTCACATCCACTGTTCCAGCCCTAAGAAAGGGGGAGACATTTTCCTTAAACATGTTGGCTTTATCTGATTCTGTTAATAAACATTTCAAATAGATTTCTAAGTATTATGTACTTTTTGACTGGGTGCTCCTAAATATCACCTGAGAATTTGTCACCCCTTGAGGGTTCTCTTTGTTGTTATCAGAAGGTCTAGTTACATTGCACCTTCATTGTGCATTAGCACATTTGAAGGAGCGCTCACTCCACTGTATATCCATGAGTACCAAACCTTGCCTTTTTCAATCCAAAGCTATCACACACACACACATGAAATATATAATGACCTCACTAGAAGAACTGGCACTACAACTTGTACTAATGTACCTGTAATGCCCTCTAGGTAAGCTAGATAGGATTTTTGTTATTTAGAGACTGGGTAGCAGCCGGGGATGAGTCAATCTTGGTGTGAGGTAGTAAGTTCACCTCAGGACAGGCTGGGGAGGTTCTACAGGTCAGGGCTTCTGGACCTTCCAGAAATCTATAAAACGTTCTGAGAGAGGGATGGAGTAGGGAGGGAGGCCCAGATCTGCATGTTTGAGGTACCTTGGCCAATCCCCAGGCAGGAGGCTGGGCATGGTGACCAAGAAAAACCTTTAAATTTGGCAGAACCTAAGCAGCAGGGAAGCCGGGTGGAAGATGGACTGAAGGAAGGAACTGGAGTCTGGAAGAGGGCCCCTGGGAGGGCGGCCTACCTACAAGCCGGTTGTTGTACAGGAGAATCTTCACCTCCACCATCTCTTAGGGAGGACATCCTGAGCATCAGGGAAGGAGCCAGCCCAGTAAAAGGCCTGAAAACAGATAACAACCAACCACACTAACAAGAGTGAGTACTCCTACACTCCCTGGGCCAGATAAAGGGAAGAGGGTGGTCAGGTGCAAGACCCAACTAGTTCTCATTTGGGACTACTCAATTGTATGCTCTTGGGGCCCCTTGCCCAGGGATACCCTCAGTGCAGCTGGGTGAAGATGAGGATTCATATGGGGTCTGAGGAGGTACACCAAGCAGACTTCAGTGCTCCTTAGCAGAGACAGTTGCTAGTTTTGATCAACTTTTTCTTGTACAGTATTGTGGCTAATAAGTTTGTCCTCAAGGTTGCAGTTCCTTGGGCATCCCATATATCCCTAGACCCTACACTACCCTAGTTGTTAACCCCTTAGTAAAAACAATTAAAAACCAGCTGAAGGACTGTTTACTGACTACAGGTGTACAAGTGTGGAAATTACCTGGCTGTGTAAAGCTTAAGGGGCCCAAAACAAATCCAGTGGCCCTCAAGAAGGTAGAGCTACATACCCATTACCCAGAGTCAAACAAGCAGCCTGATTAGAATGTGCTTATTCTAATCAGGCTTATTCTAAGAAGCCTCCTCCATCCTCTTGACCACATGGCCCCCATATGGATCTTTACCATCCTAAGGGGCCTCCTTCTCCTTTTGGGTCTTCTGTAGTAGCAAAGCCAAATACAGTAAACCCTTAATTCGAGTGATAAATATTCTGCTGCACTATATAACTCAGACTATATCTAATTCTTTTTCAACAGTAAAAGTGCCTGAACTTTTTTTTAGGGACAAATAACAATAAAAAAATATTGCAGCTCTGTTTGCTTTTTATGTCCATTGTCTCCTTTTCCAAGCTCCTGTCTCGATGTGTTATCCATTGCATCACTTTACCGCCTCATATGTGTGACACATATTTATTGAACGTGAAAATAGATGAGCGGAACAACTGATGTCATTAATATTTAAGTATGTCATCGGGATCCTGTCAGTTCATTATTTTTCAGCCTCTCTCTTTCATTCTTCTTTCCCGTTTTTAATCATTATCTTGCCAGCTTGGTGGTGACCTATGGTGTCATCATGTGATTAAGGATGTTTCTTTGCCTTTGATTTAGAGCAAAAAAACTTCAAAATACAATGATATTTACTGAAATGAAGGCTCTGCATATGTGGGATTCACTTTGCCACAAGAGAACAATCAAACAGGAAAGTTTTGGAGAACTTAGGGCATTGTGTATTAAGAGAAAAGTATGACATACAGTCCCCCCCTTCTGTTTGTAGATCACAATCTGTTGTATCATGTAGGCTTCTCTATCAGCCTGGCACAGTAATTGCTGGGCATTTGGAGCTGGTCAAAACAAGCCACAGATTGTATTTATTCTGCAACACAAACAAATGAAAAATTATAAAAAAGAGCAAGATCATCCATCTGCACTTACAGAGTCAGCATCGCTTTGTAGGTTTGATCCTCTGAGGATATAGACTCAGTGATAAGTACAATTATCTAGTACCTACTGTATATAGATGTGCACATTGTTATCAGCAGTATTTATGAAGGATGTGGTATTCAAGTTACGCTCAGTTGGTGATTATTGCCTATTCAGGTTAAAGTGTCGAGCCACAAAAGTGTTCACCACCCTACCCACTCATCCTCCCTGTAATCCCTTACCACTTTGTTCTCCTTTTAGGATAGAAATCCAAAGTTCACTACCCTACCCACTCATTCTCCCCACAATCCCTGTCACTTTTTTCTTCTTTTAGGATAGAAATCAAAGGTTCACTACTCTACCCACTCATCCTTATGACTATCCCCAATTACTTTGCTCTTCTTTCAGAGATAGGAGCCGAAGTTCACCACCCTACCCACTCATAACCTCCATAATCCCCTACCACTTTGTTCTTCTTTCACAGATAGGTGTCCAAGTTCACCACCCTACCCACTCATCCTCTCAGCAATTCCCTGCCACTTTATTCTTTTTTTAGTTTATAAATCCAAAGTTTACTACCCTACCCACTTATGACAATCCCCTGACCAGGGGTGGACTGACCATTTGGAAACTCGGGCACTGCCCGAGGGCCCTGGGTCAGTAGGGGGCCCCATGAAATGCCCCTGGTACCTTTCTCATAGGCTTTTTTGAGTTTGGGCAAGGACACAGGGGCCCCATGATCCCCTATTGCCCAGGGGCCCCATGAGTTGTCAGTCCGCCCCTGCCCCTGACACTTTGTTCTTCTTTCAGAGATGAGGTCCAAAGTTCACCAACCTTCCCACTCATCATCCTTGCAGTCCCCTGCCACTTTGTTCTTCTTTTAGGATAGAAATTTAAAGTTCACTACCCTGCTTACTCAGCCTTATGACAATCCCCAACCACTTTGCTCTTCTTTTAGAGATAGGGGTCCAAGTTTACCACCCTACACACTAATCCTCCCTACAATTCCCTTCCACTTTTCTCTTCTTTTAGTGTATAAATATAAAGTTCACTACCCTACCCACTCATCCCTATGACAATCCTCTACCACTTTGTTCTTCTTTCACAAATAAGAATCCAAGTTCACCACCCTACCCACTCATCCTCCCTACAACTCTCTACCACTTTGTTCTTCTTTCAGAGATTGGGTCCAAAGTTTACCACCCTACCTCCTTACTCCACATACAGGTTAAGGGCATCCTTTAGGCATGTTATTCAAAGGAATTTTGCATTTGTAAAGTTTCTAGTATAAGCCTTCTTAAAACTGCTGCTCCCAGCCAAACAGAATTTGTAAAAAAAAATTGCCACTTTGGTACATGTTCCACAGGGTAGTGCCCAGACCCCATACCATTTGTTTGACAATCCCTTGCCTGTTAGTCTAGAAAATGGCCATTACTGTTTTTTAACATCTGATTCCCATTGGTTACATTGAGGTTCAGATTTGGCACCCAAACTTTAGTACATTTTGGCGAACCCACTCTGAACCAAACCCAGGTGCATTCAGCTCATCACTAATTATTATTATACAGTATTTATATAGCGCCAAAGGGTTTGCTCAGCGCTGTACAATAGCAAGGGGGACTAATCATTAAGGGGCGTATTCACATAGGGCAGATTCTGTTCCAATCAGTAGGGGATCAGCTCACAGATCCCCTGCTGATCAGAGCACAGAGGGCGGAGGTCTCCGCTGTCCATTTGCACTCGACTACCCTTCAATCAGGTCCACCTAAACAAAAGAGGACTGATCCCCTTCTGTTTTTTTTAGCAGATCCTATTGGACCTGAAGGTAGGCAAGTGTAAAAAGACACAAGTCGCCTGTCCCTAGGGATGAATGGACCTTCCGATCAGGTCTGCCTGAAAAACTGACGGCGAACCTGATCAGAATTCTCTTGTGAAAGCGACATAAGAAGTTATTTTCTTCTGCTGCCTTATGGATGTGTTTTGTATCTTTACATAATTTTCTGCAAACACTAGAGATCACAAGTCAAAATCCAGAAAGCTCAGCAATTTTCCTATGCTACAACAACCATGTTTGACATTAGCAATCATTCTGCAGTCAGCGTGCATTAGATTATGTTTTTTTACTACTTCTAATGTTTGATCCAGCAACAACTGAACCTCTTTACCATATCTACATATTGTGTACTTAGTTTAAGTCATATATAATTTATGTAGGTGTACAAGTGATCACTAATTGTAGCAGATGGGAACATTTTAATAAAGGAAAGGGGTCATTGATCCCATAAAGACAAGGGGCCATTACCAAGCAAACAAGCAATTAAACCTCATTAGCAGATACGCTAAAATATGAACAATATAGGCATAATGGTGTGGGTTGTGAAGGGTGGTGCCGTGTGTTGTTATAATGCATAGCACCATTAAATTTTTTACATATATATATATATATATATATATATATTTTTTTTTTTTTTTTTTTTTTTCTTTAAATGTTCCAAAGTTAGATTTTATTTAAATCTATGCACACTATGGTGCAATGAAAAGCACTATGCTGCATAAAAATGCAGATATGCTGCGTGCTTACACATTGCACACCACCACACATATATTTATGATCAGGGCACATAGAAAACATTTGCCTTCTTTGTGATCTTGCGTTGAACCTGTAAATCAATGGTGATCAACATAGATCAATCCACCTACTGTGAACAAGCCACAAAAACCTAACTCCAGGCTAGACAAGACACAGATACTCAGCTGCAAGTACAGTAACTGGTTCCCTGTAGTCGTCAGCCACTCACACAGCCTCCACTGAAGCTCCAAAAGGGAAAGAAGAGGACAGCTCACCATATTAAAAGTCTCAAATTGTACTAATTGATGCATCCAGTAAACAGACTGAATCATTTACTTCACAAACCCTCTAACACGTTTCACTTGGTTAGCTGCTACTGAGTGAAACGCGTTAGTTTGTGTGTGCATTCGTGGAGCGGTCTGTTTACTGGATGGGTCAATAAATCAATTTGTGACTAACTCTAGGATAGTTTTTTTTTTTTAAGTCTCTCTGAAGGTGTAAAAATAGAAAAGTAATTCATGCTGCAAAATTCACTTCCTCTCCAGCGCTGCCCCCTACAGTAATATCTTCTGCCATCAGGTGTCTTTGGCTTTCCTGGGTGTCATTTAACCTGGAAGACTGAGGACATCCAGTGAGTGCAGGGCACCCTACATTTACATACAATGATGCAGAGGGTAGCACTGACAACATCACTGCATTCTCAAAGACCGCCAGGAAACCTGAAAAGGAGGCAGACTCCGTACATCATGTGACCATACCAAGGACATCTGGAAAGTCTAAGCAAAAATATGAATGCAATGTTTGTTTACTTTACATTGCTATTTTTGTTTCAATTTTCCAGATGTCTATGGTCCAGTCACTTACTACACCTCTTATTATTCAAACATTTTTCTGGTCATCGATAATGCAAAAACCAGTGCTGATGAGATGTTGTCAGTGTTACCTTCTGCATCATTGTATGTACTGTAAAAGTAGGGGGAAAATACAGATAGATGAATGGAGATGGCAACTTGCACATCTGTCAGGAATGGACTTGCCAGTGGTGGTGGGACTCACCTGCCTTGTGGGCTGCAGTACCAGGGCTGGCCAGCAGGTGCTCTCAGCAACCAGAGGCTCACTCCTGCAATGAGCCATCACCCGAAGCTGATTACAACAGGTGTATTTAAGGAATGGCCAGGCCTGTGACCAGGGCCTTGGTGTATGTTTCCCATGGGCCCCTGTACCTGCATCCTGTCTGCTTTCTGCCTGATCCAGATTCTGCTTCGATCCCTGACTCTGCATGAACTCTGCCTGTCCTGACCTCGGCTACTCCTGACTACTCTTCTGCCTGCTCCTTGTGCCCTGCCTGCCCGTTTGCTACCGACCCGGCCTGTCCGACTACGCTTAGTATTGTTATCTGTTGGAGGTTTGGGTTGATTTGTTTGCACTGTGTTGTTGTTTAGTCTTGCACTGCGTCTATGTTTTGTTTAGTCTTAATAAATTGTCTTATTCACACTATACCAGAAGTCTGCGTTTCCCTGTGTCAGTCCACACATTTCTGGTCATACCCGGATCCCTAACAACATCCATAATAAAGTCTTTATTTAGCTACAGGATAGTGACAGTAAAAACAACTTACGCGTTTCGGCAAACTGCCCTATTCAAAGCAATGGCTATTATTAAGGCTATTGGCTGAAATACGTAAGCTATTTTTACTGTCACTATTCTGTAGCTAACTAAAAACTTCAATATGGATGTGCAAGTGCTCCCTTCATCTATCTGTATTCTGCTAGGGTGTTTGGAGGACAACTGGAGACAGAGCACCAACTATTCAGATTTCTTACATGATTATTCTGGGACCACAAAGTGAGTGCTGTACCTGTTTTTTTTCAGTCCCTGCACCAGAAAAGCTTACACTCTACCATCTTACACACTCTAAGGTCTGTTTTCTCAGAAACCAGATGATCTACTTCTATTGGTGATCAACATCATCCACAACACTGTCCCTAGCTACATCACCAACCTCATCCACAGATACCACCCAAATCGCCCACTCCGCTCCTCCCATGATATCCTCCTCTCTAGCTCCCTCATCACCTCCTCCCACGCTCGCCTCCAGGACTTCTCCAGAGCCTCTCCCATCCTCTGGAACTCCCTACCACAGCATGTCCGGTCAGCCCCCACCCTGTCTGCCTTTAGGCGAACTTTAAAAACTCACTTCTTCAAGGAAGCCTACCCCACCTCCACCTAAGAACTGTACTTGAATCACCTCCACCAGATCATCCCCCGCAGTTATCACCTTTTGTATCACCTCCCCCTTCCTTTAGATTGTAAGCTCCACGAGCCGGGCCCTCCTATTCCTTCTCTACTGAAATGTATTGTAATTGTATTTTCTCCCTTATATTGTAAAGCGCTGCACAAACTGTTGGCGCTATATAAATCCTGTATTATAATAATAATAATAATATTTCTGGACTGCCAAAATATTTTAAGGAATATGAAAAAAAACCCACATAAAGAGCATGCAACGTCCATGCAATTAGTAATCTGGAGAAAGGGATTTAAAATATAGCAATATATTAATAAAGAAATGTGCCCTATGAATCCTTTACTGCTATCTACTGGCATTTTCCAGCCATGCCACAATCACATTTTTACTGTTTATAGTAAGATGAATGTGCAGTAGGTGAATGTAGCAGACAGTGAACAGTACAGGGAGCTGTCAAAATAGCTTTTTAGCTAGCAGACAAATTTGCCAGCAGGAACTCTCCGTGGTGCTGAAACTGCTTTTCTACACAGTTTCAGTAATAGGAAGGTTATAGAATACACTATATTGCCAAAAGTATTAGGACACCCCTCCAAATCATTGGATTCAGGTGTTCCAATCACCTCCATGGCCACAGGTGTATAAAATAAAGCACCTAGGCATGCAGAGTGACTCTATAAACATTTGTGAAAGAATGGGTCGCTCTCAGGAGCTCAGTGAATTTAACTGTGGTACTGTGATAGGTTGTCACCTGTGCAATAAGTCCATCCTCAAAACTTCCATGCTACTATATGTTCCACGGTCAACTGTTAGTGGTATTATAACAAAGTGGAAGCAACTCAGCCACAAAGTGGTAGGCCACGTAAAATGACAGAGTGGGGTCAGTGCATGCTGAAGCGCACAGTGCTCAGAATTTACCAACTGTCTGCAGAGTCAATAGCTAAAGACCTCCAAACTTCATGTGGCCTTCAGATTAGCACAACAACAGTGCGTAGAGAGCTGCATGGAATGGGTTTCCATGGCTGAGCAGCTGCATCCAAGACTTACATCACCAAGTGCAATGCAAAGTGTCGGATGCAGTGGTGTAAAGCACACTGCCACTGGACTCTAGATCAGTGGAGACATGTTCTCTGGAGTGAAGAATCACACTTCTCTGTCTGGCAATCCGATGGGCTTGTTTGGGTTTGGCGGTTGCCAGGACAATGGTACTTGCCTGAATGCATTGTGCCAAGTGTAGTTTGGTGGAGTGGGGATTATGGTGTGCTTTTTTTTTCAGGGGTTGGGCTTGACCCCCTAGTTCCAGTGAAGGGAACTCTTAAGGTGTCAGCATACCAAGACATTTTGACAATTTCATGCTCCCAAATTTGTGGGAAGAGTTTGGGGATGACCCATTTCTGTTCCAAAATGACTGCACACCAGTGCACAAAGCAAGGTCCGTAAAGACATGGATGAGCGAGTTTGGGGTGGAGAAACTTGACTGACCTGCACAGAGTCCTGACCTCAACCTGATAGTAGACCGTTGGGATGAATTAGAGTGGAGACTGCGAGCCAGGCCTTCTCGTCCACCATCAGTGCCTGACCTCACAAGTGCACTTCTGGAAGAATGGTCAAACATTCCCATAGACACCCTCCTAAACCTTGTGGACAGCCTTCCCAGAAAAGTTGATGATGTTATAGCTGCAAAGAGTAGACCAACTCAATATTGAACCCTACGGACTAAGATTGAGATGCCATTAAAGTTCATGTGTGTGTAAAGGCAGGCATTCCAATACTTTTGGAAATATAGTGTATGTAAACCCAACATTTTATATTTCTGATATGTGCCTGCTGTACCATGTACTTGTATGAAAATGTATCCTGTTCTCTTTGTATTGCTTCCTTTGTGTGACATCCCTGGTGTTCCTGCAAGTCCCTCTGCTTTCCTATCAAAAACTGCCCACACTAGGCATGAGAGCACAGCATGGTCAGTTCCCTAGTTGTGCGGGGAACTCAGCCTGCTCTCCTCGAATGATCAGATTTCTGCTGACATGCCCCTCCCTGCATAACCGTTCACTGGGAAAACCAATGTGGTGCTTTTTCTTCTCCACCACCTCTCTATGCAGCTGTGAACAGGGAATGTGATAACTTATAAAAAAGGGGAAAAAGGTATTTATATTATATATATAATATATATATATATATATACAAAATCCTTCTAATAGCTTTTATTTCCATACACACAAATGCATTGGGAACACTACACATTCTATTCCAAATCAAAACATGAAGAAAAATCGATCAAATTTGTGTTGTTCCTCTAAAAAAATTAAAGAAAAGTGAATATTAGACTGTTCAAAAAAATCGCAGTGTTTGTATTCTTCTTTACAAACTCAAACATTCACTATATAAACTGAAAAATGTTTGAAGATTTTGCTTTCCTTTGAATCACTGAATTAATATTTGGTTGTATAAGCACTGTTTCTGAGAACTGCTGTACATCTGTGTTGCATGGAGTCACCCAACTTCTGGCCCCTGTGATCAGATATTCCAGCCCAGGATGATTGGACGACATTCCACAGTACTTCTCTATTTCTTGGTTTTGCCTCAGAAACTGCATTTTGTTTGTCACCCCACAAGTTTTCTATTGGATTAAGATCCGGGGATTGGGCTGGCCACTCCATAACGTCAATCTTGTTGGTCTGGAACCAAGATGTTGCACGTTTACTGGTGTGTTTGGGGTTGTTGTCTTGTTGGAACACCCATTTCAAGGGCATTTCCTCTTCAGCATAAGGCAGCATGACCTCTTCAAGTATTCTGATGTATTCAAACTGATCCATGATCCCTGGTATGCGATAAATAGGCCCAACACCGTAGTATGAGAAACATCCCCATATCATGATGCTTGCACCACCATGCTTCACTGTCTTCACAGTGTACTGTGGCTTGAATTCAGTGTTTGGGGGTCGTCTGACAAACTGTCTCCGGCCACTAGACCCAAAAAGAACAATCTTACTTTCATCAGTCCACAAAATGTTGCACCATTTCTCTTTAGGCCAGTCAATGTGCTCTTTGGCAAATTGTAACCTCTTCAGCACATGTCTTTTTTCCAACAGTGGGACTTTGCGGGGGCTTCTTGCAGATAGCTTGGCTTCACATAGGCGTCTTCTAATTGTAACAGTCCTCACAGGGAACGTCACACCTTCTTTCATCTTCCTGGAGCTGATTGTTGGCTGAGTCCGCGCCATTTTGGCTATTCTTCTATCCATTTGAATGGTAGTTTTTCACTTTCATTCACGTCTTTCAGGTTTTGGTTGCCATTTTAAAGCATTTGCAATCATTTTAGCTGAGCAGCCTATCATTTTCTGCACTTCTTTATATGTTTTCCCCTCTCCAATCAACCTTTTAATCAAGGTACGCTGTTCTTCTGAACAATGTCTGGAAGACCCATTTTCCTCAGAATTTCAGAGAGAAATGCACTGTAACCAGCATGTACAACATTTGCTGCCTTCCTTCCTTAAATAAGGGCAATAACTGTCACCTGTTTTTCAAAGAATGAATGACCTCACTAATAGAACCCCACACTGCTATTATTTTGAACATGCCCCTTTCAATTAGTGATTCAATTACACAGATCTTTCATTTCTATGTATATCATATTTTCATATTTCATATCTTTTCTAGACTGAATGGACTGTTTTACATGTTGAGGGTTTACATATACTAAAGAAAAATAAAACAGCATGTGTAGAACGAAGATGCCAAAGTGGGCCCACTCATGTGCACACCCCAACCATCTTCTGAGCTGGGATCCCACTCCTAGCTTGACATGGCGCTTATCTCAGCATCATTTAACAGCTCATCATGCATTCCCTCCCCAACACACACACAAACACTCTGCCTGGGACAGCTGCCCCTCATGCACCCCCATTTTCCATGCCATAGCCCAGTGCATCTTAGGGCTCATTCAGATGGTTTCTGAGACACCTCCTCCATCCTAAACTGCTTTTTGCTGCATCTGCATCAACCTCAAAGCAGTGTGCATGCAGCCCATAGCAGTAGATGCAGATGCTGTGGCTGCACAGACACAGTTGCATATCAAAATTTTACTATTGGGTAGAAGTAGATGCACAAACTGGCAGATGGAGTGCCATGAAGGGTGACCAGCATGCAGAAAAATATTCCCAATGCACACCTTCCTGGAAATGGCTGTACGATAAGTGGGTGATGCAGCGACCACCGTCTGGGGACTGAAAACAGAGATATGTTGGCAGCACACCAGGGATCTCTGAGAAAGCCAGAAGTTTTATCAATTACATCACAGACAAACGTAGCAACATTTCAGGGCCATGCAGGACCCCTTTTTCAATCATGTGACTGTAAGGGATACCAAATGCAGGTATCCAGCAGCAGCAGGGAAGACCAGATCAGAGGGGTACACGCTAGGAAACTGGAATCAAACTGTAATATGATAAAAATAAAATGTTAAAAATTACACCACACCTATCCAAAACCAACAGACCATAAACACAGCAAAAATGAAAAATAAATGTGACAGTGAAGCAAAACCAAACCAGCAACCTAACTATAAGAAACTATACAGTACTTATACAAATGGAGGCAAGCTGATATAAACCAGGTGTGAGCAGGACTGGGACTAGGAACAAGGGGAGCAGAGATAGGGTAACAGTATGAAGATACTGGATGCAGGATGTTCAGCAAAGCAGGTATACGGCTAAAAGGCAAAATACTGAAGCACTGATGAAATCCAGGGGGGGGGGCTGTTATACCTTCCCAGGAGCCAGAATCAGATGGAGTCTAATTACTGGGATCTGCTGGCTTCTGGGAGACACTTGCTGGTGTCCACAGGAACTGTGTCCTTCAGCTCTGGGAACCACAGTGCCACCAGCAGGCGATCCAGGTCCTGACAGTGATGAAGAATGGCTGAAGAAGGGGTCCTGTGCAGCCCTAAAAATGCTACTTTATGCTGTTCTATGAATTGCTGTGCTGTGCATTTAATAAAATGATCAGAGATGCCTGGTGTGCTTGCAACATATCTTTTAATGGTAGCATGTTAGCAGCATGTAAAATAATCTATGTAGTGCACTAGAGCTCTGCTAGTAAGGTGATAAGCTGCTAATGATTAGCTTGTCGGGGATGGACCGAGGGTGAGAAATACTAATTGTGGAGGACAAGGAAGTATGCTGGCAGGATGTCCTCAAAATGTAGTCATTCCTATATGCAGCATAACACGTATACATACTTTATGGACTATGGGAATATTTTGCAGATTCATCTGTATGTTTGTCTATATCTTTGTAAGAAGTATAATTTCTCTGGATTGATGAGCACTAGAAGAGCACAAGTTCACCCACTTGGGAACCTGGTGCCTATGTTAACTAACTTTCCAAGTATATCCTGAATTAGAGAAATGGTTTCAGGTTTTTTTTTTTTTTGCTCCAGTTTGTTAGAATTATTTCCACTTCCTGTTTTGGAAACACAGCAGGAAGTATGGGGTAACTGGATCCATGATTGGGCAAATGATTAGAGGGTGACTTTACCTTGAACCTAATAGATAAAGAGTAGAAAGTGACAATGCCAACAGAGTCATTATGGCAAAGAGATAGGCATATAATACAATAACAATATTCAATACAGCAGCCTTTCTCAACCTTTTTACCCCAGTGAAAGTCCTAAAATATGTTTAAGGTCTCGAGGAACTAAAACCAATTAATTGGAGGTCAATGGTAAAAATGCCTCTTACATTGATGTTCAGTAGGAAGAATGCAGTCATTAGGCTTCATGTACACGGGTCTACTTTGACCGCTGGGAAAAGCAAATTGCAACAAAATGCCGTGGTGTGCCGCGTTTTTCCCATGGTTGGCAGTCAAAACGTTCCTATCCTACATGCCATTCTTTTGTGTTCAGGAGACGGAGGTTTAACCTCACCTAAACGTGGCAGCTTTTACACTCTGCTAAAGTTTTTATGGAGTTGAGTTTAGGAGCTTTGGCAAAAAAATGCCAAAAGCTCCTAAACTCGAGTTGGAGGAGCCAACAACGCCGTGACGTCACGCCGCCGGAGCATCGTGGAGCTCCGGCGGCCATCTTTCACTCTGGACGGTTAGTCCACATTGTTTTTAACCTGCTCCTTTTTAGAAGGATACTCGCATATGCCTCAATAAATGCTATATATTACTACACTATGGAGATGTCTCTGCTTTGACTCCCCTGGGGAGTATTAATTCGCAGCTACCCACCTAACCACCGGAGAGGGAGCTTTTACAATCTCCAGAGGGCAGTACCAAAGCTATCACCTGAGGGGAGCTCCGGACCACCTTGATGTTCTATTAACAGCATCCAGAACCACAGGAGGGAATATACCGGACTCCAGGTATTATCCAGATTGGCAGATGACATCAAGAAAAATATAACAAAACGCTCATTAAATTGTGCGTTCTGGTGAGTGCGCATTCTTATCGCATTTTATATCACAGCACCTTACTCATAGGAGGACAAAGTCACATGAGAGCACCTGAAGTCACTTCAAGTCACCTAATGAACTATCTATTTAATGATGTATATACACCTAATGAACTGTCTATTTATGATGTATATACATTTAATTTTCATATTGTGATTTTCCTCTAGCGCTGCACTTTTGATTTATATCGAGTTTAGCAGCTGCTCGTGTACAAGAAGCCTTACAGTGATGCTCAGCATGACACCATTACATCTCTGCTTAAGCGATTATTGGCATCATGCTGCTGGTTTTGCCAAGTGGAGTTGGAAGTACGCAGGCACCATCAAATGGAAGGATAATCAACCACAGCCCAAGGCCCCCTAGCAACCTCTGGAAGAACTCTAGATTTCCATGGAACCCTGGTTGAGAATGGTTGCAATAGAGATTAACGAGCAGTTTCTCTAAAGGGTCACTTGGTGGCAGCACAGTCTATAAGACACTCAGTAGAGACAGTTGAGCAATCAGTACCAATAGCTATGTGTGTTTCCTTTTAGCCCCAGTTCACACTGATGTGACTTATCATGTGACTTGATGTGACTTGCAACACATAAAACAAACAAAACCAAAAGAAGTCCTTCAGAATTTCTTGCAACACATAAAGTCGCTTGACAAGTCAAAACATAACCATTTTAATGGGTGCCATCTTAACCAATGTGACTCAAGTTGCAGAGACTTAAAAATACGTTTCCTGCACTTTTTTCTGCATCTTTGGTGCAACTTTAGTGCCATAGACTGCAATGTTAAAATCACAAAAGTCACAAGGATTGTCTTAATCTATGCAATTTAGATGCAACAGTATCAGACTTTAGAGGGTTTTAAGTCAAAGTTGCATAATGTCAAAGTTGCATTGAAGTCGCGTTGAGGTTGCAAGCAAGCCATGATGCTAAGTTACAATGGAAGTTGCATGACTTTCAAGTTGCAGCAGTGTGAACCGAGCCTTAGGGTGAAACCTTACTTACAGGGAAGGGGGATCTTTCTGGTAGCCTAGGCAGGCAGCTGAAGGCATCTCCAGACCTGCCCCACAGGGTAGCAGCAGGAAGAGCACTCTGCACTGAATATGCAGGATAAGCTGCTTTTACGGGACCACCTCACTTTAAGGTTAGTACTCTGGACACAGCTGGCAAAATGCTTAATGTAGTGGCTGGGATTTGGAAGGAAGTTGCATGCTCTTGTGCTCCAACCAGTCAGCCCACATGTCTGAATTACATAGGAGGACCACTCACCTGGAAACTGCTCACATGCTGAGTCTCTTAATGTGCAGTCTTCCTGAGCACCAGGGTATGGGAGAAAGAGCAATGTATACCCCTGGACAAGCTTCAGGGGCCCAGGGACTTGTGACAACCCAGAGGATTGTGAGTTAAAGCACCTGCATACACACATGGTAACTAAAGTTGCAGTGTACTACAGAAGTAAAACTAGAAAAGCAACAATTTCTGGGGAAATTGTGTGAAGTGTTCTTGCCTCCACCAGTAGTCTACAACTGGAGTGGGCAGAGTAACTGGGTGGAGTGGCTTGAGTAACTGTTGTGTGGTTGGAGTGGCTGGAGTAGCTGTGAAAAGGTTGGACTGGGCAGAGTAACTTTATGGAGTGGGCAGAGTAACTGTGTGGAGTGTTTGGAGTGAGTAAAGATAGAAAACATTACACTAACCAACTGATTGATCAAATTTAAAAAGTGCACATGGCAAGCTTGATAGAGTGAGAAATGCATTTCAACTTTTAATTATTTATATAGCACATTTAATTGCAATGTTGTTGCCCAAAGTGCTTCACAGTTACATTAAAACATACATTTATAAAAACATTAGCAGCATTATCACCTCAAATACTCTCTACTGTAGAAAACTTATTTCCAGCCTTTAACCAGAAGCTGTCACCAATTCAAAATTAGATTTCAAATAGGGCAGAGAAGAGCGGTTAAAAACAAACTGCTCCGAATTGCTCACTTCACTGGCGTCTTCAAATGGTCGTAGTTTTAAAAACTATAAATCCTACAGCGAAGAGCTTTATATTGTGAGAATCACAAGACCCAGACCTACATTTTAATGCATAGTCTGTCTCTGAAATATTAAAATTGAACGCACAGTCACAGTTTAGAAATTGCCCTTCAAATTTCAGGTGTCTAGAGTGGAGTTTCAATGAATGTCAATGGGCGGCGTGAGTTGCAAACAAATGGTCATACTGTGAAAACTATCAGGACTATGGCTTAGCTGTGGACATTTTTAGTGGCAGCAGGGATAGCTGAACGTTTTGATATAGGATTTGTGTAGGTGGGCTTGAAAATGAGGGAGCGATGGCAGTTTAGAAATCATGTCCTGATTTTTCAGCTCACACTCGAGCTTTTGTCAGCTCCCACTCTAGTTTTGAACATTCCGCCATTCATTCCTATGGGACCAGTTTTACCACAAAAACGGCAATATTTCGTGAAACATTCGGCAAAACATTCCACAAAGTAATAGCACACCAATCAGGAACAATCCGCACGTTTCGGTATATTACTGTCTATGTAGTGTAAAAACTGTGGGAGGAGTTAGGGTGGTAAATTTGGCTGTAATAATAAGAATATATATATGAGATAACAGTAAGTGGTCTTGCCATGCAGCAACACTTAATGAATGATCTCCAAAGTTAGGGAAAAAAACTGTAAGGGGTGTCCCTTTTAGAAGATGTACCTGGAAGATGTGTCAATGGTCACCAGTATAAGTAGACAGGCTGAGGGCACCCAGCAGTGACACCGACAGCAATAAAAAGTTGCATGCTCTTGTGCTCCAACCAGTCAGCCCACATGTCTGAATTACATAGGAGGACCACTCACCTGGAAACTGCTCACATGCTGAGTCTCTTAAGGTGCAGTCTTCCTGAGCACCAGGATATAGGATAAAGAGCACTGTATACCCCTGGATAAGCTTCAGGGGCCCAGGGACTTGATAACCCAGAGGATTGTGAGTTAAAGCACCTTCATCCACACATGGTAACTAAAGTTGCAGTGTACTACAGAAATAAAAGGAATGATCTCAAAAGTTAAGGAAAAAAAACTGTAAGGGGTGTCCCCTTTAGAAGCTGTACCTTGAAGATCTGCCAGTGGTCACCAGGATAAGTAGACAGGCTGAGGGCTCCCAGCAGTGACACAGGCAGCAATAATAATTTAAAGCCTAGTTGAACTTTCAGTTGAAATCAGCTAAATACATTGCAGGTTCACCACCCAAAGGGTGTTCAAAGGCTTCATTTTCTTTATAAAACAGCCACAGCCTGCTTAGAAAACTTTGTTCCCTTGTTGGGTTGGTGCAGCCTGGTAAGGCAACAGAGAACACACAGAGTCTTGGGTTGCAGCAAATGATGTATTGTAGAACTTGCAAAACAGTGCGACCAGGGTTTTTCCTCAGCTGGAACTTGATGGAACTCAATTCCACTACTTCTGGCTCAGTCACTCTGCTCCTTGGACCCTTGAACTCTGCACTCTGTGTGTTGCACACCCCTGAATTCTGCACTTTGTAGGTATCTCACTCCTGAACTTTGCACTCTGTGTGTAATACACCCCTGAATGCTGCACTTTGAACACAGAGCACTCTTGAACCATGCACTCTGTATGAGGAACACCCCTAAACTCTGCACTCTGTAGGTATTGCACCCCTGAATTCTGCATTCTGCCCTTTTAAGATCTTTCCACTGTTACTAAAATTTGGCCACACCTACTAATTGATGACCTTCGACAGGTGTGTGTGTACAGACGAGGAGGGTTGTAGGGGGCATGCTTGAGTCTCTGCACCTTTTCTCTGAGGAAAAAAGCCCTGAGTACAACAACCCAGTGAGAAGTACATCTGACCAGGGAACTCACAACAGTCAGAGCGGAGAGTACCGGTGAATAGGCTTGAGCTTGAGACAGCACCTGCCAAGGGATGCAGAGTGCGGCCTGGCAAGTCCAACCCAAGGGGGAGCTTTCAGAGATGCAGATGAAGGTCCAAAGCTTTTTCTACTGCTCCAAAACCTTTCCCTACTGCTAGTGCTGTTCCCCACACTAGCCACTTTGCAAATGCATGCCATAACCCAGGGGGCAGGGACTTAAAAAGACTCTGTGTGACCCAAGATGGCCACCAGCCACTTTGACGCTGTCCAAGAGAACTGAAGGGATCATAGAGAAACCCAGCTTCCCAGCTTGCAGTAGAGAAGATCTATAGCTCTGCAATCAGCAAAATGCATGCTCTCTGCTGATCTGAAAGCTCTAATTTAGGACTTCTGCAGAAAAACCACACAAAGAGCATGGATCCTTCTCTATAGCATGCTTCTAGGGGACAGGCCTTTCTACTCAAGATGTGGCTTCTTTTTAAAGAACATGATCTGTAAGACGTTGCACACCTTTGTTTTCATACAACTGGAAATTATTCCGCTGATTTAAGCTGAAAGTTCAGTTGGATGTTAACATTTCTACACTATCCAAAACTATAAAGAGCTTGCCTTTAGATACACTTTCAACAACAAACTTCCATAAGTCAAAACCACTTGGGCTTGCATAGCTGTAGGGTGAAGTCTTACCTCTATGTGGTCTTTTATGACAAATGACTGCAGATCAGGAAAACCTGTCTGGGAACAGCAAATTTTGTTATGCCGGAAAAGAAAACATTGATTCTGGAATGCATAACATTTTTCTTAAGAAACGGTTTGATCAGAAAAAGAATTAAAGAATAATTAGAGTGATACAGTTTGTTTTTTTTACATATAGAGGATATAAACTTGGATGGGTTTCTAGAGCTACTATGTAATCCCTGCTTAATACTGGTTGAGGATGGGAAGAACAGATCCTAGACACAATGACTGATTGGTAACTATGGTATTGCTGTGCAGTGTATGTTGTGATTGATGTTTATTCTTTTACAAGAATCACAAAGGCAGTTTTTAGCATTTGTAATGTAATTTTTTATTTATTTCTAGCACCTTCTTGCTCAACCTAAACACTACTTAAAGGGTAATTCCACTTTCGTGGAAAAAAAATATGCCAAATAAAAAAGTAATATACATATGCAACTGATACACAAGCAGGAGCGGACTGACAACTCATGGGGCCCCTGGGCAATAGGGGTTCATGGGGCCCCTGTGTCCTTCCCCAAACTCAAAAAAGCCTATGAAAAAGGTACCAGGGGCATCTCATGGGGCCCCCTACTGGGCAGTGCCCGAGTTTCCAAATGGTCAGACAGCCCCTGTACACAAGTCATGTTGAAGTTTAAAGTGGAAGTCCAGCTTATTCCTACCTGAACCTAAATCTTCTCCCACCCCCTTCTAAGTATGCACATCTATTTTTTTAATAGATGTGCATACTTACCTATTCTGAGAGCTATCCGGTCCGGTCATGTGATCTCCCCAGTGGCCGACTTTAGTGAAGAGGAGAGATTGCTGACAATGGATGCAGAGCCTGCGAGATGACGTCACCCATAGGCTTATTATGGGGCATCCATTGTTGGATGTCCCTCATCTACATTGAAGCCGCCACTGACAGCAAATCATGTCACAGGACAAGATCGCTCTCAAAATAAGTAAGTATGCACATCTTCCTTGCAAATAGTAGAGAGAATAGGATTTAGAAGGGGAGTGGGAGCAGACTTAAGCTTAGTTAGGAATAGGCTGGACTTCCATTTAAAAGTTATTAAAAATGACCTTTCCTTGTCAACCTGCAGCTGCTGCAATTTTCTGTAAAATTCAATGCAATATGACAAAGTGGAGGAATTCACTAATTTTCCCATAAGTCAAATTTCAGTAACCTCCTGCAATAGGAAATTTGATTTTGGTAAGAAACTCCCCAACTGTTACATACTGCTAAAGGGATGTCGACATTGCAGCTTTTCTCATCAGAACACTGAAAGTGCAGTAGGTGATCATAATGAACCAGAACCTGCCAATCAGATTCAGTCTTCACAATACATGGTGAAACAAACAGCTGTTTCTTCAAAGCAACAAAGGGTAGGACTCTGCTACAAAGTTTGTTACAATCCCTGCAATGTACATAGTGTACATAGATTGTTTTTTTTTTATTTCAACAAAAGTGGAAAATGTCTGCTCCATCACTGCTGCTGGTCTCATGCCAGCATCTTGGTTTTGGCTGTGATACATTTTCCCTGTCTGTCCACCTGCAAGGTGATTGATGTGGCCAATCTCTGGGTGGACATCAAACCTGATTTAGCCAGCCAAGCCTGCAGTCTCATTCTTGTGATAGTGTGTGTAATATGTGATCAAGCTCCCTGTTTGTCTGTCCTGTTCTGCTGTTTGGATTACCCTATTTATGAGCACGAATTGGATATTGATTGTTCTCTGAACTCTGCTTGCCTTCCCACATGGAAGAAAAATATATTTGAAATATATTTAAAAAATATTCTTCCCAAATATATTGACATATATTTGAAATGCCACAATTTTGGCCATATTCAATAATGTATATATTCAATATGTGAAAAATATTTTTTAAAATACATTTCAAATATACTGTATGTCTTTAAAAATACAAATCTTCATTTTTCAAATGCATTTACAAATATATGTAAACATATATGTTAAAATGACTTTTTTTATATGTTAAAAAAATCTAAAGAATATATTTATAAAATATATATTTTTAAAACTTCCTGTTTGGTCAAATGAAGGGAAATCTCTCTAGGGCAGTCCCAGATAGCATTAAAATCACAGCAGGGGTTGTAATATCCCCCTTTTTATTTAAAACTAAAAAAAAAAAAGTTTTATATACTCTTTAACCACTTCCCACCCACCTGCAATATTGTGAGGATGGGTGGCCAGGTGTAGGCAAAGTGACATACCCGTGCGTCACTGTCTACTTTGAGGTTTAGGGCACGAGCATGATTGTATACAGCAGGAACCTGTCAACAAATCCTGGCCAATGAGTCACAGCTGGGACCTGCTGATTGGCTGTGTACAATCACAGCCCAGAGCTCTGTGCTGACAATCAACACAGAGCTCTGGGAGAATGATCTCTCTGTATGAGAGAAGAAGATAGAGTAGTGAAAGCAGCACTCTGCACACATTACACTTAGTTAGGCACACATTTAATACCTTGATCATATAGTATTATCATTGTCAAATGTATTAGTGTCACTGGTGATGTCAGTGGCAGTTAGTCAGTCCCCCCAGCATCAGTTAGTGTCAGATTAGCTGCACTATCGCAGTCCCATTATAAGTCACTGATCACTGCCATTAGTAGTATAAAAAATAATTTTAAAAAAAATTCCAGTATATATACCATGGTTTGTGCACACTATAACTTTCACGCAAGCCAATCAATATACACTAATAAGGATTTTTTTTTTATCAAAGATGTAGTCTAGCAGAATATTTTTTGACAAAAATTTATGAAGAAAATTTATTTTTTACAATTTTTTTATTGTATGCATTTTATAGCAGAAAGTAAAAAAATATTTTTGTTTTCAAAATGTTCAGTCTTTTTTTGTTTATATCACACAAAATAAAAAAAAACCCAGTGGTGATCAAATACAATCTAAAGAAAGCTCTATTTGTGTGAAAATAATTATATAAATTTCATCTGAGTACAGCATTGCATTACCACGCAATTACCAGTGCAGTATAGCAAAAAATTGCGTTCTCATGAAGGGGGTAAAATCTTCTGGCGCTGAAGTGGCTAAACATATAAATCCCCCAAAACTAAAATTTAAAATTAGAATCCAACTAATAAATCAACTAATGTAATCAATTTTAAACAATCAAAATAAATATTTATCACTTCAACTAAAAACGCCTCTAACGCGTTTCGTCACTTCCGGACTTCGTTTTTTTTTTGAGGTTATCATGGAATATTTAGAATCAATTTCCGCTTAACTGGATTGAAGTGAAAAAAATTTGGAACTTGGACACATTGGGATTTTATATATATTTTTTCTATATTTTATTTATTACTTATTTTATTTTGGAATATTTACTATGGATTTTTTGTGTTTTTGAGATGGAATTGGGAGTGAATTTATTTAAACACAATTTTTAGTTGAAGTGATAAATATTTATTTTGATTGTTTAAAATTGATAACATTAGTTGATTTATTAGTTGGATTCTAATTTTAAATTTTAGTTTTGGGGGATTTATATGTGTATCACGAAAAGGATTTGTTGGATTGTATACTTTCTAGGGAGAAAGTTGTGACTTTTTGATGAGGGTGGAAGTATAGGAGTTTATTGATTGGCTGAAGTGGCTAAAGCCTGGTCCTCTTATTATGTTAGTTTTCTTCACTTAAGCTCTGTTTGCACCATGAAGGTAGCACACGAGTTCCCATGCTCTTCGTATAAGGCAGCCTGTGCATTTTGGCACACATTAGCAGATGGTTGGGATTGCCATTAAGAATTAATGGCACCACCGTGTGTCTGCTAAAGGGCAATGCGTTTCTGTGTATGTCAGTAAAGCGTGCAATTTTGCGCATGTTCCGAACACACACAGAGTGTCTGTCTCTTTGTCTGTCTCTTTGTCTCTGCACACTGTATAATCCATTGTTTAATCCAGTGATTGTCTATCACTCATTGCCAACTGTTGCTAGAAGGAGAATTGTATTATCATATAGGATCACATTATTATAGTGTACATTATCAATAAAAATGGATACTGCCACCTTTAATCAACTGCCAACTTATATTTATTAACAAAATGCATAGCTATTCATCAAGCAAAACTGCATGTACATTTGTTCTGTGCAAACTAACCATCTATTGAGAGAATCGGGCAAAAGCAGGCATTCTAAAGTTACTTTCTATTTTGTTTGAATGTTCTTCAAGTGATATGGGTAGAATTCATCGTTGGCAGCACCTCCAATTTTGGACTTTCTTTTCTCCAGTTCTCCCATGCCAGATTTATTTTGGTCAGGTGTCATGTAACCTTGGCAGTATTTTTAGAGTTGTGGCACTTGTAGGCCTATGCCATAGGCAGTACGGTAGGGTGGGCAGTGCAATATTTGTTTCTGTTCATGATATTTTTTTCTTCATGCCATGCTGCTATTGCGGTAGACATATAGGCAGAAATGCAGTGTCAAAACTGGGGGTTTGTGGGGAAGTGGGAGTGACTTACCATAAACACAGGGGAGTGGGTGGCTGTGTTTGGTCATTGAGCTTACCTTAAAATCAGTACTGCCACCTATGGCCATGAATTGCCACCTTGGGCCACAAGCCACTTGTGCAATCTGCCTCTTCCCTGTACTGTGCTTTGTGTATCAGCCATGGCATCAAGCTACAAGAGATGGGGCAGAGAAGATGGCCTACCAGGTTGTCAAGATAAAGTGTGGAGAGATGAAATATGGATAGATGTTCTGAAATATTTCGGAGTAGAAGATTGGCTAAAAGAGTATTGTTGCATGCCCAGGAACAGACAACCAGACATAGGGGAAGTTTGACCAGATCAACAAAAAAGACAAGAGCCAGGAAACAGAGAACAAAACCTAATTGTGAACTCTGAACTTTCCTTTCAGCCCCACATCCAATTATTGTCCAAATCTTGCCACGTCACCCTTCATAACATCTCCAATATTCGCCCCTAACCAGTGGCACAAAAACTTCTAGTCATCTCCCTGGTTATCTTTTTCCTCGAATATTGCAACTCCCTCCTCATAACTTACCTTTACATAGAATATCCTCATTTCAATCCATCATGAATGCTGCTGCCAGACTCATCACCTTATCAACCATTCAGTGTTTGCTACCCCTCCCAACCAGTCTCTCCATTGGCTTACGCTTACCCAATTAATTGAATTAAAATTACTAACAACAACCTGCAAAGCCACCCACAACTCTGCCTGAGGCTACATCACTAGCCTTGTTTCCAAGTACCAACCAAACTGTTCTCTTCGCTCCATCCAAGACCTACTGCTTCCAGAGCTTCTGTCATTCTCTGGAACTTCTTACCCCAATCTGTCTATCTCCTACTTTGTCCACATTTAGGTGATCCCTGAAAACTCATCTTTCAGAGAAGACTATCCTGCCTGTGCTGTCCTACCAATGGTTAGCCAACAGCTAGCTAACAAAACTGTCAAAATCAGTGTTGTGTTTCATTCCAAAACTGAATTTACTTCTGTGAATACGTCTGTAAAACTGCAATAGAATCACATAAAGTAAAATGACAACATGCTTGTCACCATGTCTCTCACAAATGCATACAATCTGTCTGAATATCTCCTACTTTGTCCACATTTAGGTGATCTCTGAAAACCCATCGTTTAGAGAAGACTATCCTACCTGTGCTGTCCTACCAATGGTTAGACAACAGCTAGCTAACAAAACTGACAAAAGCAGCGTTATGTTTCATACCAAAACTAAATTTACTTCTGTGAATACGTCTGTAAAACTGCAATAGAATCACATAAAGTAAAATGACAACATGCTTGTGACCATGTCTCTCACAAATGCATACAATGAACACACTTCTTACAAACAGCTTCCCACAAATCACATTGAATACATTGAAATGTGATCTAGCTATGTACTGACTTTAACAGACACAATGAAAGAACTTGCAGGCATATGTGTATTAAAGGGAGAATGGAGGAGACCTTCATTAGTGTTCTTCTAGAAGCTGAAATGGAACTGCAGTGGTGGATGGAAAATCTTTATTTTTAACAAACAAGAGACACTTGCTGTTCTTTATTGATGAGGGTGCAATCTTTAAAGCACTGTGCAAACTGTTGATGCTATATAAATTCTGAATAATAATAATAATACTCTTGTAAAGAGGTGAGATTGCAAACATGAAGATAACTTTATTCCATTTTTCTCTTCTGTCTACCTTTAGATAAATGTTAAATCCAGCAAGAGAACGGTAGGGATGCAGTGAATGTTTAGGGGAGTTAGAAGTCTCTTCCTAGATCATGACTAGTGCACAAGAGATAGGCTAGTCAAGACCCCCTACACCACCAATCTCACTCTCTCACATACCTCTTTAACATATCATTAAAGAAAAACATAACACTGATTGGAGTAAAATGGCCAACACGACCTTTTATTAACACTTCAACTTCAATACACAAAACATTCCTTAAAACAGACACATATAGGAGAAGTTGTTGGTCTTCGAAGGCACCAAACCAAAACCAATATCCTCCTGCAGAACCTATATTATAACTAGGACTCTAGCCACAACGCACTGGTTCAGAGACAAAAACATACCATCCGCAGTGAAGAACCACACCCTTCCAGTTAAACCTTGGTTAACTGGAATGCCCCTGGGCACACCATACCGCCGATGGGTCCCAAACCATTATCTTTAGCTTCAAAATAAGTGCCGCCTCCAAAGACCAACAATCGCCCCTGCAACCAGAACAAAAAACCCGGGGAGTGACAAAACACCCACACAACCCCAAGGGAGTTTGGGAGGGAAGCTTGCCGCTCACCGCTGTCTCCTCCTGCACTGAACTGATGACCCTCCCCATCCACACCCAAAGGTGTCTAAGACCCCACCCCCCAGTCACCAATCAGGTAACTTGCCCATATTCTAACTCCCACCTTTTCCTTTTAACCCTTTCCTGTCTTTCCTAACCCCCTCTTAACCTCCTTAGCGGTAATCCCGAGTGTAGCTCGGGGTAAAATTTCTATACCAAAAGCGGTAACCCCGAGCTACACTCGGGCTTACCATGCGGCGCTGCCCTGGGGGTCCCTGCAGCACTTACCTTGTCCTTCGCTCCCACAATGTGTCCCCTGCAGCATCCCCGGCCATCTCCTCCGGCCGATGCCAGCATCCGGCTTCTGTGTTCCGGTCCCTGTGACGTCGAGACGTACGGGCGCCGAACCGGCGGGAAATTTGAAATTTTTAAAAAAGTCATTTTTGCTGTCATTGCTGTTTCAATGCATTTCACATATATTTTGTCCGTACTGCTTTGTCCTGTGCCCTGCCTGCATTTTGAATGTTCTTTCTGCCTGGAAACTGAGAAAAGTCCATGGCATCCAAAAAGCGTCCCTTTACGTCAAAAGCGGTTTTAGAACAGCGATAGTAAATCAGAACCACTTGCAGAATTGAGTGATAATGATTCGTGGGGAAATTCGTCATCAGACACTGAAAACGATTTTGCGACTTTGCTCAGCGATGTGCGAATTTGCATCTGTATTTCAAATTTCAGTGTTTTTGGTTCGATTATATTATTGAATTAAATTTATTATTATTATATTATTATTTTTATGATTATTTATTACATTTTAAATTATGATTTTTTTGTTTCAAATTGTATCATATCCGGAATGTTTACTAGACTCTTGTTCGGACAGATTTCAGTGAGTTATTCCTAAAAATTACAGCCTACAATAAAAAAACTGCATATTTCCATGCAAAAAAATGGTACTGCTTTCAGCACAAAAAATCGGAAAGAATCATACCGCCAAGGAGGTTAACCTAGTCATGTCTGCCCTGCACTATTTTTCTTTTCCTTCCTTTTGCTTCCTTGTCGGCATCTCTGGAAACATGAAATCATCTCTCCTTCCTCTTTTCTGGTAGTTTGTACAGTTGAAGGGTAGATCTGCATAGGAAGCATATTCACTTCCAATAGCCCATTCAATCAGTTATTTTTACCATAATAATCAGGGGTCGGAGCTTACACAAAAGAGACATCCTCATTTTCATGTTACTAGGACAGCCTGATGTCTAAATACGGCCTTGAGTAATTTTATATCAAAGTGGAAAATACATGACAAGGACAACTAGGTTACAGTTATATTCAGTCTACAGAAAAACACTAAGCAAATCTAAAATCTAAATGTCATTTAAATATATTTTTGCGTGGGATATGATTCATAAGTGAGCCTTTTAAGTCCTTTTTTTCCAGGCCAAGTACTTTGGAGGGGAAAAATTTCAGCTATTTTCATTGAAACTAATTATACGCTTCAAGTGCGGCAAACTGCATCTTAGATTAGCTCAGGTGACTGGGGAAAAAGCCTCAAATTTTCAAAAGAGTCTCGGCTTTCCTGTTTATTTGGAAGCAGAAAATGCACACATAGAATAATAACTATCCTACCATTATACATTCACAATGACTTTTCAACATATTACAATGAGGGATATAAAAATACAAAAAGAAAAAAAGGATTTTTCATTTTTGTTTTGCTTTTTGTATTTCTTTTTCTTTTGCTTTCCTCCACATAGATTGAAATATTTATTTGGTAACTGGGACAGTAAGTGAAGGGGAATTTCTCCAATGGGATTCAATGAAGATTCTAATCTTTGAAAGCCTGCAAGGTTTTCCATTAGCGTCCTTTGAGAAAAAGCCAAGCATGACTCAATAGCTATCTGGCCTGGCATATAATGTGCCCATTGGAGGGGGGCGCCTGCTGATGTTTGTAGCAAAGGCTAGAAATTGTGTTTGGAAGGTAAGTTGGGTAACTGTCCTTACATACTGTACAGTTATCATGATAATGGACTGTAAAGTCTTTTCAGTTCTTTAAGACATACAGATAAAGTACATAAACTTGCTGTAAATAACCTTACCAGATTTTTCATGTTTAAAAGTTTTTGATTTTTTTTTTTTGCTTGATTTGTAATTGTATGTGTACAGTATGTGAGGGACCCCATATTTGTCTATGACATATACAGTCTGTGCTTTTAAACTTTTCAGTGTTTTTCTTGACTGTACCTTCACACAATTTAAGTCAATCCTTCAACATGTAAGGGGACTTCTGATTGGCTGTGTGTAGGCACCAAAATGTACTAGTCCCTGCCCCTTCTTAGATAGGATAGTGATCCATGTGCTCGTAGATGAATCTATTTTGCCATATTGTGCTAAACTCCTGGCTATAGGCCCTCGCATGACATCACTGGCCTTAACGTGTTACTAAACCCACAACAGTACAATCAGTCTGTATATGCAGTAAAGCATGCTTGTATACTCACTGTGGAACCTAAGGAGTTAATCCGCTGCATTGTGTAAAAATGCTGTTTGATGCTCTCTTCTCTGTTCCTCCCCTTTTTCAAGCGACCATCTCTTATCTCCAGACTGAACCATAAGCATGCAAATGCTCAGTTTGGTGTGTATTGCTAGAAAAGTTTTTTTTTTTTCTTGGGAGAGTGCATGTGATCAGCACAGGGCCAATCAGCACTGTCCAGACAAAGGTCAGGGGATTTCCATCCTCCTAGAGCAGAAAGAAAACTCCTCCTACAAGCTTTAACCAGTGCTGTGCTGAAGTCACAAGACTGCTCTAACTGCTGATGAGAAAAGGTATTTAACAGTTTATATTTACTAAAATAATTTCACTTCCATGTTCTGGGCACTGTGGGAGACCAGATATAGTGAATGCAGGGTCCAGGGTTTAGTAGCACTTTAATATTTCACTAGGTCCACACAACAATTATATTTTCTGCACTTTATTGTAAGGTTCAAAGAAGGCAGTTGTGACGGGAGTCACTTTGGGTGTGGGGGGGGGGGGGCATGGAACCCAGCTCACTTTAGAGAGGTGGGGAGACTCCTGTCTCAGCTCCCCATATCCCTATTATGTGTAAATCACCCTGTGCTTGTTAGGGGTAAAGGGTGATCTGTCCTAATTTTGGAATGGGGGTTGTTGATTGTTTGATGTTATGTGATTGCATCCCTCTGTTCTGTTGTGTGTCGGGCTTGGGAGCAAACTATTATGAGATGTATGTGTTTATGTGTATTGGCTTGGTGGGGGGTGTCTCCAGAAGCTCTCCCTCCTGATGGGACTGTCTGTTGGTGTGTCTCTTGTTACTAAATGTAGATTGCCCTGCCCTGTGTCATTATGCAGAGAGGGGGAATTGTCCCCTTTAGTGTATATATCTTGTATCTGTGTTCAAATAAACTAGTCTTGTATGGTCTGCTGTGGTGTCGGCTTTCGGGCAAGGAAGTGGTAGTCTAACGGAAGTACCCAAGCACAGTCTGGGGTCTGTTCTGTTACAGCAGTGACAGCTAACATCACTGTGGCACACCGATGGAATTCTCCAGCATGGAATTCCATTCAAAGGAGTAGACATTCTGGAGGAGTCATTTGAGCATGGAACGCCAGCACAAACCTGTAAGCCATCTTCCATTTGAATCGCCTCTGTCCCGCGGAGCACCACAGTGTTGGGACCCATTTCCCCTAATATTCCTTCTGTATTGAACTGTATTGTAATTTTACTATCCCCCTTTATATTGTAAAATGCTGCGCAAAATGTTGGCACTGTATTAATCCTGTATAATGATAATAATAATCGTCCTGTATACTAGATTAACAGCATTCCACTTCTGTCACTGAGATTATCAAGCTGCTTGTCCCGTACCTTGGTTGGAGGCTGAGCTGACGAGAGGGCTTCCTTTGTGGTTCTGGTCTGAGCATCCCTGAATGCGGTGACAGAAGTACAAGGCTCAAAGAAGAACATGTGCCGGTAGCTTGGTAACAGGTGACTGCCAGGGTCAGAGCCATAGTCAGGATGAGCCAAGGTCAAACATGAAGAGGCAGGAACATCGTCAGGTAGCAGGTTGACGTCAATACCAAGGAAGCAGGCATAGCGAGGTCCAGTAATAGGCCGAGATCAGCACCAGGGAGGAAGGCAAAGTAGTAAGAGGCAAGCAGAGGACAGTATCCAAAATCCACACAGCAAGGTCAGGAACTAGCCGGATCAGTCAGCAAAGCAGGAACATAGTTCACGGGGAAGCCAAAGAACATCCAGCAATTAGCAAACACCAGGATTTCCTTTAAATAGGCAGCTGATGACTATGCGTGTGGACGTGTGCACTGATGTGTGCTGGCACACAGAGATGGGCCTACATGTCAGTGTACGCTGGATATTAGCCCACAAGAATGAGCATTTGCTGTAACATTAGCATTAGTTGTGCAAGTATTGGTCCCCTGACAGTGTTCTTCTTTAGTATACTAGTCTCTTTCTCTATATATATGTCACCTTCCATAGCTCTGCCCAGCCAGACATCTCCCAGATGTTACTCTTGCTCCCAGATGTACTAGTATTTATGTCAGAGAACACTTAGCCTGGCCTAAAAGGCCTTTTGCATCCTGCACACAGTCCACATCAGACCATAATAAGAGTCCACAGCTGGTTATTCTGGGTATTGAGCTACCTCACTTGGGACTTCAGTTCTGTTAAGGGTCCTTGGTAGTAGCTGACTACATCCACATGGCTGTGGAGTGTTTGGCTCCCATGTTCCAACTCTGTGGGCTCCTCCTATCCTGGCATTAATATGGGCACCATCTCCACCCACTATATCACTACAGAAAGGTCTGCTCTGAAAGGGGCCTAACACCCAATTACATCATTTTCCACAGAATATAGCACAGAACTTTGGGAAAGAGCTACCTAATGATGGACTAGCTAACTGCACCTGCTAACATGCAGACCTGCCAATATGCACCAATATGCAACATATTCAACTGGTGTTCCCCAGGATCATCAGGCAATGTGTTTCTAATATTTAGGGACTCTTTAATGACTGGCATAGTACCACTGGATTGGCGTAAAACAAATCTGATTTTCTTTTATGAGGAGGTGATCAAAACCTTGGACAGAGGGGTGGTGGTGGACGTGGTATACTTGGACAGAGGGGTGGCGGTGGATGTGGTATACTTGGATTTTGCAAAAGCATCTGACACAGTTCCCCACACATGGCTAATGTGTAAGGTAAAGTCTACGGGCTTGTAAAAATCTGTATGTAAATAGATAAAAAACTGGCTAAAAGATGGTATTCAAAGAGCAGTGGTTAATGATTCATACTCTGAATGGTCTAGGGTTGTCAGTGGTGTATCCCAAGGTTCAGTGTTGGGACCCTTACTTTTTAATATATTTATAAATGATATAGGGTCTGGGATTATAAATCCCATTTCAGTCTTTGCAGATGACACCAAGCTGTGCAGTAGAATAACGTCCTTACAGGATGTCTTCAACTTACAAGCCAACCTCAAGGCACTGTTTAATTGGGCAACTATGTGGCAAATAAGATTTAATGTTGATAAATGTAAGATTCTGCACTTGGGGGCTAAGAATATGCATGCATCATACATACTAGGGGGGGTACAACTGGGGGAATCAATGGTGGAGAAGGATCTGGGAGTTCTGGTAGATCACAAGCTTAATAATGGCAGGCAATGCCAAGCTGCGGTTTCTAAAGCGAGCAAAATCCTCTCTTGTATAAAAGAGGTATAGACTCCAGAGAGAGATATAATTTTCCCCGGTACAAATCATTAGTAACACCTCATCTGGAATATGCAGTTCAGTTTTAGGCACCAATTCACAAAAAGAACATTGGGGAACTGGAGAAAGTACAGAGAAGGGCAACCAAACTGATAAGAGGCATGGAGGAGCTCAGCTATGAGGAAAGATTAGAGGAACTGAATTTATTCTTTCTTGAGAAGAGGAGATTAAGAGGGATATGATCAACATGTATAAATACATCAGGGCGGCATATGATCAACATGTATGAATACATCAGTGGTTCATATAGTGAGCTCAGTGTAGAGCTATTTTAACCTTGAGGTCATCACAGAGAACCAGGGGCACTCTTTATGTCTGGAGGAAAAGAAACTTAATCTCCAAACACAGAAAGGTTTCTTCACAGTAAGAGCTGTGAAAATGTGGAATAGACTCCCTCAAGAGTTGGTTCTGGCCAGCTCAGTGGATTGCTTTAAAAAAGTCTTGGGGGATCAGGAAGGATTTTTTTTCCCTGCAGGAGCAAATTGGATCATGTTTTGCCTTCCTCTGGATCAACTCTGCGTATAGGATTATAATTTTGTTTTTTTAATAGTTGAACTGGATGGACTTTTGTCTTTTTTCAGCCAGACTAACAATGTAACTAAAATCACAAGTAGGTGTGATTCAGGATCTCAGGTGTGTTTTAGAACCACGCGTAGATGGGTCCCAACATCAGCAGCCAAAGTTTTCCATCAGTACTAGCAATTGTGTTCCAGAATCACTAGCAGATGTGTTCCCGGTTTGCTAGCAGCTGTCTTCCAGGATCACAAGTGGCCATGATCTAAGATCACCAGCAGGTTTGTTCCAGGATCACTAGCAGGCATAAACCAACATGATGAATCACTAAATGCATTTTTGGTAATACAAGTACGTAAAGTAAATATCTGAATATGACCTGTAATCCATATTAAACAAATTCCACTCCTGCGCTCATGAGACTCCAGTCCATCCTTTATTGGAAAACTCCAATTGATAAGCCAGGATAACATCTGCTTCCAACCCCCCATTGTCAACAAGGTCTGGGTAAACGATCTGAATCTAAACCAAAGATAAAAAGCTAAGGAAACGCCTTGTTTCTTTTTTCTTTGGTCTGAATGTGACCTGGTATATGCCTCTTGAGTTTCTGTACAGCACAGCTCAGACTGGCAGAGATTGAAAGAGAACAAGGAGCTAGGAAGTTCTGTGGCTGTGCTCGGGTGCCAACAAGGGACATGCTGATACAAAATGAGAGAGTGTCTGCTCATTCAAGGAGTGGGGGAAATGCAAAACCAGTAAGTGTTATGTAACTCCAGCAGAGAAAAATCAAGCCTCCTCCTTTGCAAGACAGGACTGTGCAGTGTGGCATAGCTGTGTAAATCTCAGAACTGGATAGATAGAAATACCAATTCTCTTACAGGTAAAACATCTCTCAGATACCATTTTTATTCCATCTGTGTTTTTAGCTGTTTGCCTGGAGTTCAGCTTTAAGAAATATTCAGCAAACTTTTTTAAGGCACTGGCACTCTTTTACTGCAGATATGTTTTCCAGATGGGGTAATAAGATTAATGTCCAAACTTCTAGTGATGCTGGAGGTAAAACTTCTAAACATGGGTAGATTTAGCATTTTATAACCCGCTAACTGCTGAGCTCACTCAGTGGTGCCAGAATATTAATACCCATAAATCAACGGGAGAGAAAATAAATATATAAATATATTAGTCCTTCGATTCCATTTATGTTACCAAACCGCGTCAGCAGCAAGACTGGTTTATTGTTAAAGTAGCCCAATTCTCTGTTTTATTCCACTTTTTTTTTGCTTGGAGAGCTGCAAGAAAAACCTGTAGCAGGTGCTGGGCGAGGAGACACTTAACATTTATCGTACCACCTGTGTCCGTTTAATTCCAGCCAGATGCAGCATGGGTAGCAAGCGCAGAAGTCAAAGCCAAGGGGAATGAAGGAAAATTCTCTTTGGCTTGAACGTGGAGGTTGATATTTTGGAAGAATCATTAGTGGCATGTCGTTGCATACTTTCACAAACAACTTTGGAAGACCTTCATGGAGATGTCCTTGAACTTCTTTTTCCCTATCTCTCTCTCTCTCTCTCTCTTGCTGTCGCCCACATATGTTCTAATTTATGCAGCAGTAAGCTTAAGTGGGTGGCTTTATACATTCATCGTTGCCTGAGCACCTGCCTGCTTTTCTGATTTTTAAGGGAATGTCATTTCGGGTTGTATTTTTCAATATTTATGCAAATGTACACAGCTTGTATTATTTCTGCATTTTGGCTAACGTGACATGTGGAAGATTGTGTGTGCGTGTCACAGTTAGTTATTTCATTTCTTGTAGATTGTTGCAAATGTTAAAATGATGTAGATTTTATGATTTTAACTGTTAAAGTGTGTGTTCAGGTATTACCCAGATATACCTCAAAACCTCCCTTTTTCCCCTCTAGAGCATATCTCAACAATATTTATTTTTTTACTTTGTTCCTGTAACAAGAAGCAACTTTTAGTATTTCCTGTGACATCATCACCAGACTTTTAAGATTCATGCAGGGAGCTTAGAACCTACTGATGTAGGTGTGCTCACAGATCTAAATTTCTGTACAAAAGTCTAAGGCAGTTGTGAAGAATGCTGTAAATGAAGAATGCTTTCAGAATTAGAAGTGGTAATAGTTTATTTTGAATTACCTAAATGGAAAATAAATGAACAGAAGAGAAATCCAAATAAAATCAATATTTGGTGTGACCACCCTTTGCCTTCAAAACAGCATCAATTCTTCTAGGTACATTTACACACAGTTTTTGAAGAAGCTCGGTAGGTAGGTTGTTCCAAACATATTGGAGAACTAACCACAGACCTTCTATGGACGTAGGGTGCCTCAAATCCTTATGTTTCTTCAAGTAATCCCAGACAGAGTCAATGATGTTAAGATCAAGGATCTGTGGCCAAACCATCACTTTGAGGTGTCTTTGTTCTTCTTCACACTGAAGATAGTTCTTAATGACATTGGCTGTATGTTTGGGGTCGTTGTTCTGCTGCAGAATACATTTGGGATAAATCACATGCCTCACTGATGGTATGGCATAATAGGTAAGTATCTGCCTGTATTTCTTAGCATTAAGAAGACCATTGATCCTGAGCAAATCTCCAACACCATTTGCAGAAATTAAGTCACCAACCTGCAAGGAACCTCCACCATGCTTCACTGTTGCCTGTAGATTGTTCTGCTCTCCAGCCCTTTGGTGAACAAACTGCCTCCTGCTACAGCCAAATAATTCAGATTTTGGCACATCAGTCCAGAGCACCTGCTGCCATATTTCTGCACCTGAGTTCCTATGTTTTCATGCATAGTTGAGTCGCTTAACCCAATTTCCATGTCGAAGGTTTTGCTTTTTAGCCACAATTTCTCCATCAAGATTACTTCTGACCGGACTTCTTTGGATAGGAAATGGGTGTACCTGGCTCCCACTAGTTTCTGCCAGTTCTGTGCTCATGGCACTTCTGGACATCTTCCAATATCCATGGGAAGTAAGCATGATGTGTCTTTCAACTGTTGCATTAAGTTTCTTTGGCTGACCACTGCATCTATGGTCCCCAACGTTACCTGTTTCTTTTTGCTTCTTCAAAATAGCTTGATGAATTGAATTTATGCTGGTTTGAAGCCAAAGGGTAGTCACACCAAATATTGATTTGTTTTAGACTTTTCTTCTGTTCGCTTACTTTGAATTTTTTAAATGGATAGAAATAAAAAATTAAAATATATATTTTTTAAAGCATTCTTACTTTACAGCATTTCTTCACACCTGCTTATAATTTTTGCACTGTACTATACATCTCCCAAGAGCCCTATTTCTATGCACAGTGTTGGCTCTTCTAAGTCAAGGCATCAGGATTGTCTATGACGGTCCTCATTTATCCAGGTCATTGTATATCTAGTAGTAGTCACATTCTACTGGATTTGCCATTTAATTTTTAAATTATTTCATCACTTATCCAAGCCACTTATTCAGGTTTTACCCGTAGAAGGGCATTCTTTTAAGGATAGTGAGGTGCACATTTTGCACAGAGAAGGCAATTGGTTCACAAGAGGCATGAAAAAGGCCATCTACGTCAAAGTGGAAAAGCCATCATGGAACAGCAGTGGGGCCCTTCAACACCATCTGTCTTCCACAAACAGTTAGGTCCATATATATTTGGACACAGGAACAATTTTCATACTTTTGGCTCTGTATGCCACCAGAATAAATTAAAACAAAACAATCCAAATGAATTTGAAGTGCAAACTTTCAGCTTTAGTTCAAGGGGTTGAACATAAATATCAAGTACAAATTTTAGAAACTGCAGCCATTTTTATACACAGTCCCTCATTTTTCAGGGGCTCAAATGTAATTGGACAAATTAATATAATCATAAATAAAATGTTCATTTTTAATATTTTGTTGAGAATCCTTTACTGGCAATGACTGCCTGAAGTCTGGAACCCATGGACATTACCAAAGACTGGGTTTCCTCCTTCCTGATGCTTTGCCAGGCTATAACTGCAGCTGTCTTCAGTTGTTCTTTGTTTTTTGGTGTTTCTACCTTTAGTATTGCCTTTAGCAAGTGAACTGCATTCTCAATTGGGTTGAGATCAGGTGATTGACTCAGCCATTGCAGAATATTCCACTTCTTTTCCTTCAAAAGTCCCTGGGTTGCTTTTTTCAAGTGTGTTTTGGATCATTGTCCATCTCTACTGTGAAGTGCCGTCCAATCAACTTTGCTGTATTAGGCTGAAACTGGGCTGACAGTATATCTCTAAACACTGCAAAATTCATCCGACACCCAACTGAGGTGGAGGAGACCGATAACGGGAGCAGGGTGCAAGGGAGAAGACACAGGGAATCCAATGGGCAAGCCGAGGTCAGGACAGGTGGAAAACTAGCAAATTCAGGAACAAAGCTGGGGTCGGTACACAGATAGACAACACAGGATACACAGCGGAAACACACAGGAGTTCCAACAATACGAAGTTGCTCAGGCAAAGTGGGACAGATTGAGCATGTCTTAAATAGACAAGCCAGCTAGGAGGCAGCCCAGGAAGTGGTGAAAGGGAAGGACATAAAACCCAAGGAATAGCAGATGAGCACAGATAAACACACATGTGAAGGAAACAAGGGCTGCAAGGAGGTAAGAGTAAACACACAAGAGGCTGCAAGCTAACTTGGGACAGTACCCACCCTCTTATGAGGTCTCCCCACTTTTGAAACCTCTGATGAAACAATTCCACCAGACGGGGTGCAGAAACATCAGTAGAAGGAATCCAACACCTCTCCTCAGGACCATATCCCTTCCAGTCAATTAGATACAAGAGCTTCCTCTGATGAATTTAGAATCCAAGATTTGCTTGACTTCATACTGATCTGAAGTACTTGCTATTTGGGAAGAATGATGATGAGAACAGGAAAATCTGTTGATGATATATGGTCTCAGAAGAGAAACATGGAAAACATTAGGGATTTTCAGATGTGAAGGGAGGCGGAGTTTGAAAGCAACAGGATTGACCTGGCGAAGGATAGTAAGGGGACCAATGAACCAAGGAGCAAATTTCATAAAGGGTACCCATAAACGGATACTCTTGATAGAGAGCCAAACCTTGTTACTCGGGAAATATTTGGGACTCACCCGGTGATGACAATCTGCAGCTACTTTGTACTTAGAAGCTGACCGATGTAAGCTCTTTGCCTCAGAAGGAGTAAGACTAGGAGAACATATGACAGGAAGCTGGGCTGGAGCAGAACCCAATAACCAGGATGAAGGGTCTGGTGAGGAGGCTGCCAGGGAGGGCACAGGAGTAGGCATGAAGGTTTTGATTTGTACAGTGGGCAAAACAGGCTGTGCAGAACAGGAACCTGGGGTGATACAAGGAACAGAGGGCACTGTAGGATGTATGGGGGCAGGACAGGGGACAGAGGGTACAGTAGCTACTAATGTGGAAACCACGGCTGGATCCATAGCAGCTGAAGGGAGTTTTGGGGTCTCAGCATGCAGAGCACATGAATCTGGGAACTCAGATGGTACAGAGGACACAGATGTTGGGACCTCCACACAACCAGAAGGTCGCGATATAGGAGCTGTGAGCTACAACATATGTAAAGGGACGAAAGATTTGGGCAACAAAGAGGGTAAGGAACTAGAGGCGGACAGCACCGGAAGGGGACCCGCAATAGGAGTAGGCAGGGGAGCAGCCTTACTACAAGAAACATCTTGTAAGGTCTAGCAAAATTGAGGGAGCATCGGAGAGGTGGTGGCCACAGCCACGGGTACAGTGCGAGGTGGGCGGACAGAACAAGACCTAATTAGATGACCTTCAGCCCCACAGTAAAAGCATAGACCAAATCTTAGGCGACGCAATCGCTCTTGTGGAGTAAGGTGTGTTTGGCCTAACTGCATGGGCTCTTCAGACGTTGGTACGGTTGTAGAGGTAAGTTGATCGGAGACTTTCTGGAAAACAGGAGCAAGAGAACCCACTGGAGGGCGACGTGGATGAGCCCTTTCCAGATCTTGCTCCTTAAGGGGATATTGATCTGGATGCTAAGAGCAATCAAGTCATCCAGAGAGGAGGGTATGGTTCTTCCTGCTAGTTCATCCTTAATATGGTCTGCTAGACCCTGCCAAAAGGTTGCAGAGAAGGCCTCATTATTCCATGCCAGTTCCGAGGCTAAGGTGTGAAACAGAACTGCATATTGTCCAACTGTCCTGCTACCTTAACGAAGCCGTAGAAGAGCTCCTGAGGCACATGAAGTCCTGCTGGGCACATCAAATGTTTTACGGAAAGCTTGCAGGAAGGCTGGAAGGCTGCAAATAGTTGGATCTTGTTGCTCCCACAGTGGCGAGGCCCAAGCCAGTGCTTCACCAGATAGGAGGGAAATCATATATGCCATCTTGGAACGATCAGTAGAAAAATTTTGGGCTGCTAGCTCGAAGTGAATTGAGCACTGATTGATGAAGTCCCGACAAGCTTTGGGATCACCAGAGAAGTGAGGTGGTGGAGGCAACTAGAGTCTCGAAGGACAGTGTTCCACTGAGGGAACAGGGAAGGTGGAGCAGCAGGAACCGGAGCAGGGGCCGAAACAAAGGGTGAGGAAGTGGAAGCAACCTGTAGCTGATCCAACCGGGAGAAGAGTTCCTGCAGACAGTGCATGATTTGTTCTTGGAAGGCCTGCTGGACCTCGACTCTCAGTGCCAAAGCCTGAAGTTGTTCCAGGACAGGCTGCGGTGTCTCAGAAGAGCTCATGGCCTGAGCAAACTGTCATGTCTATGGTAGTGAGCTCTATCAAACCACAGCTTGAGGTTCCCCAGAGTAAGGAATCTAAGCACCAGCCTGCTTGTTCACCAGGGTCCCTGATGGTGGGGATGGACTTGCAGCAGGTTAGGATCAGGTCGCGGTCTCCAGGTACACCCAGCTAAGGTCTGCTAGACCCTGCCAAAAGGTTGCAGAGAAGGCCTCATTATTCCATGCCAGTTCCGAGGCTAAGGTGTGAAACAGAACTGCATATTGTCCAACTGTCCTGCTACCTTAACGAAGCCGTAGAAGAGCTCCTGAGGCACATGAAGTCCTGCTGGGCACATCAAATGTTTTACGGAAAGCTTGCAGGAAGGCTGGAAGGCTGCAAATAGTTGGATCTTGTTGCTCCCACAGTGGCGAGGCCCAAGCCAGTGCTTCACCAGATAGGAGGGAAATCATATATGCCATCTTGGAACGATCAGTAGAAAAATTTTGGGCTGCTAGCTCGAAGTGAATTGAGCACTGATTGATGAAGTCCCGACAAGCTTTGGGATCACCAGAGAAGTGAGGTGGTGGAGGCAACTAGAGTCTCGAAGGACAGTGTTCCACTGAGGGAACAGGGAAGGTGGAGCAGCAGGAACCGGAGCAGGGGCCGAAACAAAGGGTGAGGAAGTGGAAGCAACCTGTAGCTGATCCAACCGGGAGAAGAGTTCCTGCAGACAGTGCATGATTTGTTCTTGGAAGGCCTGCTGGACCTCGACTCTCAGTGCCAAAGCCTGAAGTTGTTCCAGGACAGGCTGCGGTGTCTCAGAAGAGCTCATGGCCTGAGCAAACTGTCATGTCTATGGTAGTGAGCTCTATCAAACCACAGCTTGAGGTTCCCCAGAGTAAGGAATCTAAGCACCAGCCTGCTTGTTCACCAGGGTCCCTGATGGTGGGGATGGACTTGCAGCAGGTTAGGATCAGGTCGCGGTCTCCAGGTACACCCAGCTAAGGTGGAGGAGACCGCTAATGGGAGCAGGGTGCAAGGGAGAAGACACAGGGAATCCAATGGGCAAGCCGAGGTCAGGACAAGCGGAAAACTAGCAAGGTCAGGAACGAAGCCAGGGTCGGTACACAGATAGACAACACAGGATACACAGCGGAAACACACAGGAGCTCCAACAACACAAAGTTGCTCAGGCAAAGTGGGATAGACTGAGCATGTCTTAAATAGACAAGCCAGCTAGGAGGCGGCCCAGGGAGTGATGAAAGGGAAGGACATAAACCCAGGGAATAGCAGACAACGCCCACAGATGAGCACAGACAAACACACAAGTGAAGGAAACAAGAGCAGCAAGGAGGTGAGAGTAAACACACAAGAAGCTGCAAGCTAACTTGTGACATAAACACAAATGACCCAGTACCACTGGAAGCCATGCATGCCCATGCCATCACACTGCCTCCACCATGTTTTACATGACATTGACATTGTGTGCTTTGTGTGCTTTGGATCAAAAGCTGTTCCAAGCCTTCTCCACACTTTTTTCTTCCCGTCATTCTGGTACAGATTAATCTTAGTTTCATCCTTCCAAAGAATGCTTTTCCAGAACTGGTCTGGCTTTTTCAGATGTTTTTTGGCAAAGTCTAATCTGGGTTTTCTATTCTTCAGGCTTTTGAGTGGTTTACACCTTGTGGTGAACCCTCTGTATTTGCTCTCGTGAAGTCTTCTCATGATTGTAGACTTTGACAATAATACGCCCACCTCCTGGAGAGTGTCCTTAACTTGTCTGGATGTTGTGAATGTTTTTTTCTTTACCATAGAGAGGATCCTGCGATCATCCACCACTGTTGTCTTCCGTGGACATCCATGCCATTTTTATGTTGCTGAGCTCACCAGTGCGTTCTTCTTTCCTCAGAATGTACCAAACTGTTGATTTGGCCACTCCTAATGTTGCTGCTGTCTCTTTGATGGATTTGTTTCATTTTTGAAGCTTTACAATGGCATGTTTCATTTGCATGGACTCACTCCTTTGAAAGCATGATGTAGGTTCACAGCAATAGATTCCAACTGCAAATACCACACTTAGAGTCAACTCCAGACCTTTTACCTGTCTAATTGATGAAGAAATAACAAAGGAATAGCCCACACCTGACCATGAAACAGTATTTGATTCAATTGTGCTACTCTTAAGAGCTGTAATTTCTAAACACCCCCTCCAATTCAGATGTACGTACCCTCAAATTAAACCTGAGAGTGTGCCCATATCTATTATATAGCTATACCTTGAATATGTTTTGGTAAATACTTGAAAAAACTAAAATTGTGCCTATGTCCAAATATATATGGACCTAACTGTATAAGACCATTTTACAATTCTCTCCTGGTATTCTGACAATTCACAGCTGTAGCCATGTAAATTGAATGATTAACACCTATGAAGCCTTCCTGATACCAAAGATAGGATTATATAACTAGAGCTCCACAGTTTTCACACCTCCCATCCTGTTCTTGGACAAAAACATCTGCCTTTCCATGATGACTGAATCAAGGTGTCGGTGGGTGAGTATAAAAGTTGGGATATTTCCCTTACACTCATTAGAACTGAAGAAGTAGCTTGGATAGGCTATGAAACATCTTTAAAATTACAAAACAAGTCTAGCTGAATGTGACTAACTACCACTAGATAAGGCATCAGAATCGTATTGGTGGGAAAAAAATTAATGAGTGCCTATGCAAAGGAAAAGAGATAGGTGAAGTTCTGTGGTCCAGAAGGCTGGGCTGACAATGTTATGTGGGATTTCAATACAGTACAGGCACCATGTTGTCATCCCAAACAGGAAGTTAGGCAGTGTTTGTTTATACTTTCAGCATTTTTAAAAGGATTAAACATGAATAAATGTAAATCTATTCCAGAGTTGTACTGAATATAGTTTTACTCTAATTCCGCCTTAACGCGCAATGTAATGAAACTAATTTATTAAGAGCAGTTGATTGAATTGTGACTCTTTAAAGTAAAAACATGTAAGGGTCTTAGACAAAAAGAAAATATGGTAATCTGAATCATGAGGGAGAAGTCAAGTACTTAGAAGGGCTCATGCCAAAATACTATACTATAGCTGTTGAACAGCCCAGTGAACCAAGTGTGGTGAATAGGGAAAGTTTAGATGTGCATCTCTGGTTTTTAGTAGCCTAAAAGGTGAACAAGCAGGTCACAGAGACATTCACATGCCAAGGTAAGCATTTCTTAAAAGACATATTGCTAATTTAACCAACACAGGAGTCACAGTAGATTGGGATTTCCTTTACAATCAAGGCTTCAAAAGGTAAGGTGAGTGATGGGGTTACCATTTACAAAACACCAATCACAAATGGGGTGGCAAGACTCTCGGTCAGTCTCGGCAGGAGAAAAAGATGACCTCTTCAGTCTGCTGCTGCTTTTACATTGTTCAATTACAAACTGGGAGAAGGAGAGTGACCAAACTGTGAGGCTTAACAGAGATAAGTGAGGTCACCAGCCTGTCTGGAAGGGCTGGGCAAACTCCAGGGTAGGTTAAATAGAGAATCTTTTTTTCAGTTGCATTTTTAGGAGTTCAGATTTAAAAAAATTTTCGGAATATTTTATTAAAAGACACACCGGCAGATATAGGATGTTGGTACTTGGGTCCAATCAAGGATGCAAGGTGCCGAAGAGTCAGAGGGTACTATACCTAAAACACCTATAACAAGGACCCTTCCAGTGAAATAAGCCTGGTGGTTAGTCAAATGGAAAGTGATGTGTCAAGACTAAGGTGGTCAATTTCTCCTTCCTCCAGGAGCATATGGAGCATCATTCAATGATCTCATTAGTGTGCTGCTTCTCTTTCATTGTTCAATCACAAGTTGGGAAAATGGGAGTGCCTATGCTATGTAGCTTAACCACAGATGCAAATGAGTCACCAGGCTGACAATGCTATTTGGCAGGGCTGTTAATTGTCTTCTATCTAAAGTGAGCATGCATATGACATAGGGGCCATAGATTCTACACTCCTTGAGGGCAAGAGCTAAAATGAAAGCGAAGTACTGTATATAAAGTGCTTTATAAATGATCAAAAACCACTGACAGAAATTGCTTTGCTCCTAAAATTAACCACTACCAACCAGCATGGTTTGCGAGTGACCTAAGGGTTGGAATGTTATAATTGAAATGAAATTGTTATAGGTTGCAGGATTAGAAAGATCAAGCTGCAATCTTCATAGAAAGGTTTATAGAGAAAGAATATAATAAAAAAAAAGAAAATTAATATAAAGTACCTAATGGGGAGTCTAACCAGGCACAAAAATATAAAAAAGGCAAGGGGATAAAGCAGTCATATTATATGACAGTGTTTTCAGTAAAAAAAAAATGTATTTTACAGTTTATTATATGTGAGGGTAGATTTACATGTATAAATTCTGCAGTGTCCTTGTGGCCTTCAATAAGTCATAAAAACCACTGGGATGCTAAAATTTAGTATACTGTATTTATAAAGTAGTGAATGCAAGATTTAAAAAACATTCACTACAGGATTTAATGTAAAGTGAATGACTCAATGAATCTTTCATGGCTGTCACAGTCACTGCTTTAAAAATACAGGGGTTAGAAACTTGCAGCAGCTTGGCTTTGATATGGATAATCCTAATATTGCTAAAATTCTCTTTCAGATAACTTTGTTGCTCTTTGAAAAAACACATTGTACAGTATTTATAAACATTTAAAGTGGAAATTTGCTGGACATAATTTAAATATTTTGCATATTTTTGTAGTTGAAATTATTTTCTGATGCTGCCATAGTAAAAAAAAAAAACAAAAACACAAGTGTACCAGTGCTGATCCTTAGCAATCCATCAAGCATTAACATGGATATTCACCCTTTCAAATAAGTTTGCTCCCCATCCCACCCCCACCCCCTACACAAATATCATTCTTTTTTCTCCAGATGGAATCCTGCCATACTATTTAAGCATAGTCCTCCTACCCAGGAGGTCCCACACTGGTAGTGCCAGGGCTGGCATTTCCTAACTATCTATGGTATATCCCACTGACTACCATGGGGACCTCCAGCAACCTACAACACCTACTTTTGGCTATAGGGTTCTCAACCTTTTTTTCTCAACCAAAATTGGCCACTGACAGCTAGTGGCCAATTTTGGGAACTGCACCAGGTACTTCTATTCCCCACTGCTACAGGACTTCACTTTGATCCCTGTTTTGTAAATTACGCAAAACAGCTATATTGAAGTGAACTGAATTTTCAGCAAAATGACCTAGTTAGGTACTTACTTTTAAATAGGGTCCCCAGATGAAAGTTAGGAAACATTTCACTTTATACTTTATTTTCTATGTTGTAATCATAGAAGTCCTCCAAAAGCCCAGGCCAAAGCGGCTTGTTTGCAACATTAAGTCTGCTAGTGAAGGCCAGGTAGAGAAGTTCCAAAAGTGAGAGGCCTGAAAAATGTTAAACATCAACAAACTACAAGAAGAATCCTCTTAGGATCAGCTGTTTTTTAATTTTTTTGAAGGTTATTATATTTGAAATAAACATTTTCCAATGGAACATTAAATAAAGTTTGCTTCCAAGTAATTCATGAAGAAAAAAATCAGCTCCTGTTGAATAAAGATTTAATACAGCATTTAATATGGACTCCAATTCTCAAACTGGCCTTCTTTAACCCTCATCAGTCTGGCCTACAGACGTCCTACAAAGACCTAATTACCTGAAAAATCTTAAACTGCAAGTTGCTTATAAGGTTACGGAGATGGTCCACCCCGTGCTGTTCTAAATAACCTGAAAGAGATAACACATTAGAAAATGGCTCTTGAAGTGATTCTTTAAATCAGCACATTCCTTGACCTCATGGCACCTGCCTCTGTGGGTGCCTCTCGTATTCAGGTAAACCATTAACCTGCATGTCCCCACAAGTGCTCCTTTTTGTGGGTTTCATGTTAAGAAAGAAAATTGCTTTGTTAATTGCTCATTGTTGCATCTCCTACGCAGAGACACAATCTAGGCTTTGGCGAGCAGACATTATCTTTATTATTTCTAATAATTCTGTTGACCTTTATAGTTAGCCTGAGGCCAAGAGGTTTTTTGATTTTACTACAAGTGCTTGAAATGTTATCTCTCTGTTTTAACCCTGCTTGTGTAATTTGCCAAAGTGAGCCTAAAAAATTGTTTAAGAACTTGTGAAAGTGCCCCTGTGTATTTGCAGTTAAAAATGATGAAAAAAGGAGTAGGTTAAAGGGGAAAGGTAAATGGGGTTGATTTGCTAAAGACAAATAGGCTGTGCATTTTGCAAGGGCATTTTCCCCAGAGCTAAGTGAATGGGGTGACATTTCACTTTGCAAAGAATACCCAATCACATGTAAGGAAAACAAAAAACACAGCATATTTGCTTGTGTCTGATTGCATGATGGACATCAAAACAGGTTCATCATTCACTAAGCTCTGGGAGAAATTCCCTTGCAGAGGTGAACAGTCTATTTGTCTTTATTAAATCAACTCCAAAGATTCAACTTATTTAAAACTGATTCCTGGCTCACCCAAAGAACAAAAAAACCTCCCCTTTCCTCACGCCCTATAGATTACTTAAATATACACTAAAACAACTTCCTTCCAAAAACTCAGGTCACATGACAGGTCCAGTCCCGATTCTTATTTGTTCTGGTCTATAGTGTGGGAATGTCCTATAGAGTTTGATTTACTGAAACTGGAGAGAGCAAAATCTGGTGCAGCTCTGCATAGAAACCAATCCACTTCCAGGTTTTATTGTAAAAGCTTAATTGATCAAGCTGATGTTAGAAGCTGATTGGCTACCATGCAAAGCTGCACCAGATTTTGAACTCTCCAGTTTTAGTAAATCAGCCCATCATGTGGGAGTGTCCTTCTTCTAATGCCCCCATCAATTTCTGGTTTGCTAAGAATGTTGGCCATTGGCCTATGCAGGTATCCATCAAAAGGGATTCTCAAGGGTTCTTTATCCTTAAAGAGAAGCTTAATCTTCTTATGACAAGATAAATGGCAACAAGCTGATCATTGGCCCTAAAATGCAGCAGAGAAATACTGGTCTCCACTAACAGAAGAGGCACTTTTGAGGGTCATGTGACAGCAAACCTAGGCAATAAAACCTTCTCTTTCCAATCGCATGGAAATCAGCAGAGCAGGCTGTAGGACTGGTAATTATTAATTATTTGCTTTGCAAGAACATCTTTAGTTTGTGTTTTAGAAATAGTGGCAAAGATGCTTTAAAAATACACAATGGAAAAACTTGGATGTGATTTAATTTACCTGTCAAACTATTTGTAATTCTAATCAGCCATTCTTGTGATTTATAATGGAACTAAAAAATTGCATTATTGATGCATTCTGTTAATAGCAATGCGATGCAATTTTTGCTTTTCTGAGCCCTCTACATGTCCCTTGAGTTATCTGGTGATCCTGCCAGTAAGTCTGTAATTTTTCAACTTCCTTTAATAGACCAAACTGCTCAGCAAATATAGCATTTACAGAGCTGGAACAAACCATTTAACACTAACAGGGTTGTACACAATGGTCAACTTCTATCATTTAATTAATTTAAAATACATCATTTAATTTATTTTATTTTTAATTAACTAAACATAATCATTACATTAAGCTAATTAATTTATTAAATGTAATTGTAGCGCCCCTGATGACGTCACCAATGACGAAAGGGAGGAGCAAGAACGCGTGACGTCAGCATGTACCGGAACGTGCTGGCCATCTTTGTGGTTTGAAACATACCATCCATTGTTATGGTGACATGCTGTTTTTTTTACTTTTTGATGTACGTTTTATACTACGTTTTAAGACAATAAATCTTTCTAGAAATACTACACTATGAAGTTTTTTCTGCCTTTGGAATCAACTTGTCCTCTGAGAGGAGAATTCATGTTTCACAGGTTTAATTCTTTTATTTACTTTTGAAGTTCAAGTTTTGGGTCCATCCTTGCTCCTTTCGAGTTAACATATATCCTGGTTTACGCTATTTCCTTGGGAATTCACATTGTGTATTTTGACCCGTTCGTAATTGGGAGTCAACTTCTTCTGGTAAGAGGCAGAGTTTATTGGTGTTGGTGACAGTGGATCCCCTATATTTCCTTGACCAGATTGAAGCATATATGATGTTACAGATGTCTCTATGAAGAGGGGTGTATTACATTCTTATTATATACTAATTTGACTTTTATTTCCATATGTTATAGATATCTTGAGCACCGTACTCTTATGTAATTTATATTAAATGTAATTACTTTAATAATTGATGTACTGCATTAACTATTAATCAATTAATTGAATTAATAAATAAATTAATTTAATAATTGAATTAACTGAGAGCATACTGTAATACACTATTTTTTTAGTTTGGCTTTATTTAATAAGTTAATTAATTATCATTTGGTTAAATTCATTAAAATATTTAAAGTGGTTCTAAAGGCTCAATTTTTTTACCTTCATGAATCTTATGCACAAAGATACAAAACCTTCTGTGTGCAGCAGCCCCCTCCTGCCCACCTTAATACTCACCTAAGCCCCCTCTCAATCCAGTCATGTGCACTGCAGTCTCAGTTATTCCAGGATTATTTCTTCTCATTGACTGACACAGAAGCAGGGCACATTGGCTCCCACTGCTGTCAATCACAGCCAGTAAGCCAATGAGAAGAGAGAGGGGGGCAGGGCCGAGCTGCAGCTCCATGCGCGAATAGATACACAGAGCAGTGGGTGCTCCCATAGCAAGCTGCTTGCTGTGGGGGTACCTGGAGGGGGGGGAGGGACAAGGAGAGCCTGCACGGGACCCGAGAAGAGGAGGATTAGGGCTGCTCGGTCCAAATCCACAGCACACAGCAGGTAAATATAGAAATGTTTGTTATTTTTTCTTTTAAAAAAAATAAGCTTTTAGAATCACTTTAAAATAATTTAGTTATATATTTTTAAACTGCTTAAAAAGTGTTAGCTGGAGTTAGGATTTAATTTATTAGTCCTGTATACAAAGCCCTTTCAAATCTATTACTCCTTCTAACACAGGTTGACAATTTTTCTGTCCAAGGGTGATTAAGCTGCTCCTCCATAGATATGGTGGAGGAGTGAGTGTAGCCATCCTAAGATAGGTAGTGTGGTAATGTTTGGATCTCCAGGTTAAATTAAAGGAAAAATGATGCAGCCACAATAGCTAATGACTGGTAAGCTGCAATGTATTATATTTTTTGTTCTTGGGTTTAGATTGGTTTCTATGTAGAGCTTCACCGTATTTTGCACTCTCCAATTTTAGTAAATCCTCCTATTGTAAGTTACGATATGTAGACGAGTTTATAGGAAGATATTGTAAAGACAGATTCCAAGTACCCATATAAACAGGATTTGGGAACACGGCCATAGATAATTTGATGAATACTAACCTGGAGAAATGTATGCCTTTACATTGGAACTTTGCTTTAAGCACAGCCATTTGTATTATTAAGTTGCACTCCTTTCACTGAGACATATTGCCATGGAAATTCTCTAAATTTAGGCTGTGGGAGAGTTAGGATGTGTTTAGATGCTGAAAAACAGTTGAATCTTTGAAACTTACCTCTCCCACACAGAAACTTCAGGAGCTTCCATGGTAACATATAGAGGCAAAACCAGACTGAGATAAAAAAACTTTTACAGGAAAAGTTAAGACTGGCATACCACATCAGCTGTCTACACAATGCCTTGGGAACACTACAGTATACCGATCTGTGGTCATAAAGGGATTGCCTATTGTCAGAATTAGTCTTTTGCTGTAATTGATTAATATGAATGGGTCAAAAGCTTGCCAAGAAAGCATTCACCACACTATTACACCACCATTCAGGTAGAGTCCATGGATTCATGCTGTTGACCAGTGATGGGAGGATATGCTGAGGTTCAATTTGCCAAGGGTTCAGTGACTTGTATTCTGCTGGTTGAGAATATATACATTATTTATAAAATTCTACAAAAATCCATTACAAAGCAATTATATAATTTAGTAGAATGCTCAGATAGGTAGCTACAAAACCAACCATATATACAGTGGGGCAAAAAAGTATTTAGTCAGCCACCAATTGTGCAAGTTTTCCCACTTAAAAAGATGAGAGAGGCCTGTAATTGGCATCATAGGTAGACCTCAACTATGAGAGACAAAATGAGAAAAAAAATCCAGACAATCACATTGGCTGATTTGGAAAGAATTTATTTGCAAATTATGGTGGAAAATAAGTATTTGGTCACCTACAAACAAGCAAGATTTCTGGCTCTCACAGACCTGTACCTTCTTCTTTAAGAGGCTCCTCTGTCCTGCACTCATTACCTGTATCAGTGGCACCTGTTTGAACTTGTTATCAGTATAAAAGACACCTGTCCACAACCTCAAACAGTCACACTCCAAACTCCACTATGGTGAAGACCAAAGAGCTGTCGAAGGACACCAGAAACAAAATTGTAGACCTGCACCAGGCTGGGAAGACTGAATCTGCAAAAGGCAAGCAGCTTGGTGTGAACAAATCAACTGTGGGAGCAATAATTAGAAAATGGAAGACATACAAGACCACTGATAATCTCCCTCGATTTTGGGCTCCATGCAAGATCTCACCCTTTTTGGTCAAAATGATCACAAGAACGGTGAGCAAAAATCCCAGGACCACATGGGGGGACCTAGTGAATGACCGGCAGAGAGCTGGGACCAACGTAACAAAGGCTACCATCAGTAACACACTACTCCGCCAGGGACTCAGATCCTGCAGTGCCAGACGTGTCCCCCTGCTTAAGCCAGTACATGTCCGGGCCCATCTGAAGTTTGCTAGAGAGCATTTGGATGATCCAGAAGAGAATTGGGAGAATATCATATGGTCAGATGAAACCAAAATAGAACTGTTTAGTAGAAAAACAACTCATCATATTTGGAGGAGAGCAAATGCTGAGTTGCATCCAAAGAACACCATACCTACTGTGAAGCATGGGGGTGGCAACATCATGCTTTGGGGCTGTTTCTCCACAAAGGGACCAGGACGACTGATCCATGTACAGGACAGAATGAATGGGGCCATGTATTGTGAGATTTTGAGTGCAAACCTCCTTCCATCAGCAAGGGCATTGAAGATGAAACGTGGCTGGGTCTTCCAACATGACAATGATCCCAAACATACCACCCGGGCAACGAAGGAGTGGCTTCGTAAGAAGCATTTCAAGGTCCTGGAGTGGCCTAGCCAGTCTCCAGATCTCAACCCCATAGAAAACCTTTGGAGGGAGTTGAAAGTCCGTGTTGCCCAGCGACAGCCCCAAAACATCACTGCTCTAGAGGAGATATGCATGGAGGAATGGGCCAACATACCAGCAACAGTGTGTGCCAACCTTGTGAAGACTTACAGGAAACGTTTGACCTCTGTCATTGCCAACAAAGGATATATAACAAAGTATTGAGATGAACTTTTGATATTGACCAACTACTTATTTTCCACCATAATTTGCAAATAAATTCTTTCCAAATCAGCCAATGTGATTGTCTGGATTTGTTTTCTCATTTTGTCTCTCATAGTTGAGGTCTACCTATGATGCCAATTACAGGCCTCTCTCATATTTTTAAGTGAGAGAACTTGCACAATTGGTGGCTGACTAAATACTTTTTTGCCCCACTGTACATATCAGCCATACTGTTATGACCACCCACCTAATATTGGTTACTGATTACTAACATTTATAGGTAAAGTTGATCCAGGGATATCTTATTGCCTCTCGGGGGATCAGGAAGGAATTGTTTTCCCCTGCAGGAGCAAAATTGAATCATGCTTTGCTGGTTTTTTTGTCTTCCTCTGGATCAACTGCTGGTGTAGGATTAGAACTTTTTTTTTCTGTTCACTTGCTGCCTAATATGTCCCACCGACTGTAAATTTATATTTTAGAAATTGGCCAATCTCTACTATCAGCAGAACACAAAAAGAGATTATACTTTGTTTTATTTGAAACTTTTCCAAACCTTGTGTATTGTTATCAACCACTTTGTTTCATTTGTTAAAATTCTAACCCTTGTATAATAGTACAACCCACTCACTGAGTACATATTTATGTGTTTGGTTGCTTTAGCACTGACATTGTTCAAGTATGGTGAGATATTATTTCTGATGCTGTGAAGTGACTACTTACAGTCTGTCACCTTAGTATTTTTTCTTATATTGTAAGCTCCCAGGATCAGGCTCTCCTAACCCTCTTGTATTGAACTGTATTGTCTCCCGTTATATTATAAAGCGCTAAGCAAACTGTTGGCGCTATATACATCCTGTATAATAATAATTAAAAGCTTCTCATATATACTTGAAAATTGTGGGCCAAACACTGAATAAAGTTTACAAATTCAGGTTCAGAGGTCACATTCTGATTCAGACTCAAATGTGGATTATACATTTCAGTGCCATTATAAGAGCTTTTTTTTAAGGGCAAAGTACATTTTGAGTAAAGTTCTTCTTGAGATCACAAGGAGTCAAAAATGGTGTCTTAAAGGGTTTCTCAACTTTTGCAGCCAAATTGGGCTAACACTTACTTTGTGTTCATGGCATTGTTATACTTACCTGCTCTGTGCAGTGGTTTTGCACAAAGCAGCCCCGATCCTCCACTTCCCCGTCAGCTCTCCTGGCCCCCCCTGCTGAGTGCTTCCAGAGCAAGCTGCTTGCAGGCACGCTCCCATGTCTCGGCCCCTCCCCTTCCCTCTCCTGATTGGCTTACTGGCTGTGATTGCCTCAGCCAATCAAAAGTGAGAGACCCTGGAGAGCAGAGGCTCTCGTGGACATCGTTGGATCGAGAGGGGGACTCAGGTAAGAACTGAAGGGGCTGGTGGAGCTGTTGCACACATAAGGTTTTTTTTTACATTCATGCATAGAATACAGCCTTTAGAAGCACTTTAAATGTATCTAAGGGAGGGTAATGGTTTGCCTGCCATCATCTGTAAAAGTTTTTACTCTGGACAGGTATATTGTATTATTTAAAAAAAATTAATTTTGGCAGCTTAAGACACCCAAACATAGAGCGCTTACACCAGGGGTGTCAAACTGGCGGCCCTCCAGCTGTTGCGAAACTACAAATCCCATCATGCCTCTGCCTTTGGGAGGCATGCTTGTAACTGTCAATTTTGCAATGCCTAATGGGAATTGTAGTTTGGCAACAGCTGGAGGGCCGCCAGTTTGACACCCATGGCTTACACTCTTAAGGAAGGTAGCCTATGACTGCATGGGTGCACTTGTGAACTCAGAATGACATTGTGTTGTGCATTTTGAAAATGTGTGGCTGTCATTGAGAATGCAAACAAACTCTGTGTATGAGGCCCCACCTGAATCTGAAGTGCCCGGGGCCCCCCAAGGTCTAAACTTGACTCTGCTTACCACTGAAGAACAGGAACACATCCCAAGAACAGCAGTGTTGGAATTTCTCTGACCTAGTCATTTAACTATTACAGAGTCAGAGTCAATCAAATCCTTACATTTGCCCATTTTTTCAACACATCAACTTCAGGGACAACATGTTCACTTGCTGCAGCCTACTATATCCCACCCAGTTTCAGTTGCCAGTGTACCGAGATAGACAATGTTGTTCACTTTACCTGTCAGTAGTCATAATGTTATGGCTGATCGGTGTATACATTCTACAGTGTCAACCAGGAGCGAACTGACAACTCATGGGGCACCCGGGCAATAGGGAATCATAGGGCCCTATTGCCCTGTGTCCTTGCCCAAACTCAAAAAAGCCTATGAAAAAGGTACCAGGGGCATCTCATGGGGCCCCATAATGACCCCGGGCCCTCAGGCAGTGCCCAAGTTTCCAAATGGTCAGTCCGCCCCTGGTGTCAACCAGCATGGAGTATATAATGTACATCACAGTGTGCAGTGTGCTGTACCCATTAATGTTTTATTAATCTGACTTCACAGTAAATCATTAGGGTTTGCTCTGCTTTACTGAGAAAGCCTCATAATGGTATTCAGTTTTGAAAGTCACCGCAATACTATAAAACTGTTTAATCAAGTGGCATCCTGCGGTGTCCATCATTCCTCAGCGCGTTTTTATGTTTTCACCTACAACGCACCTGCATCATGGCTTACTCAACATTTTTTTTTATCAAGTACCGTGCTTGACAATCTGATCTCTCGATGAAGAGTGAATAAAAATTACGAAACCCCCAGAGGTTAAAAAAGAAATAACTAAATAAATACTGTTGATGTTACTTGATGCAAACAGCAGGAAATATATTCTTTAAGACTCATCAGTAATATTGCATGATTTATGTATGCTATTTGGTCTTTACTAATAAAGTCCCAAAACAAGAATCAGCTTTAGTGCATTCTCTTACCGGCTCTCTGGGGTAAAACCATCTTTTCTCCATTCATGCATGCAACTGTAAACAGAGGAAAAGTTACCGCTAAGAAATGGCTTTGATTACTGTACCTGAAAGGAGCAAATTGTTTGGCATATATTAGGGAATATGATTGAGTGCACCAGTTGGAGTATGTAGAAGTGCAGAACATTCTGTACCGAAAATGGTAATTCCAGCACAGTATTTTTCCCGAATGCTGTCATTTTGTTTTTCTTTCATATAGATTTTTGACTGAAAACAAAACACACGAAAGCAAAGTAGTTGTAGGGTTTTTTTTCCAAAGAATGTTTAATATGCTCATTTAAAAAAAAATGTTGTTTCATCAAGAAATTAATATGACATTGGGGGTAAACCATGGACATCAGGTTGCTTGATTTATCCTCCAGCCAGGCAACACTTCAAATAAACAGCACAAACATAAAATGTAGTGCACCCCCAAAGAGCTGCTGGTGAATTTGGTCCTATTTCCCCCTTAGGGCACACACAGCATTTTCTGAACTCTTCCATTTGCTCCAAAGAACTAGGGGTTTCTTTTTGGGTATTTACTGGGAATTATGCACTTGGATAGGGAGGATTGGATACCCTGATAAACTGTAAAACTGAACAACTTGGGGGCTCCTCAATTTCTGGCTGCTCTGCTCAAAAAGGAATGTCCTACATATCGCTATTCTGATGGTGACCTGTACTCCTTCCACAGTCACTATTCTTTAGCACTAGGGTGATCTACTCATATAGCCACAGGATCATCAGTTGCCTCCTGCCCATGTCCACCAGGTTCTTCCTAGTGAAGGAGATGTAGACTCACACCACCATAAGACACAGTTAAAAGGTACACACAGTCACTATTCTTCAGCACTGGGGTGATCTACTCACATAGCCACAGGATCTTCAGTTGCCTCCTGCCCATGTCCACCAGGTTCTTCCTAGTGAAGGAGATGTAGACTCACACCACCATAAGACACAGTTAAAAGGTACACACAGTCACTATTCTTCAGCACTGGGGTGATCTACTCACATAGCCACAGGATCTTCAGTTGCCTCCTGCCCATGTCCACCAGGTTCTTCCTAGTGAAGGAGATGTAGACTCACACCACCATAAGACACAGTTAAAAGGTACACACAGTCACTATTCTTCAGCACTGTGGTGATCTACTCACATAGCCACAGGATCATCAGTTGCCTCCTGCCCATGTCCACCAGGTTCTTCCTAGTGAGGGAGATGTAATCTCACACCACCATAAGACACAGTTAAAAGGTACTCACAGTCACTATTCTTCAGCACTGGGGTGATCTACTCATAGAGCCACAGGATCATCAGTTGCCTCCTGCCCATGTCCACCAGGTTCTTCCTAGTGAGGGAGATGTAGACTCACACCACCATAAGACACAGTTAAAAGGTACACACAGTCACTATTCTTCAGCACTGGGGTGATCTATTCACATAGCCACAGGATCATCAGTTGCCTCCTACCCATGTCCACCAGGTTCTTCCTAGTGAAGGAGATGTAGACTCACACCACCATAAGACAGCTGGACTCCTCCCCATCAACTTCCTCCTGTCTCTCTCCGGGGAGATGTGTCAGACCCGAAGTGGAGTTGCAAATCCCAGCTGGGACCTCAGTGTCTTCCTGAAGACTTTCTCTAGAATCCTGCACCAGGAGCAGAGCCCATGCACAAAGGTCTCCTCCTGCAGGACTGGACCCAGGAACAGTGCACCCTGTTGCCCAGGCCTTTGACTATTTATGGACTCTCTAACCACCTACTGGGTACACCTCCCTAGGGATTGGCTAGAGTCCCATAAATATTCAGGTGCCTTCCTCTCACAATGATTCTTGAATCCTCTGCAAGATGGGAAAAAGGGGGGAGCAGCAGCCTGCAAAACATTATGTAGCCCTAAATATTCAACCTGCTCTTCTGATTACAGGGGAGTCAAACTAAATTTACCTAGCAGCCTACTCTATAATAGGAGGGTGCCACACAAGTGTAAAAATTTGTGCTGCTCACTGCAAAGTGTAACTTTTGTTTGAGAAAAAAAGTTTATCCTATGGGTGATTTATGTATATTGAAGGGATTTTAAAGAAGAAATCTGGGCAAAATTATTATTTTCCTGCGTGGGTTAAAAGCTCCTTTTTTGTCTAGGGGTTCAGAAAGAAAAAATATGCTTACCTAATCCACCGATCCCCCAAGTGCAAAACTGGTCCCCACCGCTCCTGCCCCCCGCATGCTAGTGGTCTTGTGAATGGGCTGTTCCTGACGTCATCTCACCCATAGACTGGCTCCGGACATGAGGATAACAGGAACAGTTCCCCATTGGACGTGGGGGGGGGGGGCGTGGTTTTCCGGAGGGTTGGAGGGACAACATGAGCACTTAACACATGCAGGGCAGAATAGTCGCACTGCAAGGGGAGAATACATTTTTTTACTGGAGTTCTGCTTTAAGAAACTTGATTGCAGATTCCTAATTTTTCGACCCAGAAGAAATAGCTGTTTTACCATGCCCTTTGCAAACTGATTCTGAATTCCCAATCACAGGGGGTGACTATTATTTGACTTGTATCTTAGTGTAGACTTCTGAAAAAATCAGTGAAACAATCACACAAGCGGGAAATGACTTTTCTTGTGGCAATCCATACACCAGCAGAGTACAGAACGCCATACTGCATTGAATTTTTCAGAAAATGACAGCAATTGCAGATTGAAAAGGAAAGATATTTTTTATCAACAATAATATCTTTTCTTTTCATTTTGGATAGAGTAAGAGGGGGTTATAACCCGTGTCAGATTTTGTTTTCACCATCTGTGTCCCATTTGGGAGATTTACTATACCTTCACTTCTTGTCCCATAATCAAACAGAAAATGAAAGGAAAACCCTGCAAATTAAGGCAATCTTCTGGGTATCCCCCAGGTCACCAGAACTTGTGTCCTTTTTGGAAGATGTCCCCTCAATTGCTTTTCTTGGGACAAGCCAAAATTTGGGATTTTCCTTCAATGATAATAGTAAGCAGAACGAATACCCTTGAAAGTGACCATATAAAGCCTGCAAAAAATGTATAATTGCAGATTTGTGTAATTAACAAGCTTTTTTTTTCACTCATCTGGTGACCCAAGTCTCATACAAGTCTCTTGACAGTCACCAGCTCTCTGCTCACAGAACACTGAGAACTGAGTGATCAGAGGTCTTTCATCACTCAGTTCTCTGTTTTAGAGGCATCGGGGGACAGATGCAGCAGCAGACTGATGCTGCATCCACCTAGGTGAGTATAACTGTTTGTTTTTTTTATATTCCCATACGTCTCTTTTAATATTACATGAAAAATGAATTCCATTATCTGTATAGCGCCATAGATGGCTCTTTAATTAGGCTAATTAGGTGTAACTTCTCCAAGCAGTGATGCCAGTGACAAAAAGGAAAATTTTCTGCTGTCTGTAAATGGTAGAAAAGTGCCTGTAAAAACTCCTCTTGCCTCGAGCTTCCTCCCA